>NC_140973.1:49915173-49977673 GCF_056783735.1 Eptatretus burgeri | reverse complement strand
ATCTTAAGCAAGCCACCTTAACCGTGAAGCCAGCATCAGCCTTTCCATTGTGTGCTGCAGCGGCATGCTCAAATTATGTGGCAGTATATGTGTGACATGTTGGTGTTATCTACTTGGGACATGTTGTGACATGTTGGTGGTTATTTTTTTTTTTTGTCCTTTCTTCTTTACATCATCCCATTCTTGACACATTCATTAGTGGATTGTATTCTGTTGGAATGTCAATTATTTCACAAGTTGGACCACCTCCTTGGCCCTTTGTATGCCAAGCCTTCAGCACCAAGTGCCAATGTTTTTTGGATGTGCCACCAAGGATGCATTATACCCCCAGGTCAAATTCATGTCCAGATTACACATAATGGCATGCAAAATAGCTGACTCTCATGTCCTACCCAACCACGTCACCCTTTTATGCTCACCCAATCTTAAATTCAAAATTTCTCCCAGTTGGCAGTTTCACCAATACAGTACATGTTTTACCAAAGTAATGTGAGGAACTCTCTCTCTCTCTCTCTCTTTATCGAGTGCAGCCTGTGGCTGCTTGTTGCATCATTGGTTGGGATGCGGCTATGCCGCTGATGCAGTGTCCCCCTTACCAGTATACTGGTGCTCATTTTGCCAACCTCAGAAGGATGACAGGCTGAGTCAACCTCCTGGTGCATTTTAATTCAGTGGCCAACGGGGCTTGAACTCAGGACCCTTGGATCCCAAGCCACCACCCTAACCACTAAGCCAACACCAGGCTTATGTGAGGAACTGATGACAATCAAAAATGATCTTATCTTTGTGAATAACTTAAAGTTGATAGTCAGCACCCGTGGCAAGTTGAATGATGTTGTTTGCAGCCAAAGACAAGTTAAGGTAGATTGTAAGGCTATACACCTGGACTGCACCTCTGCCAGAGGCATGCAATTTGATATTGCAAAAGTTTTAATTGTACACCTTGTCGAGGTTCGTGGAGTAGCTAGAACACAGAATGGATCAAGACGTAACAGAACAAAATGAACAATAGAAAGACAAGGGGGGGGGGGACACACAAAAGGTGTCATTGATGGACAAAATAGAGGGAGACTTGGCTAAAAAAGCGATGAGGAGAAGAAGAACGAGAGCAAATGGAGGAAATAGTAGGTGAACAAGATTGATGCAGATGCAAACTCTCAATCACAGAAGTGGAAAGAAAAACTGGAAACTAGAAAATAGTGGGCCTGGGGAGGGTTAATGGGGGAAGAAAATATTATGGACATGGTTGTGGTTGGGGGATGACCTGAAATGATGGCAAAGAGCTATATTGAAGCCCTGGAGTGAAGAATGAGATTGAAGAGACTGAGGAAGTTGGTTCCATGGGCAAGAAAAAATGAAGGAATGAATGGAGGTGAGCAGTGAATTAAATTGTTGGGAGTTTTTGGGAGTATATGTTGTTTTCCATTTTGGCAAATGTTTCTGCATATTCACCAAATGTCATTGCATCTGATGGCTTTCCCAGAGCCATCACAAATGCTTGGCCATCAATGACGAAGCAAGTTGGCCTATTTAAAGCCACAGTTGCTGGGCTAGTGACATCAGTGGTTAACACTTTGGCTCGCAGTGATTTATTGGCAGTGTCGGCTTCCATCGGTTTTTGCTAGTGATGGTGGCACTGGCATCAGCTTGTGCTGTAAGATTTTGGCTTGATGTCATAGCCCTATGCCACCAAGCAAAAAACAGGAGCTATGCCATTTTGCGTCATAGGCCCTGTTGTTTTTGCAATTTTGCTGTTTGTAGTTAAAGTGCTAGCCCATATTTATGCACAACTGAAATGTCCGCCAGTCTCCCAGTCGGCCATCTTTGATCAGATCACAAATAGAGGTAGGTGCAAGTGCATGCCATTTTGTACTGTGGTTGTGGCATGTTTGAACTACATCAGACCTTGCATGTCGGAGAAATGGTTGGGGACACGTTTAAGTAACAAAATGGCTGCTCGTCAGCCATGTTGGATCTGATCTCGAATAAAAATGACGTACTTATGTAAGCCATCATTCATTATCTGATTGCCAAGTTTGAACAACATCGGTAAATGCATATCCGAGAAATGGGTGAGGACATGTTCAACATCGGGTTTTTTTACAACTAAAATGGTCACGAGTCGGCCATCTTGGATGTGATCTCGAAAACATTGGTGTGCATATGTATACCATCATGTGTTGTCTTTGTGCAAAATACAAATAAAATCGGTCCACACATGTCCGAGATATGGTTGTGCACGTACACACGCACGGACACGAAAATCGAGACCAAATCCATAAGCCCCTATTTTGGACTCAGTCCAACGGGGGCTAATAATGAATTTGAGCGAGTGGGGTACTTGGGATCCGAGATAAAGTTTTCTTGTTACTCTCTGCAGCAATATGGAATCTTCAAACATCATACACACTTTTGACCTGCTCACATAGGCAAACGCATTCACAAAACATGAAATTGTTTGGTTGCATTGCAGCCCGATTGTCAAAACGCCAGAATTTCAGCACATCTCTAAACCCGCTCTATGTTTTAGCTCCTAATAGATGTTTTATCACATATGTATGGCCAATGCTGTACAGAATATCCAATTATCATGACTAAACGATGTTTTGCGGTAGATTTTTATTGACAATATCAAAACTCCAGTGCATGAGTCGAGTGAATGTACTGAGAAATGGCCATTATTTTGTGTCTGACATTAAAGAATGTAAAATCGAGTCTGGCCTACACTTGATTCAGATTCAGCATACCAAAATAGTCCAGTAAGAATAAGTGCCGCCATGAACATGAAATGCTTCCACTGTTCATTTTGACCCTGTCTTTTGGCAGAGATCTGGGTCGGAAAGCTTACGTATTGAGTCAGGCACATGGAGTCACAGAAGTCCTTTATTGCAGTTCCATGGCTGGTGAGAGAAGTACCAACACCCAGCCAATTGGCATGATGACAATTGAAATCGCCACATACGAGAAAAAGTGAGGTGGGATGCATGGTTAAAAGTTGGTCCATATTAGCTGAGAGAGAGAGACAAATAGAGTCATCACTATTCAGAGGATGGTTCAACAGACAGAAAAATAAGTGGAGTAGAGGGGAAGTCACAACCAAAGGTACTCCTGGGGGGGTCTGGAGGTGTGAGAGCAGAGTACACAGACAGTGAGAAATGGAGTTCTTTCTTGTAAGTGCAACTCTGCCACAAGGACAGGGTTTGGGGCTATCAAACCCATGGAGACAATCGCCAGGGAAAGATATTAAGTCAGTCAGGACAGGCATGGGAGCATGCACCAGAGCAGCAGGTCGCTGTGTCTACTTTCCGCCGGTACTCCAGGGGCCTCCGTCTGGCCATCCCCCAGGCAGATGCCTGGCCCATCTCCATCTCCTTGAGATGCCAATCAACCTGCTGCAACCACGAGGCACGTGGTCGGTCCATTGGCCTCCTCCACTCACGAGGCTCCCTCGCTGAGATAATCTGGTGAGCAGGATCAGTGTCAGGAAAATGAGCCACATGTCCATACAGCCGGAGCTGATGCTCACGGACTATGCAGGTAACAAATCTCATCCGAGTCTCTCTCAACAACTGCTCGTTGGACACAAAGTCTGAAGAGCGATAGCCAAGGATTCTCCGAAGAGACCTGGTACCAAAGGAATTAAGTCTCCATTTCAGATCCTTGGTCAGAGTCCAAGTCTCACATCGATAGAGCAAGACTCGAAGCACCAAGGACCTGAAGACTCGGACTTTCGTCCTCCCACACAGGTACCGGCAGCGCCACACCCCATTATCCAGTGAATCCATGACTCCCCAGGCCCGAACCAGACGACTATTGACCTCTGACTCACAGCCGGCAGAGACATGAATATCACTGCCAAGGTAAGTGAATCTCTCCACGACCTCAACATCCTCACCACAAACAGGCATGGACAGGACAGCGGCATCCAAGACGTCATTGAAAGCCTGGATCTTAGTTTTGACCCAGGAAACCCGTAATCCCAGCGGCTCCGACTCCACATTCAGAACCTCGAGGGCCCCCAAAAGGATATTTAAATCTCCGCAAAGATGACTGCATCATTTGCGAAATCAAGGTCAGAGATTTGACATTCCCAAACGATGCACGGCAGCTTGATTTCTCCGACATCCTCCCTAAAATCCAGTGCATACAAGTGCTGAAAAGTGTGGGGGCCAGTACACACCTCTGACGAACTCCAGTAACAACTGGAAATAAGTCAGAGATGGTACCACCACACTTCACAGCACTCTCAGTACCAGAGTAGAGTTCAGACATCAGATCGATCAGTTTTGGTGGCACCCCACGAAGACCAAGAATCCTCCAGAGGGCATCCCGATTCACTGAATCGAACGCTTTACAGAGATCAACATAGGCTGCAAGCAGCTCCTGCAAAAACTCTCGTCTGCGTTCGGTGAGGACCCGAAGAGCAAGGATACGGTCAATCGTTGACCTCTTTGGTGTAAAGCCTGACTGCTCTGGATGATGGAGCTCAAGCAGATGGTGGTGAACCCTATCAAGAATTATCCGAGCAAAGACCTTGCCCGGCACTGAGAGCAGCGTCACCCCTCGGTAGTTGTTGCAGTCTTGGCGATTACCCTTCCCTTTCCAGAGAGGGACAACAAGGCCCCTCTTCCAGTCAGTTGAGATGACGCCTGTGTTCCAGGCAGAGCACAAAACTGCATGCAACGACACGAGTGCAGCATTTCCACCAGCCTTGAGAAGTTCAGCATGGATGCCACATATCCCTGGAGCTTTACGCCATTTCAACTGGTTTACCACAGTCTGTGTTTCCACAAGCAAAGGTGGACCACAGTTAATTGGAGGATCAGCAACAGGGATTGTAACACCCCTGGCATCCAACTCAACAGCTGGTGGATCAGCCTGGTATAACCGCTCAAAGTAACCGGCCCAGCGGACCTTCACTTCGGACTCCTCTGTCAAGAGCCTACCACCCTCTGCTCTAACTGCAGTACACCGAGGAATGGGCTTGGATGAATGCAATGCGCGAATTCCCCTGTAAGTGGGATGAGAATCACCTGTCCACAGGTGATGCTCTATCCCCTCACAGATTCCTCGCACATAGGCCTCCTTGTCCACCCTCAGTGCACATACAGTTTTACGCCTTAGCTCCCTGAACAGCTCAGCTCTGCCATTCAGCCTGGTCCTGCAATTCTGGTCATCACTGGTATCCAGTGTCCCTTGAAAGACAAAATTCTTCTTCGCCTCCGGTGAGTTCCAAGACCTCCACCGGCAACATCAAGTACAGTGGTCTTGAAGGCACTCCACAACTCTTCAGGGCCTCCCAAAGCACCCAGACTCCTCAAATCTCCACTCAGCTTGTTTGCAAACTCCTCAGCTACCCTCTCATCCTTGAGCTTGCCAACATCCAGCCTAGACTGGGATGGTACCATTCTCCTGGATTTAAGGTGCAACTTCAGAGTTGCTACAACAAGCCTGTGGTCAGTATTGAGGAACTGAGCACTCCAGTAGACCCTGCAGTTCTGGATCACCCTCCAGCGACCATCAACGAGGACATGGTCAATCTCCTTTGCCACACCGCCAGTGTTGGAATACCAAGTCCAGCGATGAGCTTGTGGGCGCTTAAACCATGAACTGACCACCCTAAGTCCATGACTTCTTGCAAAGTCAAGGAACTTAGTGCTATTCTGGTTCATAGTTCCAGACCCATGGGGACCAACACATGTATCATAACCATCCCTTTCAGTTCCAGTCGATGCATTGAAATCCCCCATGACGAGAAGTGTATCTCGTCTGGGGCACTGATCAACCACAGACTCGAGCCTGGCATAGAATGCATCCTTATTGGACGCAGCTACAGTAACTCCTTGGGAATGGTAACCATCATTGTGACCAGATCAATAGTTGGTGTAACCACCGCCATGATTTTGACAATATCTGTTCTCCGAACCGCAGAGAGTGCTGCAATACAGATGTCCACACGCTTGAGCTCCGATGATAACAGAGACAGGTGATCATCCTCTCTTCGGGAAAGGACATTCCAGGCACCCACCTGTAGGGACCGCCTCAGGTTAACCCAAGGAGACCACCGTGTGGTGAACAATACCTCAGCACCACTCTGCACATCCTCCTGCAATCTGACCCAGGAATGTTACCCCGTGGTTTCCCTCCTCTCATCAAAGATTGGGGGTCCCGAAGGCTTTGCCCAATCCCGTCATCCGATGAGCTGCCCTGTGAAGGGAAGCTGCACAGGAGGTACTCCCACGGAGTGGGTTTTCAGATTTCTTTGCGTTTTTGTGTTTTGCGGAATGAAGGGTTTTACGGTGGCCGGAGTGCAAATCCTGCCACCAACCTCCTAATACGAAGGAACCCAACTGCAGGAGGACGTCCGCAGACATAGTTGGGCACTAGATATGGATGGCCGTTGGCTCACAAGGAGCTCCTCCTTCCTTTGACAGGTTTTGTTTTTAATCCTGCTCGGTGTCCATATCCAAACACCCTCCTCACCAAAAAACCTGGTGGGGGAGACGGTTTAGTCACCGACAACCCGACCATGGAACAGGTTAGTACAGGTTTACATGATACCTGTAGCAAGTCACTGATCTAATCTGGCCTGACCTGACAGATATTAAGTAGTCTGGGACATTCGCTGGGGGTAAGATTCTGTTAAGCAGATGATGTCTGGCTTATTTTGCAGTGGCCTATATTGAGAGATCTGTCATGTTTGTGCAAAGGCCCCAGATGTTTGAGGTCCACACAGGTTGGAACATGGAAGGAGATGCTGTTTGCAAGGAGCAGGAATGTGGATAGGTGGTGGGTTTAAGGAAAGCTTGGAAAGGGGGAGGGGGGGAGGCGAGGAAGAATCTGGGAGACACTGGGTGAGGGGGAATCTGGGAGTGGGCATGGCAATGGGGAGATTGGAGGGGCAGCACAAGGTCAAAGTTTGGAGGGAATGGGGTGAGGGGAAAGATGGGAGAGCATGGGGGGAAAGAAGGAAAAGGCTGTGTGAGTGGGAGGAGAGGAGGGAGTGGGCTAAGAAGTAAGCTATGTGGGGGAGGGGGGGAAGCAGAAAGGTGGGACCTGAAGTGAAGGAATGCTAAAGAAGGGGACACAGTGAAGGGGTGAGTTTGGGATAACACAGGCACCTTGGAGGTGATGATGGGGAAGGTACTGACTGGTATGGTGGTTGGACTCCATTAATTGATTTGAAGGGTAGTTGATGGTCATGTCCAGGCAACTTCTGCAAGTGGTTGACCAATTTGTTTCCAGATTTGTGGTCAATCAAATAGCTCCAATCTGCCCATCACTGGGCTGAAGAGCTATACAGTATATGTATAAAGTATTTTCAAGATGTGTAGATATCTCCACTGGACATTACATGGACCTCCACTCAAAAGTGGTATTGTTCCATAGTCATATGACCTTTCAACACCAGTCTTGGAGAGCACTGTTTCTCCATTGAGAAATACCTTTCTATACAAAAAACTTGAAATTATCTTAACATTTAGACAAAGCTGGGCACTTGTACTTTAACCCAAAAACCAAAGTGTATCATCATACAAAGCTTGTCAAGCTAATGCACACACACCTTGGTTCAAAGGCCAAATGTCATGATCATCTGAGAAACTATGCGTTTTGGCCAAAATGCACAGTTTTCTCAAACTTATTTGCTGTTGCCGAATTGAGAAATACATCTTCTATGAATGCAAACCTTATGACGAAGCAAAAAACGTGGGACTTTAACCCATTGAGTTATACGAAGTAAAGCCTGTCTAAACAAAACACTTCCCTTTACTGGAGACATGCTTTGCTTGCTGTTTCAGCCTGCAAACATCATCAACAAGCCAAAATGGCCAATATGACACTTTTATGGAGAGGGAGAGGGCCAGAAAAATATTTGACTTCAAATCCAATAGACACAAAAAATGTAAGGCTGCTGAAATCACAAACATCTACTGGACGGGACAGAAAGAAGCAAAGGTAGGAATGAAAGGCCAAATCGAAAGAGGAATTGATAAAATAATTTAAAGCAAGCATAAAAAAATTGAAAGGCTTAAAAAAGAGAGAAGAAAGGCGAGTAAAGGTTAATGTGCTTGACAATTCCTGCATATTATGAGCATAAATGACTGGATTATCTACAAATAATAAAGCTTGAATTGATCGGAGAAAACCTCAACGAAAACCAACTATAAATAAAAACAAGAGTGAATATTGCTTAGTGATACATATCCCCTACTGTTCCCAATGAATGTTTGGGAGATAAAATTTTGTTTGCATTTAACGCACGCTCGAGCCGATACCAGAACCAAAATGAAGAAGAAGAAACTCTGTAACCTACCGTGTTTTGTTCATTTCTAGGCTTTGCCTATTTCACATTAAAATAACCCGATGTACATACATGAAGTAAACACATGTGTAGTTTGTGTACGGCTTATGTGCATATGTAAAACATAGTGGTTATATACCTGGGATCATTCCAATTGCACTTGGCCATGGACTAATACTTTGACCGAAGGCCTGAAGCCTGCTTTTCTGTGCTGCTTCATGCAATAGTGACACATGATTTTATTGGGGTGGAGTCAGGCCAGCTATACAGCCAATGGGCATAAAGCAGAAAAATTGACGAAATCCCCTGAAACTCGAACTTGTTCTGTAACTTATGATAAAGCCATGTACCAAGTTTCAGTTGAATATGTTTAAGGGTATGGGAAACAACGTCAGAAAAACCACAGGTGGGACGGACGGATGGACAATTGGAAAGACGGAGAGCAAACCTATAATCCCTGACAACCGGTAGGGGATTAATAAAGGGAGAGGGAGGAGAGCTTTCTTCAAGTTATTGCCATAGACCACACCCAAAATAAACAGTGTGCAATGATCAGATAAAATGATTTATAGACACAACAAGGAAGGAACAGGAGAGGACCAGGACAGTGCTCTGACCTGCACAAACATCTGATGGAAAAGTCACAAGAAAGAATGCCTTCTAGTGGGGCAACTTAGCATAACAATTGTGCATTTTGTGAGGAAAGCACCAAATTTGGCACACTAGTAGCCAATCATATTATGAACAGATTTCGATATTGGGCCATCTCAAAATTTTTGATGGCAGTGGAAAATGGCTGCCACAGCCATCAGCGGCTGAATTTGAGATGGCCCAATATCGAAATCTGTTCATAATATGATAGGGTACGAGTGTGCAAAATTTCGTGCTTTCCTCACAAAATGCACAATTGTTATGCTATATTTAGCTAAGTTGCCCCACTATTCCAGAAAAACATGTCACTTGTGTTCCTGAAGGAAATACATCCAAGGAGAGAACCCTGGTTGGCTGACCAATGCTATTGGCCGACCGATTAATTAAGCAAGATGATGTGAATTGCTCGATAAATGTTCAGAGAGTGTTCTGTCTGACCCCTTACTTTATGTTCAGAGCACCCATTTTTTTGTTGCGTTTTCAGGAGGAACAATGCCTGTGGTTGAGTGGTTGGGATGAAAAAGTAAGGTGTTGCAATGCTGCTGCAAGAACTACTTTAGTTATTAACAATAATATTTGTTGTTTATCATGACTGTGTGACTTACTTTCCAAACTGTGAAATGAAAACTAAACTCTTCCACATATGACTGAATGACCCTAACCCCAACCGTTTCTGTTGTACAAGATTTTTGCTTCACCATAAAATGTCCACAAATCCTGTTCATAACTGTCATGTATATAGTCTCTTTCATTAGACTATCCAACGTGTCTAACTATCTATTCTTATCTTACTTATTTTTAGCTCGTCCCCCGCACAGAAGAAGATGGAGTTTTGCAACCACTGTGTGTGTGTGTGTGTGTGTGTGTGTGTGTGTGTGTGTGTGTGTGTGTGTGTGTGTGTGTGTGTGTGTGTGTGTGTGTGTGTGTGTGTGTGTGTGTGTGTGTGTGTATGTGTGTGTGTGCGCGCTTGTGCGTGTGTGTATGTTTCTGTCCGGGCTGTAACGTTTTTACCATTTGAGCTTTTGTCATCAGATTTTCAACAAAACTTTATGCAAATATGGAGAAGACAAATGAAGAATTTTGGTCAAAAGGTCAGCGTCACTTAAAATCGTCAATTTTCATCCAATTTACCTTAAATTTTAATTATCATTTAAGATTTCGTCATCAAATTTTCAACAAAGCTTTATTATGACAATATAGAAAAGACAAATTAAGAATTTAGTCCAAAGGTCAAAAGGTGAAAGGTACTGTTCATCATATGGAAGAAGATGAAGTCCGAATACAAAGTGGACAGCGTTTGCATTTTCAGATGCTTTCTAATTGTAATTGTAATTGTTGTATACTGGATGATATTGATAACACTCAAATGTGTAGGTATGCTTTTAGTTACAGTTGCAGCACCATGGGCTGCAAGGATAGCCTCGAGGTACGCTAACTTGCATCTGAGGTGTCTCGCCTGGGTTTGAAACTCGGCCTAGCTATAAACTGTCATCCTGATGTTTCACATGCAGGGAATGACATCAATGTGTGTGCCCTCCCTCACGTGGATGTAAAACTGGGTGTCCCTTCTGCCAGCATTTGTTTGTGGATGTTAACGATCCCATGGCGTCCTTTGCGACGAGTAGGTGAGCCTGCACCCTGGCCAAATTCCAAATTCCTGCCGTGACTACCCTGATTACCACTCAGAAAGCAACAGTAAACCAAACAGTGTAATCCTTGCCATGAGGCTGCTTCGGCAGCACCAAATCTGTCTTCAGGTTGATTAAAATAAGTAGTAGTAGTAGTGTAGCAACATTACTTGCCATTGTCTTGTTTGCAGCCACTGAAAGAAATATTCCTTTGTCCAGCTTATGACATGAATGGAATTCATGGCAAGTTCAAATGGTTGATCACCTAGTCATGACACCCAAGGAACCACCAATTAAGTGTTACCTTGCTTAGAACTTTTGTTTGCCTTACTCTTAACAAATTTGTCTGTTCTTCACTATTAGACCATTTCCATTGCAGTGGCACTGTCCATGCTTGGTCGGATGTTTATCACCAAAGATCTTCTCTTCCAAGCCCCAAAGACCAACTCGTTATTTTACAAGCAGACACAAAAATGCTATTTATATTTACTCCAAATATATCAGATGCTGTGAGGTGCATTTAACACCTGGTTGATTGATGCTCCCTGAAAATGTAACTTTTTGGCCTCGTGCTTCTTAAAAGTCCTCGCAATATTCCCATTGAATCAACAAAAGATAGTCCCTGCTGAACGTTTGATTAAAAGAGCACTATGTAAGTCCAAGATGACCTTTCAGTGAAGGTGTACCATGTTCATGGGGATCCAGAATGGACCCAAAAGTGTTCACCTCGATTTTATCAGTTCGTTATTGATGTTCTATAGACAGAAAAGAACCCAAACCTGGAAGTTATCTGCACTGAGATGTCCATGGACATACCTGATCTTAAGAGGCTATTTTTTTTTAAACTAACCTTTATATGTACCTCCTGATCTGTCTAGCAGCAAAAAAAAAAACATAATAAAGAGAAAAACCCAACAAGAATGCCCTCTTCAAGACAATTATATAAGGGCAAATGGCGTGCCCATCGCCTTCAAAAGATCGTCTCAGTCGGCACTCTTGGCGTGCGCATGAAGAATCATTCTTTGAGTCAGGGTCGCCCCGTTGCTTCCACTTGGCATAGCGGGATGAAAGAGCGAGGGGACGCCTGGCAAACGTGCACTGTTTACACACCTCGGAGGGCACAGCAGGCTCGTCACAGTTGATTAGACCTGTAAGCTCCCGCTGGCAAACTGGGTCCTACGAGTTGGAACAACCCTCTCCTAATCGGGAAGAACTACTAACTGGCTTTGCCACCATTAACGCATTTGTATTCATCCAGTCCTTTCAGGTATCCCATTCGGGCCAAATGCGCGGTCAAAGATTACAGCCTAATAACCCTTGGAATATGGAAACGACTTTGTTCTTCTCTGTCGGACCGATGGTTCCAATGCTCAAATGATGAAATGCACCATGAATGGTTCATCTCATGGTCCATTATGTGTGCCTCATCCACATCCATGGTGGCACGTGCCATGTTTTGAAGACCCAGCTTTCATTTGGTCCCAACAGTCATTGAATGTTATTCATATACATTTGTGGATTACCACTTCACAGGATAAATTTGCCTACGACTATTATCCTAACTCATCATATCTTGTGGTTGGCCAACAAGGAAATTTGGTTGAAGTCGTTCATGAACCGGTTGGCTTGGCCTGGAGTTCGGCTGATGGTGATTTGGGTGGGATCTTGGAATTTGGTCACAGTGCCTGTGATAACTGGTCTACTCTTCATTAAAAAATACCATGGGATCTTTGACGTCCTCCATGTAATGTGAGCAGACGGGACACTCAGCTGACGTTCATCTAAGGGACGGCGTACCTTGCGATTGAACACCCTGCCTGTGAAGCACCGATCGGACAATGTATAGTATGGTGCTGACACAAGGTACCACCACCTCGATGCTCATATGAACTGGTCAGTCAGGGTAATTGCTGCTAGGTTTGATGATAGAGGCTAGTTGAGTGAGTGAACAGCAGGCAGGGGAGCAAAAACCCAGCCGCCTGTGTAATTAGCCCTGCAACCCCTGACCCCACTAAAATAATTAACGAATAACATAAGGGATCAGAGCAAAGCAGAGACGACCCTTTCGAGTGGTACACTTGTAATGCGTTGAAGAATGCTGTTAATTAGCCCTGTGATTTTCGCCACAGTCCAATCCATCCCCCATTGCACCCCTTCCAGGATTTCTCTATCCATTGCATCCCAAAAAGCAGATCGGTGTGTATTAACCATGAGTGCAGATTGGGTTGGTTTTTAAGTGTTGTTGTGCAGACTCCTCTAGACGGCCAGCGCTCCACACACGCGTCTTGTAGGACACATCTGTGTGCAAGGCTTGTTGAATTGGGCCACTATGTTGGAATACGGCTGGCTGAGTCAAGTAAGTTCCAAGGCAGGTGGAAGTTATGCTGAGGCTTTGATTTTTTTTAATTATTATTATTGCGTCGTCATATTTCCCATTAATTAATAATTATTACAAACAAGGTTGGGGGTGTGGACTTCACAAAAGTTCCAGAAAAAGTTTTCGGAGAAGTCTGACAAATTGTTCTTACCTGTGAAAAAGTCAATGAGAACCTTATCTATACTTCAGAATTATATATTTCATCACCTTCTATACTTTTATAATATACTTGTATAGATAGGATGGGCTATTATTTTTTTGTAAGGGTATAGATATTGATGTTATTGATGATAACTCCATGATTATATTCAAGCGTCCATAACTCCAGAATATGTTGATGAATGACCACAACAGGTGGAATTCACAATAATTGTGAAAGTACTGGCCAGATCAATTTGGGCTTTTAAACTCTTCTCTGTCTTACTTATTCATCAGCCGCAATTATTACCACCTTCTTGTGGGGTCAGAAAGGGAAAGCTTTTGGCCCAAGTCTTTGACAAACTGGCTGGTTGGGCCTGACATTCGACTGAAAGTGCTTTGGGTAGGAATTTATAAATTGTTCGAGGTGGTGGAGACAACTCGCCCATTCTTAGGGAAAGACGTTGTGGGATGTTTAATGTTCACAAACTAATGCTACGCAACGGGACACCAGGCGTATGGTCCATTTGAGGGACAGCACTCTTTGGTACACACCACCCACGTATGAGAAGCTCGATTCTGACAGTTTATAGTGATGTCGGGAATCAAACTCAAAAAAGAATGGTTGAAGGAAAGTGCGCTACCTCTGCACCACTCTGTCGGACCCTTTTTTCCTTCTAATAATTATTAATAATATCTATTATAATAGTCATTTCTTTGAAAATGTTTGAAAAAGGTGATCGACATTTTTCAGCGTGGTTTGGTGATAATAACAAAGTAATGATAATTACCAACACAATTATTCATGGCAATAATGTTCGTACTATAATTTACCGAAGTGGAATATATGTTGCGCAGCTTGTTCTTTGGTCATATTAAGCACATTATAATAATTAGAGTCATGATCTCTGGGAAGGCAATGGCAAACCACCCAGTATAACCCTTGCCAATAAACTGCTTCAGCCGCACCGACGTACTGTAACAGTACGACACATCAGAATCAGGACAGTCATGTGATAGCGGTTGCTTAATTGTCATTTGAGAGAAGAGGGATCTACAAACACCTCTGGTCAATGAATAATTAAATTATGGATTTGTTTTGATTTTATCGAAGCATCTGAATTTATAATGGTGGGTAATGCAAAAGTAGGGATCTTCAAAAGGAGCCAAATGTTAATCATAAAAATGTTTGTGTTCGAAGGCTGCCAAAGTCGAAAGAAAAAAGTCCGCAGGGTGGACAGTCACTGATCTGTTACATGTCTGAGAAAATTTTCCGTGCTGCTCGACCTCAGATTTGGCATGCACTTTCTGAGTACAACGATTCTTCACTTTACGTGTTGAAATATGGACATTCCCATGGAAAGCTCTCAGGAAGAACAAAGAAGGCTGTTGCTGCATTATTCAAGTCGAACCCTCACGTCTCTTTTACGATTCTCATTTTCCTCATCCTCACAACTTCTTCCACCCTCTCTTTTTGCCCTTACAAGTACATTATTTCGAATGCCACAAAGCTTATGTAGATTTATTCTCTCTCGCCATTATCCTCTGTCACTCCTTTATCCAGAGGTGGTTCATACAATTGTTTCTTGGGTGTTATTTCGACCTCGTTAACCGCTCCGTGCGATATGAAAATATGATTTTTGGAACTAACTTTGGTCTGATATTCAGATACTCAGGTTTTGAGAGAATTCTGTTCATCATTTGAAATTTTGCTTTATTTTGGTGTAATATTTAACCTTGTGGTTCAAGTTCAAGTCTCTCTTCAAAGATACAAGGTCTGAGTGTAGGGATACATTGAAACCAAAGCTTTTAATTGTCTTTTTCCTCTACATCCTCGAACTGTGTGATCCAGTTTGTTTTTACTGCATGCTCCACTGTATTCCTTGTTTCTGGGATGGATCTCCAGTAAATGCAGCGACAGCTAAACCTGATCATGGTCTGAGATGTTGAAATGGATGAATATTTTAACACAAAAATATTTAACCCGACTCGTTGGAGGTTGTTGATAACGTATTAATAAACATGATACTATGGTCATTTGAGTTAACCATAATGGGTGGAATCAAAGGAGTGTTGATCGAAGTATCAACATCTGTTGATTCAATCAAGCCATGGGAAGCAGAGAAGTGTATATTTGGGGTGTTAACACCTTGTCGGAATGTCAGCTTTTCTTTGCTTTTCCCATGGTGGTTGGCATAACAATAATAATAATAATTAATATAACAAAAATAATTAATAATCGATATTTATGGAGCAAGTGTATGTATGTATGGATGTATATCCACTCTTCACCCATTGGTTGGATAGCTGACCAAACGTCACCCACAATTGTAACCTGAAACACTTAACCCAAAGTACCCAGAGGACACAAAAGACCCCCCCCACCACCCCCGTGGACCCAAAATATCTAAATGACCCCAAGAACCCAATGGACCCCAACAGACTCACTGGACCCTGAAGACCCCAAATTCCAGGAAGACCCTTCATGATCTCAAAAGAGCCTGAATGAACCCAAACACCAAAAAGACCTGAAAGACCCCAAAAAACCCAAAGATCCAAAATACCCAAAAGACCCCAAAATGCCCCAAATAACCCAAATATCCAAAAGACCCAGAAGACTCAAAAGACCAAAAGACCAAAAAGACTCCAAAGACCCAAAAGATTCCAAGGATTCAAAAACCCAAAGGATTTAAAAGACTCCGAGGACCCAAAGTCCAAACCGGTTCCGGATTTGGAGCGTCGAGAGGTCTCCTTAGGAGCTCTCTGCTGACGTTCTCAAAGTTAAGTTTCCGGTCATTATTTGTCCCGTTTTAACTGTTTAATTTTCTCACCTACGTGTCACTGTGCGTTCCTAGTTCGGTTTTGTTTAAAAAATCGTGCTATTTTGTGAGTTTTTGTCGACTTTCTTACCGGGTGTTTGAGGCGTAGACTTTGGCCTAGGCTTGAGGCCTACCGGTTCCCCTCGGTGTTCGATCGTTTTTTTTTTTCTCTCCCCATTACCTTCAATTTCTATCCTTCCCACTTTTCTAATGTCCCCCATTCTCCCAACTAATCTCTCTATTTCTTATCTTTAAAAAAACAAACAAAAAAAAACAACAACAATACGCCAACCTTCTGATTCTGCTTCTTCTTCTTCCTCTTATTCTTCTTCCTCCTCCTCCTCTTCTTCTTCCTCGATTTTTTTCTACAACACTTCCATGACCTAATCTGTTGAAAACTCTCTCAAACATTAATAATAATAACAAAAACGATCTTATAATGCTTCATCTTCCTCTCTCACACGTGTGGTACTCTTTACTGTTTCATAATGCACTACTCTTCTGCTATTTTAACAGACGACTCTCATTTTGACCTCTCCTTCATTCCTTGCCTAAAAAAATCCAACTGTTACAGCGTTTCTTCTCTCCATTCTCTGAATTCGCCTAAATTGCATCCATCAAGAATTGTGTTAAATCGCATCTCTGACCTAAAACTTTAAAAAAACCCAGTTAGCCATGAATGTTCGCTTTCCATCAACCATTCTTTTTTCCAACTTCAGTGCCAACTCACCCCCCTCACCCCTCACTCTCACTCTCAAAGCAACCATCCCACTCTTCTCCCTCCAAGCCTCCCTCTCACCTCTCTCAAAAATTCCCCCCTCACCTTTCTCCCACCTTTCATCCCCTCACTCTTCCTTCTCAAAGTTGCCCCCCTCTCATCCACTGAGCTGCCTCCTTCCACTGCCCTCTCACCTCCATCTCTTCACTCCTCCTCCTCAAATCCTCAACTGCCTTCTTCCCCCTCTCTTGTCCCCCCTCTCCCGAACACCACAGAGCCTTTTCTCCTGCTCATTCGGCCCCCTCCCCTAGCTATTCTGCAATCCCCCACGCTCTTTCAACAACCCTCTTTACCTCCCCCCCTCGCCCCTTGTCCTACCCTCCCCCTCCCCCCACACCTCCTGCACCCAAAGCCTCCTCCCCACCTCTTCATTAAAAGTGTGGACCTCAAATATCCGGGGCCTTCGCTCAAACCTTTCAGATCTTTCCATACCGGCTGCCACTGACAAATCAGACATAATCTGCCAAACAGAAACTTTCCTCTCCCAAGACATGTCTGACTCCCAAGTATCTCTCCCCAGTTACTCCCTCCTCCGGTATGACAGACCTGAGCCTCATCCTGGTGGAGGTGTTGCTCTCTTCATCAAAGACTCTATTCCTCACTCTCTATGCACTGCTCTCACTGCCCCACACCCCCAGGAATACCTCTGGCTTCGGCTTCCCCTCCACTCCCACCTCATGTTTATATGTGTACTGTACCGTCCACCGAACAGTGATGACTCCATCTACACCTCACTATCCGAAAACATGGACCATCTTCTATCTTCTCGTCCAAACTCTCTCTTCCTCTTATGTGGTGACTTCAATTGTCATCATCGTGGCCCTAAATGGAGTTCTTTCATCCCCTCTTCCTGTCCAGGCTGGAGTTCCTCAAGCTAGTGTTCTGGGCCCTGTTCTTTTTCTGGTTTTGATCAATGATCTCTCCGACTCTCTGGAAAATCCTCTATATTTATTTGCTGATGACTCCACCCTCTGCGTACCATCTGTCATCCATCAGACCGGCAAGCAGCAGCTTCTTCGCTCACTGCAGACCTGGGTAAAATCACAAACTGGTCCAACACGTGGAACATGTCTTTCAATCCAGACAAATCTCACACTCTCACTATGTCTCTTCAAAAGGACCGTTTAGAAAACCCCCCCATCCACTCTCTCAACAATCCTCTGGAAGAAGTCTTTTCTTTCAAGCTTCTGGGTCTCACTATCTGCCATGACCTTTCCTGGGAAAGTCACATTTCCAACCTCGCCTCAAAAGCCAGTCGCCGACTGGGAATCCTGTCGTGCAAAGTCCTTCCTCGGCCCTCTTGAGCTCCTGACCACTTACAAAGCTTTTGTCCATAGCCTGATGGAGTACTGCTCTCCCCTCTGGGCTGGTGCTCCTGCCTCCCACCTTTCTCGGCTTCACGCTGCCGAAACCAGGGCATTTAGGATCATCGGCATCTCCCGCAATGAAGCTGAGTCTTTGGGCCTCTCACTCAATCACCGCAGGTTGGTCGGTGGTCTTTCTGTCTTCTACCGTCTCCTCTCCAGCCTTGCCCCCCCCCCGCTCTCTCTGCGATTTGTCCCCACCACATTTCCACAGGGCGCTCAAGGTCCGCCAACAACCCCCTTCTGGTAAAACTACCAAAATCACGAATCACTGCTCACCTTCACTCTTTCATTCCTCTTTTTCCCCACCTTTGGAATAAACTCCCTCACTCTATTCTTTCCCATTCTTCCCTCCAGGCTTTCAAAACAGCTGTTCACCACCACCTCTTATCATCCCCCATGCAAATCCTCGATCTTTTCTACCCCTGATAATCCACCCAAGCCCACTTCCTTCACTTCCCCTGCTTTCCTTCCTGAAAGTCCCTGTAATGTCCATCTTCTCTTCCCCATGTTCCCCGTCCCATCCCTCTCCCTTCCACAGATCTTCTAATGTGTCTGTTCCCCACTGTTTTGTCCCTCCCACTCCTGCCTCTCTTGTCTCATGCCCCCTTGCTGTGCGTTGTGTGTTAGCTCTCATATGAGCCTCGACCAAGGTATACAAAAAAACAACAACAAAAAAACACCCAAAAGATCCAGAGGACCCAGGGGATCCAAATAACCCGAGGACACAAAAGATCCAAAAGACCCATAATAACGAGAGGATACAAAAGACCCCGAAGACTCAAAAGATCCCAAGGACCTAAAAGACCAAGATTACCCAAAATACATGGAGGAACCAAAGGATGCAATCGGACTATGTGGGGCTCATGGAAATTCTGCACAATGTAAAATGTGGCTTCAGGTCCCTACCCCCCCCTCCTAACTCTGTCCTGTCAGCCTCCCCTACCACCACATCCAAACTCTGTGCTCCCCTTCCCCTTTCTTGAAATCCTCAAATGCCCTCCCAACCCAATGTCCTGAACTCTCCCCACCTTAAATGCCTCAAACCCCTTGATCCCACCTGTCCCCTCTCTGCCCTCCCTCCCCCAAGCAAACTCATCCCTCCCCCTTTCTTCTTTAAGTCTTCAACTGCCCCAAACCCCAAGTACTCAACCGCAATTCAAATTCCCAAGTCCTCAATCCCCCACCCCTCCCCCCTTCCCAACGTCTCAATCTCTCTCTTCCAACTCCATGCACCCTCACCCACAACTTTCTGTCCTCCCTCCCCATTTTTTCCTGTTCTTAACAACATTACACAAACATACACAGGGAACTTTGGTGCATGAGAAGGTCATTTGGCGTATCATGTCTGCGTTATTCCTGTTGCCGTTTGTTAAGAGCAATGTTAAAAGTAAATAAAGATGAAACGTTAAATTCACAATCACTTCCCCCTTTCTCCCCTGATCCTCACCATAATTCACAGACCGGTGTTTGTGTGTTTGTTTGTCACGCTACTACTCCGAGACAGTTGTGGGCAAATTCCATCCAGACTTGAATCAACATGACCCCAACTAATGTAATCAGGGTGTTTTTATCTTTGTCAGTGGTCTTGGGAAGTGGAAGGGGGTGGGGGGGGGAGGGAGGAGACCCTTATTCTCCATGTAAATGTGTCTCGTGTCGCGCCACCTCCAGGTGGGAGAGGGTATTACAAGTCTCTATCATTTCCAGGGCAGTATTCCTGCCCCACGTTTTCCAATGTAGTGAGGTGTTTTGAATTATAAGCAGTAGATATGTTTGTGCTTCATGCACATAACCCTGGTTTTGTTTTTTTGCCTACACAGAGCTGTCAGTTGCCTATACACCGCCCAAATAAAGGTGTGCATCAGAAGAACATGTTGCATGCTTGGAACGAAATCGCCCGTTGGGCGGGTACTCTGCTCATAATAACGATAATAATACAAGTTCCATTATAAGGAAATTCAATGCAGGCCATTAGGCCCATCAAGGCTGTGCAATGGTTGCCAATCAAAAGTCCTTTGTCCGTTCCATTTTTTTTTTTTTTTTAAGCACGAACCAGTAAGAAAGGAAACAGCACATGCCATTTTTAAAGTCTTTGTGATGATTCGGTCAGGGTTCGAACCACATGCCTCCCAGATTCAGAGGAAATGCTCTAACCATTACACCACCGAGTCTGGGTCAAACTTCGATCACACTTACATCAACTACCCATTGATTACAACAACCTGGCTGCCAAGGCAGAACGCCAATATTCTTCACGATTAAGACCAGTTTTTTTATTCTCTTTTAAGTTTATCATACATTTGAGAAAGTTTCTGAATTGCTTTCAAGTTAGTTTCACAGCTTGTTAGGAGATACTATGTTATGGGACAAATGAACTCGATTTAATGTCTCTTTTTGGGGAGGGGGTTATGATGTTTAAACATTGAAATATCTTTCTCGCTCATTAAACACATTAAACAAGATGGTAAATGTTTAAAGCATTTGTACCAAAAAATTTTGAAATTCTCATATCTAACACTCACATGAGAGTTTGTTCATTTTATACATGCAGGACAAAAGCATGATGAGACAATTGTACAAAGGAAGTTGAAGCCCAGCTGGAGGCTTATATTATTTGGCGCCGTCCGTCTGGAGCCTCGACTCCTTGACGATTGGACACATTTATTTCAAATTTTGCACATGTATGCAATATTGTCTGAGCACGAGGCACATCAAATGAATTTGGGATTGTAGCCTCAGTCATGGGTTTCCAAATTTTGGCAATTAAATAATTTTTTGACAGCAGGGAATGGGACGGAATTGAATATGCTTTTGAGAGGCATTAATTATTTATATACACACTATCATCTCCAGGACCAAAACGCAACCATTAAATCATTTATTCAATCATATACACTTCGCAATGTCCACCATCTCCACCACAGACATACCCCATTGACTCAATTATTTATTTATATACATGGTACCATCAACGCTACCAGCATACCACTTTTGATTACTTATTTATATATCTTTTACCATTTCACAACCTATGTACCCCCTTGAATTATATATTTATATACAGTTTATTATCACCGCTGCCTACATTTCACCTTGCATTATTTATTTATACACACTTTAACATCACCGCTACTGACATGCCATCTCAAATTAGTTAGTTATTCAAATATAGTTTACCATTTACAATGACCGGTCTACCCAGAAAGCAGCCTTACAAACCAATTTACGAGTTTGGACAGATTTATGCTATTAAAATAGTAGTTCATGCATTAAAAAGCCGTATGACACAGTTTGATATTCCTACCACAAGCATACCCACTGTGAAGCACCTGTCGGCACTTGGCTCAATATGTTATTTTTTTTTTTTAATGAAATAAAGTTAACACAAGAAGCTGATGCTCTCGGTCCCCCACCTTTTTAGGTGGTATGAAGAATAGATCTGTTTAATATGAAAGCTAAATCTTGAGCGGGTTTTGAAATATCACGTACACAAGGCAAGTCACCGAGATGGTAGCCATGGAAACAGAATTTAGGCAATCACAGCCAAAATCCAATCAGGTTGCGATAATGTCATGAGGAATAGATATTTGCAATAAGAAAGCTAAATGTTCAACAATTTTTGAACTATTGCGTACACAAAAGTACATGGACGACATGATCGATCGGGTCGGACGGAGCTCATTTCAATGTCCCCCGTCCCTGACCTTGTCGGAGTGGCGGGGGACAAAAACAATCAGCCGACAGTGCAAAGCTGACTTTAGTACTTACCCTCAGCAATGAAGAAGAGGCCAGGCAGTTCATGACTCAGGAATCAGAAACGTGGGGCAGGAGAAGTAATGCAAATGACTGGCAGAGAGTATGAATACTGACTAGATATCTGATATGGTGGATAAACTAGGTTAGAAATCTTAACTTGACTGTCACAGAACACTCAACGTTACATTGGTTTCCATTGTCAGAACGCTGCCGATATAATAATGCTATCTTATCTGCTATCAGGTGGACATTAAAGAGTTCATGGTGTCTTTCAACGAGGAGTAGGCGAGTTGTTGGCAGCACACTAAACAAATCACAAAAATCCTTCTCTGAATGCCTAGGGGGCACTGCATCATTGGCGTAGTCCTGCCTCATTAATGATGCAACCATCGGGCTGAATTTGGGATGGAATCCCAGTCCGGTATGCATTCGCTCACAACAACTGGCTGTAAGTGATGCCTTAGTAAGCTAATGCATCATACATTCACATTACACCATGATGTGCAACACCCAGTCTGACTCGCATTGTCATTGCACGACTCAGTTATCGATGCATCGCCGTGATAGATACCGAATGAGCTGGGTTCAGTGATAACCCCTGACCTTTATTGCTCACATTATAACTTCAATTTCCACCAAAAATACATTTTTCTTTTGTGAAAAGCTTTAAAAAAACTGTCGTTTTTCAACTCATTTTCATAATTCTATGTCAGCGACCTTCCTGAGTACAGTAAAAATGTTTGTTCATGCACAGAAAACATCACGCCAGGTCATCATGATGGTGCCACTCCATGTGAGCTGCTTCTTCCTTTGTATGCAATACCTGGCTGGCAGGATTGCCTAGAGATAAGCCGATGTACACTCACCTCTGAGCCGTCCAGCCTCAGTTTGAATCTCGCCCAGCTACAAACTGTCATCCTGGTGTCTCGCAGGCATGGTGATTCATCAATGTGTGTGTCGTCACCAGGATGGACATTAAACTGGGTACCTTGTCTACCAGCATCACTTGTTGGATGTTAAAGATCCCACGGTGTCTTTGGTAAAGAATAGGTGAGCTATTGCCAGTACCATGGCCAAACTCCAATGTCCTGCCCTCACCTACAGAGGGTGTTGTGTCAGCAGCCCAGCTCGGAACCCTCAGCCAATGATGTTACTTACAGCCATGTGTTGCATACGAAAGAAGAAGTATGAATCACGTGGCTGGGGGGGGGGAGGAGGGATGAAGGAGGTGGTGTTGATGATTTGCTGATGGTGCAGCACTCTGTATGATGAAGCATATGAGTGGTGTTGTATGAGTAAATAACATGGAGTGAACAATAAACCAACATGGCACTGAAGAGTTGGCTAATAGAAGCTTCACTTTTTAAAGAATATTTTCAAGTTGGTGTCTGCAAAGGAAGGGTTCAGGTTAAGTGTGAATTTTTTTTTCCTTTTCCTTATTTGTAGATCTCGGTAATCTGTATCACCTATTTTTTCTAACCCTTTACGAGTTTGAGATGTTCAAATAAGCCACGCACTCCCAGAGCCAGGATCTGCTGTTGATCTTAAGATGCGCTACTTGCAGTCACCCCAACGGAAATTGATTGTTCCAAAAAGTACACTACATGGCCAAAAGTATGCGGACACCCCTTCTAATTAGTGCATTCAGCTATTTCAACCACACTCGTTGCTGACATGTGTATAAAATCGAGCACACAGCCATGCAATCTCCATAGACAAACATTAGCAGTAGAATGGGCCGTACTGAAAAGTTCAGTCACTTTCAACATGGCATCGTCATAGGATGCCACCTTTCCAACAAGTCAGTTCATCAAATTTCTGCCCTGGTGGAGCTGCCCCAGTCAACTGCAAATGCTGTTATTGTGAAGTGGAAACGTTTAGGAGCAACAACAGCTCAGCCGCGAAGTGGTAGGTCACACAAGCTCACAGAACGGGACTATCGAGTTCTGAAGCGTGTAGCGTGGAAAAATTCATCTGTCGACAGTTCCAAACTGACTCTGGAAGCAACGTCAACACAAGCACTGTTCGTCGAGAGTTTCATGAAATGGGGTTCCATGGCCGAGCAGCCGCACACAAGCCTAAGATCACCATGCGCAATGCCAAGCGTTGGCTGGAGTGGTGTAAACCTCACTGCCATTGGACTCTGGAGCAGTGGAAACACGTTCGCTGGAGTAATGAATCACGCTTCACCATCTGGCAGTCCAACGGATGAATCTGGGTTTGGCGGATACCAGGAGAATGCTACCTGCCTTCATGCATAGTGCCAACTGAAAAGTTTGGTGGAGGAGGAATAATGGTCTGGGGCTGTTTTTCATGGTTCAGGCTAGGCCCCTTAGTTCCAGTGAAGGGAAATCTTAATGCTACAGCATACAATGACATTGTAGAGGATTCTGTGCTTCCACCTTTGTGGCAACAGTTTGGGGAAAGCCCTTTCCTGTATCAGCATGACAATGCCCCTGTGCACAAAGCGAGGTCCATCGAAAAATGGTTTGTCGAGATCGGTGTGGAAGAACCTGACTGGCCTGCACAGATCCCTGACTTCAACCCCATCAAACACCTTTGCGATGAATTGGAATGCCGACTGTAAGCCAGACCTAATCACCCAACATCAGTGCCAGACCTCACGAATGCTGTTGTGGCTGAATGGAAGCAAATCCCTGCAGCAATGTTCCAACATCTAGT
The DNA here is from genome assembly GCF_056783735.1 of Eptatretus burgeri. Lineage (NCBI taxonomy): Eukaryota > Metazoa > Chordata > Myxini > Myxiniformes > Myxinidae > Eptatretus > Eptatretus burgeri. The sequence continues at coordinate 49,953,178 of NC_140973.1, read as the reverse complement.
GGAAAGCCTTCCCAGAAGAGTGGAGGCTGTTATAACAGCAAAAAGGGGAGTGGGGTGGGGGGGGACCATGTATAAAAAGGGTTGGAGGGACCAACTCTATATTAATGCCCATGATTTTGGAAGGAGATGTTGGACATGCAGATGTCAACATACTTTTGGCCATGTAGTGTATTTTTGAAATATCGCAATTGGAAATCGCACAAAGGTAAAATGGTTTGGGTAAAGATGATGTTAATTTATTTGGTCTCTTTATTGATATTACGGGGATGGGCTGACGGGATAGCTAATCCCACTCATAACAACACACTGTCCTATATGACCTGTATGTGACCTGACCTGGCAGGCAATGTGGAGTGGATCACTGAGTGTGATGTCTTCTCTGAAAGACTGAATATTTTGTTCTGAAAGGCACATCCACGGGGTTATGTTATCACTCCTGTCGACACAGCAGCCAAATAGACATTGGAATTGGAGTAAAACTGATTCAGAATTGAAGGGATGGGGGGAAGCGGGGTGGGGGGGGGAGGGGGTTCCAGGGGTTTCCACTTAAAAAAAACAAACAAAAAAATTCTCGTTTCTAGATCCGATTCTTTACCAAAGTCAAATCAATTAGCTGTTGTCACACACCCAACCTGCCCACCAAGTTTATCCTTATGTGATATATTTTTGTGGTTTTTACTGTTATTATCCCGCCCCCCGGAGGGAGGGAGCGGGATATTGTAATCGTCCGGTTTGTTTGTCTGTTTGTTTGTCTGTCTGTTAGCAACTTAACAGCAAAACGGCTTTAGCAAACACTATCAAATTTAATCCACAGGTGGGTAATGAACCTTGGACGACCCCATTAACTTTTGGGTTCAATTGGATCAAAGGTCAAGGTCACGAAAAGATCAAAATCGTTTTTCGCTCATAACTTCGTCAAAAATGATCTGATTTACTTCAAATTAAGCTTATAGTGAACCTAATTATATTTGTCACTTATAATCATACCCATTCCTATAGTGAAAAATGCATATTTGTGAAGATCGGTCGGGTCCGAAGTTTTGGGGGTCATGGTCATCAGTCAAAATTACAAATTTTCCATTAAAACTAAAACATGGTTCATGTCAGGTCAGGTTCGATCTGTGACCTGCTACAGGTACCATGTAAACCTGTACTAACCTGTTCCATGGTCGGGTTGTCGGCGACTAAACCGTCTCCCCCACCAGGTTTTCTGGTGAGGGGGGTGTTTGGATATGGACACCCAGCAGGATTAAAAACAAAACCTGTCAAAGGGTGGAGGAGCTCCTTGTGAGCCAACGGCCATCCATATCTAGTGGCCAACTGTGTCTGCGGACGTCCTCCAGTTGGGTTACTTCTTATTAGGAGGTTGGTGGTAGGATTTGCACTCCGGCCACCGAAAAACCCTTCATTCCGCAAAACGCAAAAACGCAAAAAAATCTGAAAACCCACTCCGTGGGAGTACCTCCTGCTCAGCTTCCCTTCGCAGGGCAGCTCACCGGATGACGGGATTGGGGCAAAGCCTTCGGGACCCCCAATCTTTGATGATAGGAGGGAAACCACGGGGTAACATCCCTGGGTCAGATTGCGGGAGAGTGTGTCGGAGTCATGCTGAGGTGTCGTCCACCAGACGACATGATCTCCTTGGGTTAACCTGAGGCGGTCCCTTCGGGTGGGTGCCTGGAATGTCCTATCCCTAAGAGAGGATGATCACCTGTCTCTGTTATCATCTGAGCTCAAGCGTTTGGACATCGGGATTGCAGCTCTCTCTGAGGTTCGGAGACCGGATTGCGGCGAGATAATGGTGGGTGGTTACACCTACTATTGGTCTGGTCGCTCTGATGGTTACCATACCCAAGGAGTTGCTGTAGCTGTGTCCAATAAGCTGACCCCAATGATAATTAAGGTAACACCGGTCAACAAGCATATTATGAGATTAAGGATTCGTCACTCCTTAGGTGTCATTTCCCTGGTCTCTGTTTATGCTCCGACTGAGGCGAGTGATCTCACCGTGAAGGATGCATTCTACGCCACACTCGAGTCTGTGGTTGATCAGTGCCCCAGATGAGATACACTTCTAGTCTTGGGGGATTTCAATGCATCGACTGGAACTGATAGGGATGGTTATGAGGTGTGTGTTGGTCCCCATGAGTCAGGAACTATGAACCAGAATAGCACTAAGTTCCTTGACTTTGCAAGAAGTCATGGACTTAGGGTGGCTAGTTCATGGTTTCAGCACCCACAAGCTCATCGCTGGACTTGGTATTCCAACGCTGGCGGTGTGGCAAAGGAGATTGACCATGTCCTCATTGACGGTCATTGGAGGATGATCCAGAACTGCAGGGTCTACCGGAGTGCTCAGTTCCTCAATACTGACCACAGGCTTGTTGTAGCAACTCTAAAGCTGCACCTTAAATCCTGGAGAATGGTAGAATCCCAGCCTAGGCTGGATATTGCCAAGCTCAGGGATGAGAGAGTAGCTGAGGAGTTTGCGAACAGGCTGAGTGGACACTTGGGGGGGTCTGGGTGCCTTGGGGGGTCCTGAAGAGTTGTGGAGCGCCTTCAAGACCACCGTCCTTGATGTTGCTGGTGGATGCCTTGGAGCTCACCGCAGGGCAAAGAAGAATTTTGTCTCTCAAGGGACACTGGATACCATTGACCAGAGTCGCAGGGCCAGGCTGAATGGCAGAGCTGAGCTGTTCAGGGAGCTGAGACGTAAAACTGTACGTGCACTGAGGGTGGACAAGGAGGCCTATGTGCGAGGAATCTGTGAGGGGGTAGAGCATCACCTGTGGACAGGTGATTCTCGTCCCGCTTACAGGGGAATTCGCGCATTACGTTCATCCAAGCCCATCCCTCGGAGCACTGCAGTTTGAGCAGAGAGTGGTAGGCTCTTGACAGAGGAGTCTGAAGTGAAGGCCCGCTGGGCCGGTTACTTTGAGCGGTTGTACCAGGCTGTTCCCCCAGCTGTCGAATTGGACGTCAAGGGTGTTACAATCCCTGTTGCTGACCCTCGAATCAACTGTGGTCCACCTTCGCTTGTGGAAACACGGGCTGCGGTGAACCGGTTGAAACGGGGCAAAGCTCCAGGGATCTGTGGCATCCATGCCGAACTTCTCAAGGCTGGTGGAAATGCTGCACTCGTGTCGTTGCATGCAGTTTTGTGCTCTGCCTGGAACACAGGCATCATCCCAACTGACTGGAAGAGGGGCCTTGTTGTCCCTCTCTGGAAAGGGAAGGGTGATCGCCAAGACTTCAACAACTACCGAGGGGTGACGCTGCTCTCAGTGCCGGGCAAGGTCTTTGCTCGGATAATTCTCGATAGGGTTCACCACCATCTGCTTGAGCACCAGCGTCCAGAGCAGTCAGGCTTTACACCAAAGAGGTCAACGATTGACCGTATCCTTGCCCTTCGTGTCCTCACTGAACGCAGACGAGAGTTTCGGCAGGGGCTGCTTGCAGCCTATGTTGATCTCTGTAAAGCGTTCGATTCAGTGAATCGGGATGTCCTCTGGAGGATTCTTGGTCTTCGTGGGATGCCACCAAAACTGATTGATCTGATGTCTGAACTCTACTCTGGTACTGAGAGTGCTGTGAAGTGTGGTGGTACCATCTCTGACTTATTTCCAGTTGTTACTGGAGTTCGTCAGGGATGTGTACTTGCCCCCACACTTTTCAGCACTTGTATGGACTGGATTTTAGGGAGGATGTCGGAGAGATCAAGTTGCGGTGCATCGTTTGGGGCTTGGGGGCCCTCGAGGTGCTGAATGAGGAGTCGGAGCCGTTGGGATTACGGGTTTCTTGGGTCAAAACTAAGATCCAGGCTTTCGGTGACATCTTGGATGCTGCTGTCCTGTCTGTGTCTGTTTGTGGTGAGGATGTTGAGGTCGTGGAGAGATTCACTTACCTTGGCAGTGATATTCATGTCTCTGCTGGCTGCGAGTCAGAGGTCAATAGACGTCTGGGTCGGGCCTGGGGAGTCATGGATTCACTGGATCATGGGGTGTGGCGCTGCCGGTACCTGTGCGGGAGGACGAAAGTCCGAGTCTTCAGGTCCTTGGTACTTCCAGTCTTGCTCTATGGGTGTGAGACTTGGACTCTGACCAAGGATCTGAGACGGAGACTTAATTCCTTTGGTACCAGGTCTCTTCGGAGAATCCTTGGCTATCGCTGGTCGGATTTTGTGTCCAATGAGCGGTTGCTGAGAGAGACTCGGATGAGATTTGTTACCTGCATAGTCCGTGAGCGTCAGTTGCAGCTGTATGGACATGTTGCTCGTTTTCCTGACGCTGATCCTGCTCACCAGATTATCTCAGCGAGGGAGTCTCATGAGTGGAGGAGGCCAGTGTGCCGACCACGTGCCTCATGGTTGCAGCAGGTTGACCATCATCTCAAGGAGATGGGGATGGGCCTCGCATCTGCCTGGGGGATGGCCAGACGGAGGCCCCTGGAGTACCGGTGGAAAGTGGACGCAGCGACGCGCTGTTCTGGCACATGCTCCCATACCTGACCTGATGGTTACGAAAATACAACTTTACGGGAAAACGGCAGGCTCAAACACTGACAAATTGTATCCACAGGTGGGTAATGAACCTCGGACGACCCCATTAACTTTTGGGTCCAATTGGGTCATAGATCAAGGTCAGGTCACGAAAAGGTCAAAAATAGTTTTTCGCTCATAACTTCGTCAAAAATGATCCGATTTACTTCAAACTAAGCTTATCGTGAACCTTATTCTAGACCAGCTCTTGACTCACATAATTTACAAGTTTCAAGTACCCATGATTTAAACAACTGTTATCACATTCAAGCATTATTATGTCATTTGTCAAAATTACATATTTTCCATTATAAATCAAAAAAGGTTTGGAATGTGCATGTTTACTATGGAAGACATATATCAAGTCCTTTTTGGCTTTCATTTGACACCATTACCTTTGAACTTACGTGGCCTTAAAAGGTCAAAATCATTTTACAGTCATAACTTCGTCAAAAATGATTTAATTGACTTCAAACTAAGACTAAAATATTCCTTATTCTATTCCTTATAATCAACATTCAGGTTAAGGATGTATCAAATTTAAATTTGATCCCCAAAATAACTTTATGCCTTAAATGGGTGGGATTTGTTATGCCTGGCACCACTTGTTTGTATATGTAATAGTCTCTTTGTGTATGGATTTTACTTTAATTTACATGTATTTCATCTGGATACCTGCACTGTTTTTCATACCTGCGAAATTAATAAATGAAAATTAAAGTTTTGTCCTATAAGTCAATGGTGAAGAATCACTTAAAAAGTTGTCGAATCCGAATCTTCACCAAAATCAAATCAATTCGTTTTTGTAATACATCCAACTTGTCCACCAAGTTTCATCCAAATCTGTCCATAAATTGTTGAGATACCCTTCTCACAGACAGACAGCCAAACAGACAGAGAAACAGCGGTGAAAACGTAACCTCGGTCCACATTTTGGTGGCAGAGGTAACTACTATAAGAGAGATGTGTATGCGTGTGTCGCCATTTTTCTCAGAGATGGCCAAACAGATCTTCAGCAAACTTTTAGAGGTTCATTAGTGAGTGTCGGGAGTGTTTTTGGCACACGTTTAAAATATTTTTAATTTTTTTTAAGTTGGATTTTTTTTGTTATCCCAAACCCCATTCCTTAGTGGGTGGAGGGAAATATTTTAGGCCCTGACAAAAAAAATAAATTTTGATTTCTTCAAAATGCCAACAGGATTAGAACAGGAACATGCGACACCAGGTACTCCAGCCAGTTGATTTATATAAGCAAGGTGCATTCATTAAATTTCCTGCATACTGCTGGCCTGCAAAATAATTTCCTTGTGAATGCCTCAAATACACTGATGGCTGCATTACTCTGGCTTGTCATGAGAGGTCATGAGCATCGAACGCAGGGGGCCCTCATCACTGATCAACCCTCAATGCACACTTGTGTGTTGCTAATGGTCTGTCTGCCTCCAGCCCAAAACAGACCGCACTTTCCAGACAGCTGTCAGTCACTTTGACTCCAAGTATGTCACAGCTTCAGGGCAAACCACTAGACCCCCTTAGTAATATGTGCGCGCGACCATGGCGGCGCTCTCAGGCAGAGCATGTGATTTGCGAAGACAAATGGAGAATGGTAGACGTCAAAGAATATCAAAGAGAGGAATGCTTTACGCTTATCAGCGGGTGACCAACTTTCTTTCCATCGCAAAACGCCCAAGGAGAAAGACTTTTTCATGAGATGTTCAGTTCACGCATCGGCTGCAGTTTGTGCCAACACCAGCCAATGGGTGAATTGCTCTTATTACAGTAGAGTGCAGGACTCTGAACTTTATGGTTCATGCTTTCAGTGCTGACCAGCGTCGCTTCAATCTCTCCACGACCATAAAACGTGTGAAGAACAATTTGTTCAATAACCATTCCCTCTAACTCTTGTGGTCACACAAATGTGGAACAATGTGCCGGTTATGATGGACTGCCCTCCATACTACTCGTATGTAAGTTACTTTCTGTTTTGTCATAACGTTTCTCTCAAGGTTGGAATGCCGTCATCTGTATTGTTATTTGTTCATTTAATTTTATTATTTTATTTTTACTCAGTTTTATTAAGGTAACTGATTAGCCTGGTGTTGGAAATGAATTGACAACAAATTTACTTTTTATTATTTACTTTGCACTTGCTCAGCTTCTAAGTCAGAACATCTCATGTCCTCTTCCCCAGAATTATCAGTCATCAATTATATTATGACATTACTATTACAATAATACAGAGTAATCACTTCCAGCGAATGTGTAAAACACAAGCACATTCTGAGTTAATATACACTCGGCTTCCTCGATACAAGTTGTATTTGAATGACATGACGATCGTGATGATGTTGTTGACAATGATGATGATGGTGAAGAGCACTGTAACTACACGCTCGTGCAGTTGTGACGTATTATCCAAATATTTATGAGTCAAACAAATGCTGATTGTAATTTAACTTTCATTCGTGTTTCCAACTTGCTGGATCTATTTACTTTAACTGATTAAAAAAAATACACGCTTCCTTGATGAGGACATTTTTATTGCTATACATGGTCGAACATTTAATCCATTGAAATTATATTGCCAAATCTTTACTTTCCTAATGCCCTCAATAGATTCCATCCCACCTGGACAACCAAACCAAGTTCTCGCTCTCACCGGTGCCACTGCAGCAGGTGAAACCGTACCTCTCAGCTTCCCTCATACCGCACAAATTGCCAGGTGTCCATCCCATCCAGGGAACTCCACCACTCCATCCAGATGATGCTTATGTGCAAGCTGGAGGATGTTCAGCTTCCGGTCACATGACCATGCTTAACCTATGTGTGAACAGTGAGCACGAGGTAAGACAGCTAAGTTTGGGGAGTAACTGCTGAAATCTATCTGTCCGGGTTCTTCCCGACATCTTTGTTTTTTGTTCCTTTCACATTTCTTTCTAAAAAAATTTTCACAATTCTCTTCATTCTAATTCTTGCTTTTACTTCTTCATCTCTTTTCCTCGCTATTTCTCTCTTTCATTTACTATCTCTCCAAGGAGAAGTGAATTATTGCAGAATTTTTTCTGCGAGGCTCACTTGGCTGTGCCTGGATGGGTTTCAGGGTTGTGGAGTAGCGGCTGAAACCCGAATCCTATCCAGGTTCCTCCTGATGACTCAATCTTTGCTTTTTACTTCTTTGGGTTCTTTCTTGGTCTTTGGTCTTTTCTGTTCGATTTGCCTGCGTTTACACTGGACAGCATTTTCATCCTTAACTAGTTAACCAGCTATCCAAATGTTTCGGTATTGCAACCTGAGTCACTGACCCATTGAGAATATAATCAAACCGAGTGCTCTTGACTGCCAAATCAGATTTGTGCGACAAACGAAAAGCAGCCAACTCTTATTCTGAAAAATGAAATCACAGATGCCTAAAGGGAAGTTTTCATCAACAGTATCATTTATTTCAGCTCAAACGTTTTTCATTTTCTGTGGACTAGTTGGCTCTTGTAAAATACAAGGAACTTGGACACAAGGGGAGTCAATTTGGCCCACCAAACCTGTGCTTTACCATTAATGTAAAGTATCAGCTTATTTATTTAATTTGACTGAAGGGGAGGGGAGGGGGAGAGGAGTGGGGTGGACATGAGTGGGGTAGACAGAGGTGCCTCACGAAGGTGTTTTTGTTTTTTTATATTTGGGAATAGAGAGGGTAGTAGGGGAAGGAACTCACCTTTCATGAGACTCTCTCATAGACATCATACTCTACACATGTATACAATCATGTATCCACACCTGAGCTTCCTACCGGTTCTGTCAATGTCCATGCATGTTCTCCTGAAGGCTTTTGTTGCTTCACTTCCTGTGATGGTATATACAAATGCTGGACACATATGCATGCTGCTGTGTCCCTTTCCTCTTCAGCATCTAGTTTATGTAGTATCGAGTTGATCTGTATATATTGCACTTTTATTCCGATGTTGAACTTTCTCATGACACATAACATTTAGACCTGTATTGTGTGTGTGTGTGTGTGTGTGTGTGTGTGTGTGTGTGTGTGTGTGTGTGTGTGTGTGTGTGTGTGTGTGTATTTTCACAACTCTATTGAGCTCTCGGGAGTGGAGCTGCATTTACATACAACAGGTTACTACATGAGGAATCACAGGACCCGGTTAACTTGGTCCCACATCATTATGAGGTTTACAAATGGATTTTTAAAAATCATGACCAATATAATCACCGTTCAAAATATTACAGGTTCCAAAATTACAGAACTATTAGGCAAGCGTCGTTATATATCGGGGGATAGGAAGAACAAGCAACGGAAGCAACAGAAAGTTGATCGATGTTTGCACCCACCATGTAAAGGAAGGAGAAGATGATGTTTTGGCCATTAACCACCTGGTGAAGGGCTAATGTCTGAAATGTCAGCTACTCCTTACTTAGGATGGTGGTTTGGATGCTCTGATCACTGTTCCATTGATTTCATGAAATTACAAGTTTCCAAAAGCAGGTGAATGAGTATAACAGGAACATTTCAATATGAAATTAAAGCCTTCACACATTATGGTGACAAACGGCAAGTTCATCAATAAATCGTGTAACGCAATGTTCACTTTGACATACAATAACAATTTTTGTTAACATAAGCTTTTTATGGTTTAGAACTTACTTGGCATGACCACCTCATTATTGTGCTGCCTTACACTTACACTTCGTCTTCAGGTTATTTCCAAAACAACCATTTAATAACTTTTGTTTGCTCTTTTGTTGCTGCCTCGTGAGAGTGTGAATATTGAACAGATGATTTATCATGAGGTTGACATTCATATTACGTGCTGTAGATTTTTGTTCAGCAGAGGTATCCTCCACACACACGAAGCAAAAAGCGAGGTTAAGCAATTGATTCACTTTCTCTGTCTGTCTGTCTGTTTGTCCTATCCACAAAACGTCAGTTTATGATCGAGGAACAATTTGATTTCATTTGAATGTTATATTTTGAACACGAATCGGAACATGAATCGGAAAATGAATCTGTCGTTCAGAAGTATTTTGGCTTAGAATTTGTTCCGATCACACATGCGCGCAGAGGAGTGAGATAATTATTTTATTCTGACTGACAGTCAAACAGAATAGAAAATTATTTTAAGCAGAAAACTTACTGTTTTTAAGGACATCATCAAGGACACAAGTAACAGGCATGTAGAACTAATGTAACGTATTAAATAAGGTGGTGTAAAAGACGTCGCATCAACAACAGTGCACTCCAGATTTTTTTTTCCGACAACCTTGAAAATCTATATTTTATTTCAATGTAATAATATAGTTCAACACTGCAGAACACAAATCACCTTTTTGGCACTTTCAAAAACCTTTCGTTTAGCAGTATTTGGACAAAATATTTTGGCATTTTATATCATTTTGACCAATCAAATTTGCTGCTTGCAGACCCCTACCCATGTCCTTTTTTTTCAAGACTGTGTGGGATAAGGTGTTCTATAAACTCTCTAGTCAGTTATTGTAGTTACTTCTGCCACTGAAGGTGGATGAAGGTTATGTTTTCACCCTTGTCTGTTTGGCACTTGTGAAAATCGAAGATTTTTCAAGTATATTGGTTGTCTATTTTGTTATTCTGTCTGTCTGTCTGTCTGTCTGTCTGTCTGTCTGTCTGTCTGTTTATTGCCTACAAGGTCACAATTTTAAACTGATCTTCCCAAAACTTCACCACATGGTAGAGTTTGTCATAAGGAAGAAACCTATTGTTTTTGAGGTCAAAAGGTCAACATTGGCCAAAGGTCAACAACTGTGGTGATATTTCTAAAATCCGAAATTTGAAGAGGATTTATGTATCAGGCCACTGAATTGAACTGCCAATTATTTTTGAGGTCAAATTTGTTTTTTGGATTTTGCAAGTTTCATGCTCTGCACGACATCATTTTCTTGTTTGTTTATCTGGTTTTTTTAAAATCTTTATCGCTTACAGGTCACAATTTTAAACTGATTTTCATAAAACTTCACCACGTGCTAGAGTTTGTCATAAGCAAGAAGCCTATTGTTTTGAGGTCAAAAATCCAAAGCTCAACGAATTTGTAAAATTTCTAAAGTCCTCAATTTTCATCCAATTGACTAGAAATTTGAACATCGATTTTCATATCAGCTTAATTAATTCAACCACCAATTATTTTTGAGGTCAACATTGGCCAAAAGGTCAACATAGGCCAAAGGCAAACAACTTCAGTAAGATTTCTAAAATCCTCAATTGTCATCTGCTTGACTTGAAATTTGAAGTGGTTTTACATTTCAGTTCACTGAATTCAACCACCAATTATTTTTGAGGTCAACATCGACCAACATAGGCCGTATTTCTGAAATTGTCAATTTTCATCCGATTGACTTGAAATTTGAAGAGGATTTATATTTCATCCCACCTGGACAACTTAGAGCACAGTCACTGAATTCAATTCATCACTGGTCACTGAATTCAACCACCAATTATTTTTGAGGTCAAATTTGTTTTTTGGATTTCGCAAGAATCATGCGATGTATGACATCTTTCTTGTTTGTTTGTTTGTGAACAAAATATTTCCAAAAGTTGTGGATAGATTCGGACGAAACTTGGTGGGCCATTCGGGTATGCACAATGAAAAATTGTTTCAACTTTGGTGAAGATCCGAATCCAGATCCGGATCGGAGAATTTTTTTAAAGTGATTCTTCACCATTGAGTGACAGGGCTTAAATGATAACTAGCATGATATTTGAAAAAGTTATGGACAGATTTGGACGAAACTTGGTGGGTGAGTTGGTTAGGTGACAAGAACAAGCCAATTCAATTTTAGTTCAGGTCCAAATCCAGATCCAGCCTTGCAGTGGGATACGAAACATAAATTAATCAGCCTGGTGGAGGTATGCTCTCTACTGAGTGCCCTTCTAGTTTACAAGAGTATAGGTAAAGGTGTATTGGAGCTGTACTTTTATTCCTACAGGGAGGGGAGGCATGTCTGTTTTTCCTGTTTCTTTTTACTCTCTTTCTTTCCTCACAATTACAATTGCATGCCATTCCTTAATTTCTGAGCCAATTGTTCTTCAAATTTGGCATGGATATATCTTGTTCCAATACAAGCAGACAATTTTCGCATGAAGGTACCATGGTCCAATATACTCAGACCCCAATTTTGGCACGGAGGTACTTTTGTTCAATTCACCCAGACCCAATATTTGGGATGGAGGTACATTGGCTCCATTCCCCCAGATCACAAATTTGGCAAGGAAGGGCCTTGCTCGAGCTGTCAAGCACATCCAACTCCCCTTGACATGATGCCTTTCCATTCCCTTATATTTGAGTCAATGACTTGATGGAGTTGTGATTTGGCACAGAAATGGATTCAAACAACTTCTATATACGAGAAAACATTTCAGATTAGAGCCTTTTTCAGGATTATACAAGTATCAGAGTTCAAAATTGGTCACAAAATTAAAGTTTCTGGCCTGCAAAGCATTTGTTTCAACCAATCCAGTCAACACATCACACAAACAATATCTTTCCATGGTCCCATTCAGACAAAAGCAGGTAGATATTGACGCCCTCTTTTCAATTAATTTGGCCATTAAATTACTGATTCTGGTCTGCCAAGTCTATATATTTAAACTGATTAAGACAAGCACTATGAGGAACCCAAGTTGTTCGTAAAGGTTTGTGTCGATCTGCATCAGTGGACAAGTAGAACTAGTCCCTGTATATACAGTAGCGACAACTTGCAATTAGAAGCCATTTTCTTTCCATCGAGCGCGGCATAGCGAACCTGTGTCCACTGTGTGTTAACCATAAGGTGTAGGTTTTCAAATCAAGTTGTCTTTCTCTGCACCCAAAAGGGAGATTACATTATGTTATGATTATTTTTCATTCTTCAATGTGTCAGAACAGGTATACAATGAGACAGGATTGATTTAACCTTAAAACATATTGCAGAAACCATGGTGAAATGAAGTGTAATGTGTGAGTAAAGATTTACACTGATGAGTGTCTACTTCGAGGTATACATCATGAGTGAGTAAAAGAAACACACAGGTAGTGACTGAATGGAGAAATTTGAAAGAAGTGAATGACCAAAATGGAGGAACATCATTCATGTCAGATGCATACACCATCAAGAAAGCAGAGAATTCGAAAAGATAACAATTGTGAATGACAAAAATAGAAAGACCTTGAGAACATTGATTGACTGCTTGAAGGTAGGTCTTTGGCTGCTTGGTAAAGGTGTTACTAGATGGTTTGCCATTGTCTTCCCAACAATTAATCAGGGCAGGAATTTGTAATTTGTTCAGGATGTTGTTGATAGCTCGCCAATTCTTGGTGAAGGACACCACCGGATCTTTAACATCCACCAACAAATGATAGCAGATGGGACAACTGGCTTTCCATTCATCCGAGGGATGGCACACACACTGATGAAACGCCCTGCCTGTAAAGCACTGGCATGACAGTATGTCTATCTATCCTTGCCTAGTGCAATGCGACATGCACAGCGGTGCGTTTGTTACGCCCAGTGTGTATATGATTAGCACTGTGGCTCTTGCATGTTATCAAACTTTTTCTGAATCCAAGATGATGATGAGATGATTTTTGTTGGTTCATTATTCTGTTACTACAACATAATCTATGTCCACAAAATAAATTTAGAGGTAGGGAGAGAAAAGGAAAAGGAAATGAAGATGGGCAGATACATGTAATAAGTAGATCAAAAGGTGAAGAGATAAAAGTCAAAAGTGATGGAAATATAGAAAGAAAAGAAAAAACAAGCTACCAATATGTTCCACTTTGATGCAACCCCCCTTTGAATGGACACCTGACCCTGACCCATGACGTTTATTATTATTCAATTTAATTCAGAATGGAATTAAAATAAATTCAATCAAATCAAATGGAAGACCAAATACTGTAGGTATGGTACAGTCCTGCATTGGAGTCATCAGAAGAGACCCGAACAAGCAAAAGCAAAGATGAAGTCATCAGGAGGAACTTGGATAGGATTCGGATTTCAGCTGCTACTCCTCCACTCATCCAAGTGAGCCTCAAATTCATCCTCATCCAAGCACAGATCAGGATATGAGAATTTAAATCACAGCCAAGTGAGCCTCAAACTCATCCAAGCACAGCTAAGTGAGCCTTATTCAAAAAAAAATTAAAAATCAAAATAACCCAGATCAAAAAATCAAATAATTCTGACTGCTAGTTAATGCATCCATTCAGGTTGAAATTTAAAACATATTTCCCATCACTACTCGATCATAATTGTGAAGTTTCACTTCAATCGATGAAGTGGTTCAACAGAAAGAATTTTTTGAAAATTTTTGTTCAATCAGATATTGCTGCCAGACCATGTGATCTATCAATTATTTGTGAACACCCTGATATCCCCCAAGGTGTGGGGAACACGTGTGTGAAGTTTCCCTTTAATATGTACAGCTGTTCTGGAGAAAAAGATTGTTAAATGTTTTAGGGTAAATCCAATATGGCTGCCAAACCATGTAACCTATGACATCAGAGGTGTGAACGTTTTGTTCCACATGGATGGACGGTCATATGTGTAAAGTTTCGCCTAAATCTGTTTAGCCACTTCAGAGAAGAAGATTTTTGGAGTTTTTTTTTTTTAACAACATGGCTGTCGAAATACGTACGTGACCGATGACGTCATAATTTTTTTTTTCTGTGGACCATTTTATCCCTTGATGACCCTCAAATTTTTTTAACTGATCAGATGTGGCGTTCTATAAATGTAATTGTGACGTCATAATGAAGGCACCTATGATGTCATAAAAATCACTTATTCCCCATGAGGAGGACTTGCTATGTACCAAGTTTCAATCTTTTCCTTTTTTGCGGTTTCAGAGATACAGAGGTCCAAAGTTTTTTTTTTCCGTTTTTCCAATATAGCTGCCACACCACGTAACCTTTGACGTCATAATTATGACTGAAACATTTTACATGAGTAGTCTCACCTGCAGAGAAAATTTCACCTTAATCCAACAAGCGGTTGTGGAGAAAAACACGAAAGTTCAGTGCAGACGAACAAACAAACAAACAACCAAACGGACCCAAATGCAATACCCTTTAATTTGGTGAGGTTAACCAGAACAGAACTTGGTACAGCACATACCTCTGCCAGGCTGAACAATTTACAAATTGTATACCACTGATGAGCTGGATCTTGTTCCAGACCTGAACCAATATCTCATCAGCTTATTCTTGGTACCTACGCAATTTATCCACCTAGTTTTGTCATAACTCGTCCACGACCTTTTGATATTTAATTAAATACTGTATATATATCGTTTGTGGCCCTATATCTCTCAACGATGAAGAATCACTCAAAAAAAATTCTCGTATTCTGATTTGGATTCGGATCTTCACTAAAATCTAGTCATTTCGGCCTTATCACACACCCAACCTCTCCATCAAACCCTTCCACAACTTTTTGAGATATCGTGTCCACAGACAGACAGACAGACAGACAGACAGACATACACGGGTGAAAACAAAACCTCCGTCCACCTTTGGTGGCGGAGGTAATTACCAACCCTCTTAATTTGTTTGTCCCTGCAAGTATGAGAGTATAAAACAAGCATGATGGGTCAAACGGACTTTTTGTGTTTCCTTGCAATTCCTTCTTTAAAATTTAATTGGAAGAAAACATTGTTTCATGAAAGTGGTCACAAATCTATCTTTCATTTGGCTGTTCCCCCGATCAGTGTGTGTGCTGTGTTATGTAAATTGATGTCATTAAGATATTGATAGAAAAAATAAAATAATCACTTAAATACTGAGACCTAAACGATGCTATATGCACCACGATCTGTTGATAACATTCACCCAGCAAAGCCTGACATGTTCTCGATCAAGTATCACCCACCGAAACCTTCTGATCAGATGGAGGAACCAAAACTTTGGATTGAAAGTGAATACGTGTTGAACAAAGTTCATTGCTATACAACCATGCCTGAAGTCCCATGACTTTGGTCCAATCTGGTGAACAGCAGACTCAGAGTCTTTATTTAGTGTGGAAGGTTTAGTCTTGTCAGTCGACCTTCCAACCTCTGTCGTTTAGCTCTTGCATGAGCCTCGGCAATTTGCATGAACCTTCACAAGAATTACAATGACATGAGGAGATGATGCACAAATCCACAATGTGTATGAGACTCGAATCGAGCTAAGTGCTCTGATGGGCAATGCCGAAACGACCAAACTTTATCAATAAATCAAAAATGTAATTGCAATGCTGATTTAGCTATTACACCGAATATTCTTTGCTATTTTTAAAATGAACTTTGATTGTGTGTACATAGTACAACAACTTTACTCCCACTGTTGAATGAAGAGACACATAACGCCACAGAATGGCTATTAAAGCCGATAAATAAGTTCCATTTTGTGCCCTTTGTTGTCATGTGAGAGGAATATGAATGCTGGGTATGTCAGCACGCAGCAAGATGTTACAGATGACACTGGGCCACTTGTGATGACAATAATGTCATGTGAAGACTTCAGCTCCTCCTCAACATAGAATTGTTTTTTTCTGTCAATCCCTTTCTCCATATTTTCTTTCTCGCACTTCAACTCCAATCTTACTATATTATATATGACAATTCTCTGTATGTATGTGTGCGCAGTACGTGTGTATGTATTTACATCTGAAAATCATTGACAAAAACAGGGCTGGCCTGATCTCCACCAAATTTTGCATACGTGTTGGTATGGTTACCCAGGGTAACTGCCTGGTTACCCTGGTTTAACCCCCTGCCTTTTGCGAGGGGAGCGGGTGGGGGAGGGAAGGAGCGACTTGACAATTCTTCCTTCCGGAGCGGGTATTTCTAGTACTGTAGCAGAAAAAGATGTTTTATTTGACAAACTCGAGCAATTACAAAGACATGGATTAGGTGGTCTCTCTGTCTTCTCTTGCCTCCTTTTTTGTATGCAAAGTCAAAGTTCGTGGAATAACTGGAGGTCTTGCAGAGTTTAATGTCTTCCTTTCTGGTCTTGCACGCTCTGCTCTTTCTGTGCTTTGTACCCCACCCCTTAGGTTTCTGGAGGGCACACATGGTCCACCAGCAACCACCTTCTGGTGAAACTCCTAAATTCCAGAATCACTGCTCACCTCCACTCTTTCATTCCTCTTTTTTCCCCCACCTGTGGAACCAACTTCCACATTTTTTTCAATCTTATTATTTCCTCCAAGGCTTCTTCAAGATGGTTGTTCACCACCATCTCAGATCATCCCCCATCCAAAACCATGATCTTGTCTACCCCTGTTAACCCACCCCAAGCATACCTCTTTCCAAATTTCCAGTTTTTGCTTCCTGAGAGTTTTCCTGGGCAGGAATTTCTAATTTGGTCAGGGTGCCAGCGATAGCTTGCTGATTCTTTCTGAAAGACACTGTGGGGTCTTTAACGTTCACCAACTAATACCGGCAGATGGAATGCCTGTTTAACGTCTATCCGAATGACTGCACACACATTGATGAATCACTCTGCCTGTGAAACACTAGGAGGACAGTTTATAGCTGGACTGAGATTCAAACCCAGGCTAGTCAGCTTCTTCGTGTGTGTGTGTGTGTGTGTGTGTGTGTGTGTGTGTGTGTGTGTGTGTGTGTGTCTGTGTGTGTGTGTGTGTGTGTGTGTGTGTGTGTGTGTGTGTGTGTGTGTGTGTGTGTGTGTGTGTCTGTGTGTGTGTGTGTGCATATACCTCAAGGCCATCCTAAACACCCTCTTGGAAGAGAGCTAAAGGTAAATTGCTTACAGAGAATAAAACGAGAGGAGAGAGATTTTTTTGTTTATTTAAACAATGGTTCCACCAATACAAAGTCAAAAGCAAGTGGACATGAAAAGCACTGTGATATAACTCAAAAGATGAGTTAACTCAAACATGATGGATTAAGTTAGTAAATGCACATCGAAGAGTTGTAAAATATCATGGAGAGCATTCCCAAGGAGATGATGGATAACATCACTCACTTGTATAATAGCTGGAGTAAGGAAAGTCAAAAGTAACACCAAATATACAAGAGTAAAAATCTTTGAATGCTCACCTCTCCACATGTCATTGCAGAAATTAATGTCATACATTTTCTGTGTTGACATGATTTACACCAATCATAATCCAAACATTTCTTTTCTACAAATTTATTTGTATTGTAATCTTGGTGATATTATATTTATTTTAAATTTATTTGTAATCTTGGTGATATTATATTTATTTTAAATTTATTTGTGATATAAGACAGTTCAAGTGGTCTAAACGGTCAAGGGTCTAAGCTATCTAATCTGTCTGAAGGGTGTAAGGGGTATATATGGTGTTGAGGTCCAAGGGTTCTAAAGGGTCTTTTGGGTTCTTGGTGACTTTTGGGTCTTCCGGGTCTTTTTTGGTATTCTGGGTCTTTGGGGACTTTTGGATGTTTTGGGTCCTTGGGAACTTTTTGGTGTTCAGGGTCTTTTTGGTCTTCAAGGTCTTTTGGGTCTTTAGGGCTTTTGGGTCTTTGGAGTCTTCAGGGTCTTTTGGGTCTTCAGGGTCTTTGGGTTCTTTTGGGTCCTTCGTGACTTGTGCGTTTTTTGGGTTGTTGGAGACTTTTGGGTCATCGGGATTTTTGGGGTCTTTTGGGTTGTCAGGGACTTCTGGGTCCTCAGGGTCTTTTAGGTCTTCAGGTGTCTTGACTCAGAGTGTCATGCTTTTCAGTCAAAGGTCAGAATTATTAGTTACATTGTTTAAATGTGCTGTTTAAATTACTAACATATCACTCAGTATATATCTGGCCCACACCAAGTTTAACAATATATGTTACAGCTCTCACATTAGAAAAGGTTCCCCACCTCTGCCCTGCACCATCCTATATTATAGATGTCTATAACCTTTATGATGCTGTTATTTTAATGTGCTGCAAATAATTTACCATAAAATTGTTACTTGTACTGTTCAGACATAAATACAAACCTTTTTATATACAAGATCAAGGCTCAAGGAAGTGCGATGTGACAGAGGGTAAAAGGCCAATGGATTGACTGTGGGGGTCTTGAAGGGTCTGTGTGTACCTTGCTGAACCTACACTTATTCAGTTGACTCAGTTTTGCCATTTTTAAAAGACATTCGTGTCGTGTCCTTGGTCTTGGGTATTCATAATTAGTTCTCTCTCCCAATTGAGCTGACCTCTTCTTAGCCATTCCAATGATCCTTCTTTGTCTATCCCCAATCTGTCCAACTCCTTTAATATGCAGTATATATTCCCTGCTCTTTTATCTTTCTCCAGGTTGTCACTGTATATCTGTTGATGTTTTGTCCTGTATTTTTGGCCCCCATTGGACTTAGTCTCTTCCTGTTTATGCTTATGCAGGACGCTTATGGATTTGGGCTCGATTTTCGTGCCTGTGTGTCCGTGCGTGCGTGCGTCCATGTGTGCGTCTGCAACCATATCTCGGACATGTTTGGACCAATCTTATTCACACTTGGCAGAAGGACAACACATGATACACACACAAGGAAATACACAAGAAAATACACAAGGAAATCAGACCCAGGTGGAGCCCATTCAGCCCATCATGCCTACTCGACATCAACACCACACTAATTTATCAACACAAGATCCAAAGAAGAAAATGCAAAATGTATTTTTAAGTGTTTTTTTTTTTTTGAATTTATCTATTTATTTTAAGTTTTTGTATTTTCTTTTTTTGCATTATTTCGTACATATATATATATATATATATATATATATATATATATATATATATATATATATATATATATATATATATATATATATATATATATATATATATATATATATATATATATATATATATATATATATATATATATATATATATATATATATATATATATTCTTCTCAACCGGGTGTAGTGGCATGCGCCTGTAATCCGGCTACTCCGAGGCTTGGGTTGGAGGATCGCTTGAGGACGGGAGCTCTGCACTGGGCCACGCTATAAGAGGGTGTAGGGCAACCTGGAATCATGGCGAAACCCAATCCATATCCCTGTGTCGTAAGAGGCGACCAGGGTTGCGTCAGGAAGGGCATCCGGCATAAAACCTGTGCCAAATCAGTATGCGGATCATAATGGATGATCCGCTGTGGCGACCTCTAACGGGAGCAGCCGAAAGACGAACAACAACATATATATTCTTCTCAGGGGAGGTGGCATATGGGCTTGGTTAAAAACACACACCAACCACACAGCACCTTTTAACGAGACCCCCAACAGCACTCCTTACAAATGCACACAATCACCTATCAATGCTTCAGCTACCTAAAAGTCCTGCCAACACCCCAATACCCCTCTATCTCCATAACTTCCAGGTACCTATCTCATTCCAATTTTAACTTATCTACTGTTTCTGCTTATCCAATTTAAACTTATCTACTGTTTATTCACACCACTATGCCACTACCTTTCCAGGGAGGCCATTCCATGCATTAACTACTCTCTGAGTGAAAGTCCCCTGCCTTGCTACCATCTTAACTCTCCCCTCCTTTACTCAGGATATGACTCCTGGTCCTATCACTGTCTACTCTGTTGAATGATTCATCTGCAGTTATTTTATCTTAAACATCTCTGTCATATCTCCTCGCAACCACCTCCTTTCTAGTGAATAAAGCCCTGTCTCCTTCAGCGCTCCTCATAGCTAAGTCTAGCTCGGCCTGGAATCAATCTAATAGCCCTGTGCTGAACCCTCTCTATGGTATACATTGTTACGAATTTGGAAGCTTACTGCACTCAACTTTCAGGTCCCCATAGAACAGTTATATCGGTAAGTGTGTGTTTATAGTTAGGGCTCCCTACCTGTGTCTAGCAGGAATTACATGTGTACGCTGCGGAGATTCGTTTACAACAAACCTCCTTCGCTGCACTTCACACACTGACGCCATGGCCCACGTGCGTTCGGCCACGTACATGAGTGGAGATTTCCATCGCCTCAGACCGGGACTCCGCCCAGGAAGGCAGGGGCGTGCCCCTTGTCCAATCATGCCACAGAAGGTGGCTTTCCCACGACACGCCGGCCAATGAGGGTTGAGATGGCCACAGAAGGCGGCTTTCCCACGACACGCCGGCCAATGAGGGCTGAGATGGCCACAGAGAGCGACCTTCCCACGACGCCCCATCCAATGAGGGTGGAGAGTGCCTCAGACAGCGATTTGCTGACCTCGGAGGAAAAAGGAATATAAGAAACGTCAGGCTGGGTAGTGGGGGTGGTAAAAGGGTCATGAGGGTCGTGGTCGTCGTCGTCGTGGTCATCGTCGTGGTGGTCATCATCATCGTGTTGTGGGTTTGAGTCCCGCCGAGCTGGATCATCGTCGCCTCTGATCTTCTCCTTGGTCTTGGTCGATTGGTGCGTGGCCGATTGGAGAGCGTGGTACCTGGTGCTTGGAGCGGCATCGTGTTGTGGGTTCGAGTCCCGCCGAGCCGGATCGTCGAAGACCACACGAGGTGGACAGATCCAAGCACAGGCTCTGGTCTCTTGCTCACCTGTCCCCGAGCTGGAGGCCTTCAATAAAGACTCAACGGGTCCATTCTTGTGTGTGTATGTGTGTGTCTGTGTGTGGGCCTGTCTTTAAGTAGCAACTGGACAAGTGCTTTTGCTTGTACATTGACTGCATTTATTATAGTCGGATAACTCTGCTCTTTGTATGTTCCCTACCCCCCCACCCCTCCATTTTGAATAAATCCCCTGTTAAATGTTTCAGCTCGTTTCTGTTTTTCTTTCATTGGTTTAGCACGGTGCGTGTTGGGAAGTTGGGAAGCGGCAAATTGTGCATTTGGACCGATGGATCTCGGTAACCATCCACTCAGGTTACGCACGGTTCGAGCAAGCTAATGACTCGTTCTGCTCGAGCTCCGCTGAGGGTGAATTTCCCCGGTAGTTTTGACGACGTGGGTATTTAGGTAAATTGAAATTGGCAATCGACCCTATCCCACACGGCGACCTATTGGCGATCTTCGGTCCAATAAGGGACTCGTCAGCTCCGGAGTTATCCGGGGTGACGATCAATAAATTCCGGGTGTTCGGTGGAGCCGACTCTACTGCTCCATCTAGCGGTCATGCTCGCCACCGAAACTCGGCCCCACAACAATATGTTCTTCCTGAATTGTGGTGACCAAAAGTGCAGACAATTTTCAAGATGTAGCCTCACTAAATTCCTGTACAATGTTAACACCACCTCTTTTGATTTATAAATGATCCCCCTCCGAAATCTATATATTACTAAAACTCTCATCTTGTATATATGTATGGATGTATGTATGTATGTTCCCAAAATACAGCCAAAACGGTACACGATAGCGCAAAAATTTTAGGGCCACCTTACTCACCATTCGCCTGCGGTGTGCAGTATCAATTATTATCGTTGAAATCGGGCAACGAAAAAATTATTAAAAAATCAATTCCCGCTTCAGTCAAGAACTCTTCGGGAGAATTTGATCAATGCAAACAACCTCAGCAGTATAGTTCACTGGAGTTATCTTTTTTTTTCTTGAAATGATTTTTTTCATCAACCGCTGTCACAACGGTAACCCAATGGGTTCATGGGTCGTCTAGTACATCCTAAAACTCTATTAGCTGCCTGTCACTGTGCTGCCTGCTTACCTCCCATATCTATTACCACCCCCAGACCCTTCTCCTGTGTGACACGCTCCAAAATTACCCCTTGCATCCTGTAATCTCTATTTTCATTGTTCTTTCCCATTCCCAACACCTCACACTTGCTCAGGTTAAATTGCATCTGCCAATCTTTTTCCACATCTATGCAAGTTTCAATACTTTCCTGAATCTGATCACCACCCCCTCTGCTATCCACCTTACCTCCAAGCTTTGTGTCATCTGCAAGTTTGGAAAGCCTACTCTTCACACCACTATGTAAATTATGAATAGTAATTATCCAAGTACTGATCCCTGAGGTACCCCACTACTTACATCCTCCCAGCAAGACATCCTCCCACTCACAGCTACTCTTTGCTTCCTATCACGAAGCCACTTTGCAATCCAATTAGCTACCTGACCAGCCACCCCACAAGCCCGCACTTTGGCTAACAACTTCCGATGTGGTACCTCATCAAATGCCTTCTTAAAGTTTAGAAATACTATTTCCACTGCCTTTCCATCATCCACCCAATCAAACAATGCTTCTTAGAACTCCAAAGGATTTGTTATATAGGAACTACCTCTGGCAAAACAATGCTGACTACCTTTAATTAGTTTGTATTTATTTAAATGGATCTGCGTCTGTACATTGTCAAGTTTGATTCAAAGTGCTCAAGCAAGCACTCCAACGGAACGGAGCGCTTGACATTGCTTAACAAGATGGCGGCCTTCAATGTGAACAATGCCATCTCGGTACTCGAGCAAATGCTATCCGGGTTGTCGTTTTCAATTTTACTCGATCCTGTTGTGAAAACAACGACCCTAAACAAATTTCTTGTGTTAGCAAGCAGTAGCTACAGAGAGTACGAGGATGAAGAAAATAAAGAGAAACTAGTACGGCTCTCGGTAGAATGCATACCACTACTAGGCTGAACAATTTACGTTTTATATCCTACTAATAGACCAGATTTATGTCTCTCCGAACGGATCGTTTGGAATCCCCCCCCACCCCCCCCCCCCACATCTACCTTCTCAACAATCCTCTGGAAGAAGTCCTTAATTTCAAGCTTCTGTGTTTCACTATCTGCCGTGATCTTACCTGGTAATGCCACAGTTCTAACCTGACCTTCAAAGCCAGTCGCCGACTGAGAATCCTCCATTGTGAAAAGTCCTTCCTTGGCCCACCTGAGCTCCTGACCACATACAAAGCTTTCATCCACAGTCTGATGGAGTACTGCTCTCCCCTC
Source organism: Eptatretus burgeri (assembly GCF_056783735.1). Classification (NCBI taxonomy): domain Eukaryota; kingdom Metazoa; phylum Chordata; class Myxini; order Myxiniformes; family Myxinidae; genus Eptatretus; species Eptatretus burgeri. The sequence goes on along the minus strand of NC_140973.1, from coordinate 49,929,780 downwards.
TGGGCTGGTGCTCCAGCCTCTCACCTTTCTCGGCTTCACGCAGTGGAAACCAAGGCATTTCGGATCATTGCTATCTCCCACGATAAGGCTAAGTCGTTGGGCGTCTCACTCTCTCACTGCAGGCAGGTCAGTGGTCTTTCTGTCTTCTACATTCTCCTCTCCAGTCTCGCCCCCCCCCGCTCTGTCTGCGATTTGTCCCCACCATATTTCCACAGGGAGCTCAAGGTCCGCCAACAACCCCCTTCTGGTGAAACTACCAAAATCACGAATCGCTGCTCACCTTCACTCTTTCATTCCTCTTTGTTCCCACCTTTGGAATAATCTCCCTCACTCTGTTCAATCCCATTCTTCCCTCCAGGCCTTCAAAACAGCTGTTCACCACCACCTCTTATCGTTCCCCATCCAAAACCTTGATGTTTTCTACCCCCGTTAATCCACCCACACCCACATCCCTCAAATTCCCTGCTTTTCTTTCTGAAAGTCCCTGTAGTGTCCATCTTGTATACCCCATGTTCCCCACCCCATCCCTCTCCCTTCCACAGATCTCCTAATGTCTCTGTTCCTCACTGTTTTGTCCTTCCACACCCCTCTTGTCTCATGCCACCCTTGCTGTGCATTTTATGTTCGCTGTCATACGAGCCTTGACAAGGTATGCAAACAAAAAAAACACATCTACATCTGTACCTTCATCAAAATCTAATCAGCTTGTTTTTTTTACCTACTCAACTCATCAACCAAGTTTGATCGGAATCCGTCCACAATGTTTTGAAAGATCATGCTATACACTATACAGTATATCGTTTTTGTGAATATCAGTATATCGTCATGTGGATATCGACTCATGGCCAAATAAACTACCACATATAACATGAGGAACCTTGGTTCCATGTGGTGACAGCACTATCAGGCACAAGCTGTCCTTTCCTTGATTGTAACAATCTGGTCACCGCTAATGTTTGAGCTATCAGGATGTTTACCGGTCAGTGGAATTCACAACTGGACTGTGTCTCAGGTATGAATTTGGAATACAATTTTTTGTCTGTACTGACTCACAATGGCCTGGGGTTTTCAAAATGCAAAGATAGACGAGTCATGAATTAGAAGCAAACAATAATGACATTCTTCTTCTACAAATGTGAGGTGCCACCTCATACTTTTACTTGAATTACAAGGATTTTAGTACACTTTGGACAATTTAACATAGTACAGTGGATGGGATTTGAACCTCGGTTTTCAGCATCATGAGCCATCTGTTTAAAATTGCTTTCTGTCTCTTGGCTGCAACAATGATTGGTATTAACTATACAAGTCTCCAAATTTTGGGAATGCTAAACATGAGAACACAAGTAATCCCTTGATTGTAATCTTAATGCTCGTCCAACATTGGGAATATAATTTTATCTTTTTACAAATCCAAGTCGTTTTGCACAACAATCTTGGACCTTTCTCCACTCTGTCTAAAGGAAATTGCTATATCAAAACCCGAAAACAGTCCATTTGTTGAACATGCAAATGCAATCATGAGGCTGAACTGAAAGGCTGAAAGGAAGGACTTCCCAAACCACAATGCAGTAAAACAGAAAAAGGAAGCTTACTTTGACATGGCTTTGGAAATCCTCCTTGTCACCCTCTGGTTGTTGGCAGCCTGTGTGGGCATGTTACTGCGGGTAAGGCTAAGAGCTACCTTTGTATTAATGAATGTTATTCATCATTATTGCAACTTAGGTTTGATGCCAACATTTGGAAGGTTGCTTCATTTTTGCTTTATGTTTGAGAAGTTACATTTTAAGTGTGGCTCTAATACAAGTGAGGCTCTAATACAAGTCACAATACAAGTGTGGCTCTAATACGGTTCCATGTTCTCAAATCCTACTCTGCCTTTTCATGCGTCTCTTTTGTTTACTTCCTTCCGCCTGCTCTCTCCTCTGCTATTCCTCTGCTTCTCCAGCCTGTCATGACCATAGCATCATCACTCACATTCACAAGAAGGGTGCAGAAACAGATCCTCTCAACTACAGACCAGTGAGCTTACTTCCAATTGCAAGCAACATTATGGAACACATTATTTCTGCTGACATAGCCTTTCCCCTTGTCAAGCAGCCTTTCTGATCAGAAGTTTAGTTTCTGTTCCAGTTGCTCATCTATGGTCATACTACTGCTTCGCTCTCAGCTATGGATGCTAGAGGCCATGAATCTCAAACAAGCGGTCAGGGCCGTCTAATTGGACATATCTCTGGCATGAGACAGTCTTGTTAAGCTCTCAGCCTGCAACATTCAATGTTCTTCGATTTCCTAACTGGCTCTCTGACCTCTTCCACTCACCCAGTCAATGTGTGGCAATCAATTGAACACTCTCCTCCTCTCTCCCAATGGGGGCTGGAATGCCCCAAGATAGTGTCTGGAGCTCAGTCTTGTTACTCATCAACATAAAGGACCTCCACAATGCCCTGGAAAACACTCTTCCTTTGTAGATGATTACATATTGCGTCCTATGGTACCCTATCCCATTTACAGGCAGACAGCAGCTGCATCAGTCTCTGCTGACCTGGAATTGGTTAGATGCTGGTCTGATAAATGGAGTATATATGTCAACCCTGGCAAATCTCTGTCTCACCCTGTCACTTGGGAAGGAGTTAAACAAACTCACTTTTTTTTCCACGGTCAGACACTTGAACTTCTTGTCCTATAAACTGACCATTCCTGCACTGACAATATATCCAAGATGGCCACCAAAGCCAGCTTCAACTGAGAAATCTTTGTCATTCCAAGTGATTCCTTGAAAAATCTGAAGTCCTTACAATCTACAATGCCTTTGTCAGTAGTTCAAATGAGTACTGCTCTTCCATATCGGCTGGTACCCCAGCATCTCATCTGTCTCTCCTAGATTATGTGAAATTTAATGCTTTCAACATTACTTGTATCCACCACAATGAACCAAAAGTGCAAATCCTGTTGTTATCACATTGCAGGCCTCTGTTTTTTCCACCTCTCCTCCAGTCCTGCTCCCTTTGCTCTCTCAGCCCTTTGACCCTCCTCACCTCCTCCAGGACATATATTCTTCCAGTAACCACCACCTAATTAAACTCCAAAACTCCATGTTTACTGCACACCACCACTCTTCTTCAGTTTGTTGAATTTCCTTCAGAGACAGTTTAATCCCTCTCATTCCTCCCAGGGCTTCAAGGAAGTGGTGAACCACCATATAATTTCACCCCAATTCTCTACTCATGATATCTTCTCCCCACATAATTCTAATTACCTCATTCAACCCTCCGAGATGCAACTTTCTGTCTTTCCCAATCTCATCTTTTCCTGTTCATACTTTCTCTTGCTCCATATGTGGCTCCATTTCTTCAAAGTCAATACATTGGCCTTTTACCCTCTGTCACATCGCACTTCCTTGAGCCTTGATCTTGTTTATAAAAAGGTTTGTGTTTACGTCTGAACAGTACAAGTAACAATTTTATGGTAAATTATTTGCAGCACATTAAAATTACAGCATCACAAAGGTTATAGACATCTAACAGGATGGTGCAGGGCAGAGGTGGGGAACCTTTTCTAATGTGAGAGCTGTAACAGATATTGTTAAACTTGGTGTGGGCCAGATATATACTTAGTGATTTGTTAGTAATTTAAACAGCACATCTAAAGAATGTAACTAATAATTCTGACCTTTGACTGAAAAGCATGACACTCTGAGTCAATTTTATGCTTCTTTACGCTCACCATTTTATCAACCATGACCAATGATACCAAAAAATTTTCACTTATTTCACCGCTTATTATCTCAAACTGTTCAGACTTTTTAAAAAAACAGGCAGTTGTGATACAAAATAATTCTTATATGTACTCGCTTTATCGCAAACTATAAGGTGATACTCTGGCAACAATATGTACTAAGATACAGAGCACATGTGTGGTCGTGAAGCTTGTCCTTCCTGTCTTCCTGCTCATTTCCTGCCAAGACTGATGCTTTTGCTTGTAGCAGCGAATATGGTTATATACAACTTATGAGGATTAAAGAAGTTGTAGTATTTCTTGGGAAATAAATTTTGTGGATTTTTAATAATCCTACATAATTTTTTTCTTCTTCTTTCCCTTCTTGTGCCATTAGGCACACAGGGCTGCTGAGGCAATGTCATTATCTAGACCATTGGGGGTTACGACCTGGACGAGTTGCCACTCCGATACAGGATACTCGACGGCAAGTATATCTGGATCGAGATTCAAACTCAGGCTGGACAGCCAGAGGGAATCTGTATACCTCCACATTATCCTGCCAGCCCTTCATACATAATAGCTACGTAAAATACTGTTGGACCTTGCTATTTACGGATTCGCTCTTCGTGCACCCTCTGTATCTGCGGGTCATAAAATGTGACTTGATTCGACTTTCAGCTTCGCATATTCACTTTTTTTTTACACTTAAGGACTGGTCTCTTATATCCACCTGTGAAATTGGAAATCAGCCAACATCACAGCATTAAAATGGTGTAAAAATGGATCTGCCAAACCACAGACCAATTAGCCTCCTGTACTTCCAATCATCAGCAAGGTCATGGAATCCATCATCACAGATGACATAAAATCATTATTTTTTTCTCCAACAGCCTCATCTCAGATCATCAATTTGGATTCAGATCTGGTCACTCTACCTTTGACATGCTGCTTCTCCTTTCCCAACAATGGTGAAGGCCCTCATTATCAGATATGAGATCAGGGCAGTCTCTCTGGACATATCTCGAGCTTTTGAGAGACTAGTATCCTGCCTAACTCTCCAAACTGTCTGCTTATGGAATCCAAGGCTAACTCCAATGTTGGATTACTGATTTCCTCTAATCTCGTAGACAATGTGTGTCTCTCAATGGAACCCTTTCATCAACTCTCCCAGTCAAGGCTGGAGTTCCAATCTGTTAGTACCAAGGCACTATTCTTGGCCCCATATTAGTACTAATCTTCATCAATGATCTCACTGACTCTCTGGAAAATTCTCTTGATCTCTTTGCTGATGACTCCACTCTCTGCCGTGACATCTCATCTTTCTGACAGACAGGCAGCAGCAGCTTCTTCCTTCTCCTCAGAATTTGACAAAATCCACAAACTGGTCAAACACAATTTTGCTTATGTATCCATATTGTCCACCCTTTGCCTTCTCCCTTACCCTTCATCGTTACTTGCATCCCTTGTTTGTCCGTCTCTGACTACTTTCTCCCTCCGCCTTGCTGTTACTTTTTCCCTTTTCTCCTGAATGTTTCATTTGATATGTTGTATCCTGATTTGTTCTGTGTAAATCGCTCTTCCACAAGCCTCGACCATGTTAAAAAAGAAAAACTTTTAAAAACAATGCCACAACATTCGTGGACACTGACATTTGCGGACCCTGACATTCACTGCATTTTTCAGGAACATATCCCCCATGAATAGCGGGATCCGACAGTACTGAACAAAATCTCACCATGGGGGCTGCATCAAAATGTCATGGGGCAGAGGTTCCCCATACCTCGTGTAGGTGTTGTTGTCATGTGTTTCGAAAGAGACGAAGAATCTGAAGTGGGAACAATAGGTTTATTCTACTAACAGGCTCAGCACAGGTCTGTAACTGGAACCAGTCACACGACTTCCCAGTCAGGCCTCAACAGTGCCTCCTACATGCTAGCATAAACCCAGGGCCGGCCCTAGATCAAATTACGCCCCATGAAAGCAGCACCCACTCTCTATTTGTTGATCTTTTAAAACTTATTATGAGGAGGTAGCGAGGACAGGCAGTGGTGAGGACATGGTGAGGGCAGGCAATGGTGAGGGTGGAGCCGATTGCGAGTGCAGGCAGGAATGAGGGTGTAGCAATAGAGAAAGGTAGGAATGAGGCCGGGGAGTTTCTGGTGGCAATGCAAGTATTACATATGTGGATGCTTCATTCTGCAGGAAGGATTGTACATATAGAGTTGGGTGCAGTTTCAAAGGAGCAGGAGTTAGGGACATTGAAGGAAGGTTAAATGACATCGTATCAGATCACGCCAGGAAGACGTTGGTTGTGGTACACCTTGCACCAAATTATGTTGGGAAAGTTCAGAGGATTTGAAAAATAGATGCAGAGATACTGGGGAAATGACTGAAAGCATGATTTTTTTTGTTGTTCGGTGATGTTTTTTTTGGTATTCTCCCAAGATGAGGAAATGGAATATAATTTGTGAGCAGAGTGATAAATGTCAACTTATGGCTGGAAGAATGGTATAGGGAGGAAGGTTTTACATTTAGGAAGGAGTAGGATTCATTTCGGGTTCAAAAGGATCGGTGTTTCCAGGCTGAAGGAGACATGACTTTATCTATATTATAAAAGAAGCAGTGTGTATGTGCGTGTGAGTTCCACCCATTGGTTAGACAGTTCGCCTGACTCCACCCGCAATTTCTGTACCATGGCTACCAATTTAGGAACCCTTTAGAATTACCCTTTAGAATTACCCTTTCCAACCCTTTAGAACCCTTCAGAACCTTCTATAACCCTTTAGAACCCTTTAGACTGGCCCTTTAGAACCCCTTCACCCAAGTACTGCTTTTTCTGGAAATGTTATTCAGGTTTGCTATTATTTCCAACCATTTCCCCTTCAAATTGTGATGTGGTTCTGCGAAGTTGGTGATAGCATGATAGGAGAGTAGACTTCAAACTCAGGCTGGGCTCCACTCTCTATTATTACAATAGCTATTGTGCCTGATGAAGTTGGCTGTGAAGCTGGCGAAATGTTTCCTGAGACCGGGTCCACTCTTGCTTTTTTGCTCAAATTAGCAGAGTCGATTTAGCTTTTTACTTTTGCTTGGAAGCACCTTCCACTTCTTTAAAAATGTGTAATCCCAACCGCCCCAATATTATACATATACATATATTATACATATACATATATATATACATATATATATATATATATATATATATATATATATATATATATATATATATACAGTAAACACATATATATATATATATATATATATATATATATATATATATATATATATATATATATACTGTGCTTGTTACAGTAAAACTTCACAAGGTCTCATGTATGAGTACCTGATTCCTGCATGGTGAAGTTACAAACTATAACACATATACCAAATCCCGAGTTGAAATATTTATGACAGTAGTACAATTGAAACTGAATTATGAAAAAGAGACAGAGACAGAGACAGAGACAGAGACAGAGACAGAGACAGAGACAGAGACAGAGACAGAGACAGAGACAGAGACAGAGACAGAGACAGAGACAGAGACAGAGACAGAGACACAGAAATGATTGTGGCAGATAGAATATCGAACTTGCTGCAGTGTGTATTTTATGTGAATACAATGTCTTCCATGAGCTTTGAATTACCCATTGCAGATATGTTGATGTTCTCGATAAAAAGGTAATAACAGAGAAAGCAGCATTATATAGCATTCAATATTGAATAATCCAAATAAAGTTTGTGTTTGCATTTCAGATGGACAATGTTATCGAGGACATCATCAGTTTGGAGAGCAGCATGAAGGATGAGGTGATGAATGATTACTCGGATGGTGCAGATGTGCAGATGACAAACAGTGTAAGAAATATCTTCCAGCTCTTTTACATGTATCACTGAGTGTACACATTCACCTCATTATGACCAGTTGCCTAAGGCAACTACATACTCAGACGAGGTTCAAAGAAGATCAAGGTAGAACTGACAGTGGGACAAACCTCAAGGGAATGAACTAACTGGAAAAGAGGAGAGGGAAGAGAAGAGGAAACACTGTAACTAACAAGTAAATGGTTGAGTTTTGAAAGGTTAATGTAGTAATAAAGATAATGGTTAGGAAAGGTAAATGAGCGTAATAAAGTTCATGGGTCAAAATAGGGGGAGACAAGATATGCATGGCTTGCTTGAAGTCCTGGAGGATAGAGTGAGACAGAACAGACCTGGAAGGCAGTTCCATATACAGGAGAAGTGGGGAATAAAAGAGTTGAGGTGTGCAGTCAGTCGGGATTTTGGAAATTTAACAAGGGGGTTACTGGAAAATGGGTTCCTTCTGGAGTTGCTGGGATGAGTCGGAGGACTGAGACAGTGGAGGGAGCAATGTTGGAGAACAAATTATAGAAAACAGAGAGACCAGTGACTTGCCTGGATTGTGGAAGAGCTTTATATTCTTGATGAAGTGGATTGTGGATGCATTCTGAAAGCAGCAAAATAATCAAGATTGAGTCACTCAGGAATGAGTGATCAGAATGAGCCCTTTTACATTTTACAGCTCCAGTAATTTTTAATGTATATAATGTCAAAGGTTATTGCATAAAATCATTGTTTTTATTCTAATGGGTTGTTCAGCAATGCTAAAAGATGGATTAATGATTTTGGTTGGAAGAGAAACATTAAGGTGTGGATCTAGAACTTACAAACTGATCTGAAAACAAACAGCTCTTGCCATATTCTTGCATCTGTTCCCACCACACACATCGTTAACAGAGCCAATTCGAGTTGTGAGCATGTTATGTTTGCATCCTTCCTTTTTTTTAACACATGAATTTAATTTAGATTAACAACGATTTATGTAATAAGGTACAAGAAAGTGAGTGATTCTATGTCTGATCTGGGTTTAATTATGGATCTGCAACGATAAATGCAGGAGAGTACAGTACAGTACAGTACAGTGCAGTTCATCTTGTTGGGACAAAGCTATGTTTCTTTAAACAGTATCCAGCTTTTCCAGCAACATCAATACAATACAGGGAAATCAATACAGGGGAAATTTGCATTGATGAAACCATTTCCTGAATGTTTGTTAGAATGTAAACGTGTCGTACTTAAAATATGCACTATATCATGTAACACTGCACACCATCTGTAAAGAAAAATGTTTACGACTTCCGACCACTGTATAGCGTCCATAAACAAAAAAACCCGCAGACACTTCTCTAATCACACTGTCATAAAACCGAAAAAAACCCCGCTCCTTTAGAGAGCGATCGTGCCCATGCAAGATCACATGACGTGCCATTGTCTTCAGCCACGTGACCTTCCGGTAACAAAGTGAAGCAACATGGGCCGACTTTTGTTTCTGGATATTTTTGTTGATGGATAGTTTCATAATTTTTTCCTGGAATATTGGCCTTGAGTTACATAAGTATGCAAACTTTCATAATTGTGGCCCACCGAGAAAGTATGAAACATTTCTATGAGTGAGTGAGTCAGTTTTGGAGTGAGTGCTTAGAAAGCTTTTTATACACTAGCTCAAGTGCCCATCTGCAGCGGGTCACTGAAATACCATAAATATTCTCTTACAGCTCATATGACCATGTTCTGTGACAGTTGCATTATCTAATTAGTTTAAAATAAAATTATTTTGTGTGCACTTATATCTTTACAATTGAATTCTAGCTTAAGTTTTCAGAAATAAGTCATGTACTCATTTTAATTTTTGAAAAATGCAATGCCTGGAGTTTCAGATACACATATATATATATATATATATATATATATATATATATATATATATATATATATATATATATATATATATATATATATATATATTAGGGTGTTTCATTTTTTCTGAAGTGCAATAATTTTATCAGCACAGGTTTGCCTTTTAACCTTTCCTATAAAAAGTGCTTGATGCAAAATCTTAGCGAAATGGGAGCGTGTTAACAGGTCGCACACTTTTGAATGGTATGTTGACGTTTTTAGCAGCGTCTCGCGTAGCGAACGCTGCTCATAGAGAGCTCAGCGTTGTTCATCTTCTTCTTGTTCTTCTTTTTGTGAAGACAAAACCTTAATCTCTTGGCCTCAGCTCTTGTATCGCCAAGATCCGGATCTCCTTAAATACTGAGCACATGTACGGTGCCTTTTGAGAGCGTCTATCATGAACTTTTAAATATTGTTACGAATTTGGAATTCAATTGCACACAACATACAGGTTCCCTTAGTCAGCTATGTCGATAATTGCATCTCGATATGTCGATAGCAATACCGATATGTCGATAGCAGATACCGTTCTTCGGCTGATGGACACGTATCAGATTGCTGACAAGATCATCGGTCTCTCATTTGATACGACTGCGTCCAACAGTGGCATGATTAGCGGAGCCTGCACCATAATTGAACAGTCCCTTGGAAGACCTCTTCTTTGGCTGGCATGCCGACATCACAATCACGAGGTGGTACTGAAGAACACCTATGAACTCCTCTTCGGCTCTCCCCCAGGTCCCGACATTCCCCTCTTCAAACGATTCCGAGGAAATGGGATGTCTTGGACAAGACATCTGCCGGTACCCTCAGCGACGAACAACCCCTGGATGAGTGGAGCGAATCACAAAGGCTGAAGATGATAGACTTCCTCAGGAGAGTCATCCATGATGCAGCCCACCCAAGAGAGGACTATCTCGAACTCCTTCAGTTCTCTCTTCTCTACCTAGGAGGATGGAGCGGAGATCTGCCTCGATTTAGGGCCCCTGGAGTCTACCATCAGGCGAGATGGATGGCAAAGGCTATTTATATCCTGAAGATTGCCCTGTTTTTGCAACAACTGGAGCTGACGAGTTCGGAAAAACGCGGAGTCCGACGACTGGCCCGTTTCGTCAGTCTCATTTACGTCAGATTCTGGCATGAGGCAGCTGTCCCAAACTGTGCACCGAAGAATGACCTGGAGTTCTTGGCGATTCTCCAGGTGTTTGTGGATAGAGAACTCGGGTCAACGGCAGAGAAGGCCCTCCAAAGGCACCTCTGGTACCTCTCAGAGCAAGGAGTGGCCCAAGCCTTCTTCGACGAACAAGTGTCTCCCGATGACCGGGCAGCCATGGTCAAGAACCTAAGCCGTCCAGCAACCTCGAAAGCACTCAAGAGACTTGAAAAGAAGAACTTCACTCTCCCTAACGGTCTTTCCAAATAGGTAACAGGGCGAACACTAGAGGCCATTGGGATCTTTGCTGGGAGGATGGTCACTACCCATAACATGGAAGATGTTTTGCAAGATCCACGAACTCGAGCCACCGTCCGAGGCCTGCAGGTCACCAATGATGCAGCAGAGAGAGGAGTGGAACTGATACAAAAACTCCAAGCCTGAACCGGACGAGCAGCAGAAGCAGTTCCTCCTCAAAGTTGTTCATCATGACCGCAAGACCGTCAAGAGAACAAAGGCTGGAGTGACTGCTAAGTTCCCTCCTGCTCCTTGAGCCCAACGATTTGATTGCCCTGCTCTCCTTGCATAATTGTTCTACATTTCTTTTTCATAAATTTTTTGTTAATTTTCAGTTCAATAAACGTTCATTGCAATTTTTTGTCTTCTCCTCCATTTGATTTTTTCAAAGTTTCACTTGAAATGTGGAATCTTGTCCAACTGTGGGACCACTAAATGTTGACAAATCAAACCAAATATTTGCCGAAAATATTTATGGGTCATAAGAAACAAGGGGACACCCCTTCTGACAATTTTCAACAAATTGCATTTTTTTACCACCATGAGTGAAACATGTATATATATATATATGTATATATATATATATATATATATATATATATATATATATATATATATATATATATATATATATATATATATATATATATACCATCGAGGCATGAATGTAGCTCCATTATAGTATGATATATAAGGTATAAGTCTGGGGTGGTTGGGGTTATAGCTTTTTAAAAAGAAGAAAGGCGTATTCAACCAAAAAAGTTAACTAGATCTACTCTGCTCATTTAAATAATCAGCAAAGAGCAGACTCGGTCTCGGGCGACATTTTACCCGCTTCTCAGTGAGCTTCCTCAGGCCAATAGACCCCATGTCTCCGCATGTGGCTGCTTTTTATTCCTGAGGTGACCAATTTATATTTGATCATGTGAATACGTTCCTGAAAAATTTAGAACGCTTTAGACTTGCCCATAAGAACCCCTTCTCTCAAGCACCACTTTTTCTGGAAATGGTATTCAGGTTTGCTATTATTTCCAACAATTTCCTCTTCAAATTGTGATGGGTTTCTGCGAAATTGGTGATAGCATGATAGGGGAAAAGGGGGATAGGCCGGTTCCCAGTGGTTCATGATTCCAAAGTGAAAAATCAAAAATCCCATGAATAACAGAAAATATGCAAAGCACAGGGCAGCAAATGTCGAAGCAGGTCAGAAAAACTGTGAATATGCCCACGAAAAACCACGAGTACATGAAGCACAGGCACGCAAATGCAGAAGCAGGTCAGAAAAACTGCAAAAATGCCCATGAAAAACTACAAATACACGAAAAAACTGAGTACGCTTTGCATCGGGCCATGAATATAGAAGCACATCACATTTTATGAACAGCGAATACATGGTTTCAACAAATATCAGGATCTGACAGTATATATCAGGTCAGGTCAGGTATGGGAGCATGTGCCAGAACAGCGCGTCGCTGCGTCCACTTTCCGCCGGTACTCCAGGGGCCTCCGTCTGGCCATCCCCCAGGCAGATGCCAGGCCCATCCCCATCTCCTTGAGATGATGGTCAACCTGCTGCAACCATGAGGCACGTGGTCGGCCCACTGGCCTCCTCCACTCATGAGACTCCCTCGCTGAGAGAATCTGGTAAGCAGGATCAGCGTCAGGAAAACGAGCCACATGTCCATACAGCCACAACTGACGCTCACGGACTATGCAGGTAACAAATCTCATCCGAGTCTCTCTCAGCAACTGCTCGTTGGACACAAAAGCCGACCAGCGATAGCCAAGGATTCTCCGAAGAGACCTGGTACCAAAGGAATTAAGTCTCCGTCTCAGATCCTTGGTCAGAGTCAAAGTCTCGCACCCATAGAGCAAGACTGGAAGTACCAAGGACCTGAAGACTCGGACTTTCGTCCTCCCGCACAGGTACCGGCAGCGCCACACCCCATGATCCAGTGAATCCATGACTCCCCAGGCCCGACCCAGACGTCTATTGACCTCTGACTCGCAGCCAGCAGAGACATGAATATCACTGCCAAGGTAAGTGAATCTCTCCACGACCTCAACATCTTCACCACAAACAGACACAGACAGGACAGCAGCATCCAAGATGTCACCGAAAGCCTGGATCTTAGTTTTGACCAAAGAAACCCGTAATCCCAGCGGCTCCAACTCCTCATTCAGCACCTCGAGGGCCCCCAAAAGGATATCTAAAGTCTCCGCAAAGATGACTGCATCGTCTGCAAAATCAAGGTTCGAGATCTTGACATTCCTAAACGATGCACCACAACTTGATCTCTCCGACATCCTCCCTAAAATCCAGTCCATACAAGTGCTGAAAAGTGTGGGGGCAAGTACACATCCCTGACGAACTCCAGTAACAACTGGAAATAAGTCAGAGGTGGTACCACCACACTTCACAGCACTCTCAGTACCAGAGTAGAGTTCAGACATCAGATCGATCAGTTTTGGTGGCACCCCACGAAGACCAAGAATCCTCCAGAGGACATCCCGATTCACTGAATCGAACGCTTTACAGAGATCAACATAGGCTGCAAGCAGCCCCTGCCGAAACTCTCGTCTGCGTTCGGTGAGGACACGAAGTGCAAGGATACGGTCAATCGTTGACCTCTTTGGTGTAAAGCCTGACTGCTCTGGACGCTGGTGCTCAAGCAGATGGTGGCGAACCCTATCGAGAATTATCCGAGCAAAGACCTTGCCCTGCACTGAGAGCAGTGTCACCCCTCGGTAGTTGTTGAAGTCTTGGCAATCACCCTTCCCTTTCCAGAGAGGGACAACAAGGCCCCTCTTCCAGTCAGTTGGGATGATGCCTGTGTTCCAGGCAGAGCACAAAACTGCATGCAACGACACGAGTGCAGCATTTTCACCAGCCTTGAGAAGTTCGGCATGGATGCCACAGATCCCTGGAGCTTTGCCCCGTTTCAACTGGTTCACCGCAGCCCGTGTTTCCACAAGCGAAGGTGGACCACAGTTGATTTGAGGGTCAGCAACAGCAATAACAGTATATATATATATATATATATATATATATATATATATATATATATATATATATATATATATATATATATATATATATATATATATATATATATATATATATATATATATATATATTGTTACGGCTGTGGAAATTTGTACAACACCAGAAAGGACCTCAGATCAGTTATGACGATAAGTATATGTGTAGTTAGATTTCCCCACCGTTGTTTAGAGGGAATTTCCGTGTTCACAAGGCTGTGATCCTTTGAGTGAGCCGTTTTTCTTTTCTCTATCATTATTTTGGACCAATCATCCCCCAACAACCAAATCGCCACCACCAACATCATTCCCAAACAACTACAACTCAAACACCACCACCCTCGCCTCTTTACCTCCAAAACTCCACCCCGCAAACATCGCTTCATTGCCATTCTCAAACGATGCCCGCCAGCAACCAAATCGCCACCACCAACACCCTTCCCAAACCACCACAGCAAACTCCCACCACCTTCGCCTTTCTACCGAATGTCGTGCCATGGGTTGTGAATGGGTTCCTTTCACCTCGAAAAGCGGATCAAGAATGATTCACGCCCACTTTTCTTCCATCCAATGGCTGAGCATCAGGTGGTGTCGCCCCGCCTCCGAACCCGCTGTGATCCACAAATTTGCATATACGC
>NC_140973.1:49907673-49910173 GCF_056783735.1 Eptatretus burgeri | reverse complement strand
TGTTTTACCAAGACCCGAGAAACATCTGACAAGTCTTCATTCTTACTCCTTTATGAGGGCTGCTTCCTTTTACGATGTGCATTTTCTTATTCACAATGTGAGGGTCACCGTTCCCCACCCCACCCCTCGCTACCACACACACACACACACACACACACACACACACACACACACACACACACACACACACACACACACACACACACACACACACACACACACACACACACACACACACACACACACACACACACACACACACACACACACACACCTACTGTCCAACTGACCAATTTTTTGCAAAACACCACTTCTTGTGTTATGTTGGACAAAGTTAGTCAGTGTAAGCCATCCCACAACATGTCAAATACCACGTTTTGTATTAATAACAAATAATTTGGACTTGTTTGATTCGCAAACACCCAGACATTCGCTAAATCCCATGAACACTATTGGCCAATGGATAAAGGCATAGAAGTTAAGAGCTCAACTGTATGAGCGTTCAGGGGTGGGGATGTTTTTGTATAGTCTTCTATGTGTGGTGTTCACCTTCACCTTTCACAATTAGCTTTGATCCTAATATTGAATGAATGTGTGTGTGTGTACATGGACATTGGCAAAACTCATAGTTTGGGTATCGATGGGTGATTGTATACGGGTGTAGTGATTGTGATGTCTATGAGAGGGTCTCGCCAAAAGGTGAGTCGAGTGTGCTGTCGGTGTTTATTCATTCCTCACCTTATGACCCTCTTCACCCCTCCCCTCTCCACCAAGAACAACCTAGTGATGTGGCTGACCCACTGTTCTCCTCCTCCTCCCTCCCCACCCAGTGAAGTTAGGTAGATGAACTGATAAATTGAATCAATGTGATGTTGATAGCGTACAGCCATGATGGGCTAAGTTCCTCGTATATCTTCGTACATCCTGTATAAAATCTTCAGTAACTGCAAATCTGTTGAGTTAATCGTCAAACTCAACTACAGTCATTCAAACATGACTTCACGCCACTCATATGCTGAACAGAAAGTGTTGCCGTGTTTCAAGCATCCTATCTAATGACCAATATATTATTTACTCGGTGTGAGAAAGGCATAATATTAAAAGGTATTGGACATTTATCATTGTGTGATCTCCAAATTTGCAATCGACCTCGATCAACCATCAAAGAAAGATGTCTTATTTAATTGAACCACTGTCGACACCAGCATCAGGTGTATCCTCAGAATACGCACAAATGAGGACAAAGCGTGACATAATACCTGACTGTATGAGAACGGTAAAGAGGTTCGCATCAACCCAATGCAACAAACGATTGATTTGCCAGTCTTCTCATTGCTTTTTTTTTTACTGTTGTTGTCTACACGGCCGCAGAAATGAGTCACGGAAGATTGTTTGACCTCGACCAGTCAGAACAAAGCTGTGCTTGTGGGAAAGAAGAAGGAGGGTGGGGGCAGTGAGGAAAGGCTAAGTTTTACACTCATTATCCAATGAACAGTACCCAAGTTGCATGAATTCATAGTCTATTCTGTCTGATCCAAGGATAGAGGTTTTTTTTCTGTTATTATCAACTTATCACATTCAAATAAGCTAAAATACATTATGGATCCAAGATAATTTGGCCACATCTACAACTGTCATGAAAAAAAACCCACCATATAACTTAAATTCGATACAATTTGGATAGGTTGCACTAGACTATGGTTTTGGGAAAAAGGAGAGATCAGTTCAATGGAAAGCCAAGGTTTGAATGTTTCAAAAATGAAATTGCACGGCTACACGTTAAAAGCATCACTGCCTTGCAAATTGAATCTTTTACACCGCGATCCAAAAGTTTAGTTTCCATCCATCTGCAGGATGACCAGAAACTCTTAAAGGTTTTCAGAGCGGATTGTGTAAACAACTCGCAACAGTGTAGAGCAAAGCAGGACATTCGTTACATGAAAACTGAAAACTTGATATGAAATCTGACAAAATTGATTGAAGAGAAAATGAAAGTGAAAGAGGAAAGAAGGGAAGGAGAATGCGAAAAGTGAAAGTGGGGGGTGAGAAGGAGTGTTATTTGAACTTAAGCTTAATTAACACTGTTGTCAGACATGAGTTTGTGGGCGGATTTCTGCTTCCATTACTTCACTCGGGCTGAGCCATCTATAACCTGCTGAGCTCGACCGAGGGTAAAAGAGAAGGGGTGGAAGGGCCGCCGGAAGGCAACAGGTACAACTTGTATGACTGGGTGTGCTGGCAACACTTGCTTCACATTATTGACTCTGCGTTCACAATGAGGGATGCGTCTCCTAACATCGCCATTGTACACATTCTAGAACGAAGTGTTCTTGAGCAGGTGAGGAGTTATTAATCTGAAAATATTGTCATATACTCGTGTGTGTGTGTGTGTGTGTGTGTGTGTGTGTGTGTGTGTGTGTGTGTGTGTGTGTGTGTGTGTGTGTGTGTTTGTTTGTTTGTGTGCGTGAGTGTGTGTGCACACATGCAAATTAAGAAATGA
>NC_140973.1:49902673-49905173 GCF_056783735.1 Eptatretus burgeri | reverse complement strand
TTGTGATAATTGGGATATGGAGTACTTGCTCTTTGGGTGAGGCCTGCATTGTTCACAGCTACAGTCGAGTCTTTGAGGTTAAACAGACTTTTTATTTTCCTGAAACCAATGTACTGTTTGTTCATTGTGTTCATTAATAATTAAACATTGGTGGTATCAGTGGTTAAATTTTGTAATCCCATTTGATGGTTGTCATGTGCGTTGTAATAATTTCCACATTGTTGAAGTGATCATTTTGAAGTACAGGCTGATGACCTGATTTTTAAAGCAATTGATATTACTTTTTACATTTGCATGGAGGAATCAAAAAGTTTGCTGAAATAACCTCTAATCCCCGATTTACAAGAAACCAACCCAAAAGACGCCTCTGGCTGATGGCATTTCCAGTGTCCAAATCTGAAAAGGGTTGAACTCGTTTCTGTACTTTCAGGATAGCTCAGCGGTTGCTAACTCAGCTCTAATCTGGGTTGGGTTCCCGATTATAAATTATTATTGTGCTGTTTTGCAGGTCGGCACTTGCATCGAAGAGACCTTTTTATGGGGATGTTAAGCTGGTTGTCACATCTGCTCACACTTGCGAGTGAATTTTAAAAAGGCATGCTGGGTTACTTTTTCGAATGCGGTTCGATTTATTATGTTCCTTAAAGTTCTCTCAAACAACAAAGCACTTGTTGTCTTTTCAACAGCCTCTATATATTTCCTGAAGATATATCACTGAAGCCGAGGAGCTCGTTTTGTATTGGTGACATAAAACATGGATGCTTATTCGCAGGTTGATACGACCCTCTCTATCTTTGCCTCAACAGCACTGATGTCACCGCTTGTTGTTTTGACTGCATTCTTCTTTACTTTATCAGAGTTGAAATGTGGAAATGAGCCAGTGTTTCTACAATCTGATAATGGTTACAATATGATGGTAGATTTTCCAAAATGTATCCGTGTTGCACATTTAAAGATTGTGTGCCATGCTTTTTGAGAAGGTTAAGCCATTGTGCACCAGTTGTCAAATTTCTGCCCTGGTTGAGGGTTGCCTTCATCGTCCCCAGCGACAGAGTGGTGATATGTCCAGGGTTATTTCATTTCCAGAAACACTTATGCAGAACGTGATTTGGTAGTATTCTTGGGATAGTGGCCACAGCAGCAATACTCGTGGTGGTAGTAGTGGTAGTGGTGGTGGTGGTGGTAGTCTGGGATTGTCATGGTACTTGCACATTTACAAAAGAGTTTTGCAACAAACGACGGAGAATCTGACAATTTGTAGACTGAATCTGTTTTCTGTCATCATTGGTGACACCATGTACTGCCATGTTTAGTGCAAAATTGCCGTGTTTGGTGCAGTACTGCCATTTCTTGTTTCTTTCTTCTCATTCTCTTTATTTCTTTGGAACAATTACAACCACACATCGTTCCTTCATTTCAGAACCAATCCTCTACAAGTATGGCATGGTGGTACCTTGGTTCAATAAAACCAAACGAATTATTTTCCACTTCGACCCCAGTTCTGATTTTAAGGGGTCAAAGGCAAAATAAAAAAAATCATACATTTTTGCATTGCCAATCCCTTATATTGTCAATAGAGGTGAAAGTTTGCACAAAGGTGCTTTTAAATAGTTACTTTCGTGATACTTAGAAACATTTCGAATTAAAGCTTTTTTCAGGATCTTGTTTGGGATCAAAGGTCAACATTGATCATAAAATTAAGGTTTTTTGCTTGCCATGCCTCTATTTCAACCAATGAGGACATGAGTAGGGACAAACATACCTTGTCACAGCCCTTAAAGATAAAAAGGAGGCAACATATTGGTTTGGTGTCTTCCTTTCAATTAAACAGGGGTCAATGGTTAAAACTGGTCACAAAATTTGGTGTTTTGGCCTGCTGAGCCTTTATATTTACACCAATCCAGACAAATATTTGTGCAAAATACCTTTCCACAGCCCCTTCAGACTAAAGCAGGCAAATATTCGTCTGCAATCTTCCTTTTGATTTTACAAAGTTCAGAGCAGATTGAGATTTGTATGGGGATCGAGGGTTGGATGGGGGGTGGAGGGGAGGGGGACATTTCCCTCCTCGCAAAAATCTGCTCTTCTTGTTTCAATTTCATTTTGTGTGTAGAATGGAAGAGATGGTGTGATGGTGTGGGTTTCTGTAGAGGTGGAGGGTGGAGTGGGGGTTTGGCTTTGAAAGGGTGAGAGTGATTAACATGAACATATTTTATTTTTATACTTATTCTTTTCGGGCATAACATTTGGAAAACAAACCTTTTGCAATGTTAGTTCTATTACATGACAGACATTGAACTCATTTACATTATTGATACTAAATGCATTAACTTTTGGACTATAAAAAGCTGGAACATACATTATTATCAATATTTTTCAAACAAAGGAAGTGTTTCTTCATTGTTTGTTTCACATGAGCTTTTGTTGGGCGTTTCTTGTCGACTCGGCATCAAAACAACCAAAAGTAGCTTAAGGTTTGAACAAGAAAGGGGAAATGCCC
>NC_140973.1:49885173-49892673 GCF_056783735.1 Eptatretus burgeri | reverse complement strand
GAACCACGAATAATTATCAGAACCCGTGAATATTGGGACCACGAATGTTGGGGTTCGTGTGTGTGTGTGTGTGTGTGTGTGTGTGTGTGTGTGTGTGTGTGTGTGTGTGTGTGTGTGTGTGTGTGTGTGTGTGTGTGTGTATATATATATATATATATATATATATATATATATATATATATGTATATATATATATATATATGTATATATATATATATATATATATATATATATGTATATATGTATATATATATGTATATATATATGTATATATATATGTATATATATATGTATATATATATGTATATATATATGTATATATATATGTATATATATATATATATGTATGTATATATATATATATATATATATATATATATATATATATATATATATATATACACACACACACAAACATACACAAGCAAAGTACCCACCCCCCTGGTGGTTCGAGTATGCGCATCACTTGCTGAAAAAGTGGAGTCTGCGTTTTGCAAGAAGACTATAGATGTTTGCGTGGTGTGCACTTAAAAGGTACTCGATGGTCTGAAGGGACTTAAGTGCTGTAAAGGTGTAAAAGGTTCTTGGAGTCTAAAGAGTATAAAACGTCGAATGGGTGAAATTAAAAGGGTCGTCAAGGTAAAAGGGGTCTTTAGAGTCTTGGGGGTTTTCACGATCTTGGCATCTTCAGTGTCTTGTGGATATTTGGGGTCTTAAGGGTCTTTGAGATATTAAAGGGTCTTGAGGGTATTTGAGGTCTTGGAGGGTTTTCAAGGGTCTTAAGTTTCTTGGAGGTCATAAGGGTCTTGAGGTTCTTGAAGGATTTTCAAAGGTCTAAGGGGTTTGAGCAGTCTAAAGTGTTGAAAGGTACATTCCAAAAATATGTTATCGATGTATGTGCAGTCAGGATGCAGCTGACGTTCAAACTCTACGTAACTAATAGAATTATTGTGACATGGCTTTATGGCTATCACAGATTTTGGGTCATCTGGGTATTTTGAGTCGTCGAGGCTTTATGGATATATATATATATATATATATATATATATATATATATATATATATATATATATATATATATATATATATATATATATATATATATATATATATATATATATATATATATATATATATATATATATATATATGTGTATATATGGACAGATACATATATATATATATATATATATATATATATATATATATATATATATATATATATACATATATACATGAGTGTAGATCAGCCTGCGATGCTCGATTCTCCACACGTCGTTGCAGAGATTGACGTCACAGATTTGCTGTATTGTCATGATGTACACCAATCATAATTCAAACATATATTTTGTTCAAATTTATTTGAAATATTAGTGTTATCTTTATTTGAAATTTATTTGCAAGCTGTTAGTAAAACGCTGGCTTACGTTGAACTTTTGATGTTTTTTTTAAAGATTCTGACGTATTCATAACGACTTGGTCTTATGCATGACGTATTAGTAACTGACACAGAACGTTTTGTTGTGTTATAGATAACTTGTACCAACGAATGCTGAACCTGTTGGCGGCTTTCACAACCTATGCCCAACGATAGTCTAACTTAGGCATAGCACGCTGCACGCATCGCCGACGATGACGTGGCGTAGGTTATGAAAAGGCTGCCGCACAACGATTCAAATCATAACCGCCGCAGAAAAGGAAGTGTCAACATCGCAGTCACACCTTGGCGATCTTGCCAGCGTATGCCGACCTCTGAAAAATGCGTCTAAAACGCTGGTGCACGTCGAATACGGTATGGGTAAGTTTGGTATGCATGAATAGAACGCTAAAGTACGCTATCATACGTCGTATTAAATGGAGTATGTCTTGTAATTTTTAACATGTTGAAAATTTTACGACGTACTTGCTGTAATTTTACGATGAACTCACGTTACGCGATCAGTGACACACATCGACACACGTTACTTGTAAGGTACTCATAAGTCGAAACACGTCAAGGTAATGCTTAGCGTCAGTGTTCCAGACTCCCAGTTTTTTTTTTTCTTCCTTCCTTCGGTATGACGGTGTTCAGTGTACAGTGCGGTTATGATTTAAATCGTTGAGTGACAGCCTATTAATTATATTATATTATAACCACACTAGAAATCGAAGTGTCAAAATCACCATCATACCGAAGGAAGGAAGAAAAAAAAAAAACTAAAAAAAAAAACCAGGGAGTCTAGAACACTGACACTAACCATTACCTCGATGTGTTTCGACTTATGAGCACCTTACAAGTAACGTGTGTCAACGATCGCGTAACGTGAGTACAACACGTAACTCATAGGTTAGAAATAAGTTTCAAGTACGCTAAACATTACCTCGACGTGTTTCGACTTATGAGTAACTCACAAGTAACGTGTGTCGACGTGTGTCAACGTGTATCAACGATCGCGTGACGTGCCTACAACTTAGGGCCAGCGTTATGCGGAACGTGTGAGTCATACGCTGGCATAAGTCTTAAAATTTCAAGCATGGAAAATTTGAGGACAACCGAAAAGTACGTTTAAAGCCAGCGTACAACGACATATGGCAGTGTTTTTCAGCGTGCTCTCAATGTTATCAAAACTTACCCATAACGTATTCGACGTGTACCAGCGTTTTAGACAAATTTTCCAAAAATCGGCATAAGCTGGCTAAAACGTCAAGGTGTCACTGGGCCTTAAGCTGTCTAATCTGTCTGAAAGGTGTAAGGGGTCTAAATGCTGTTAAGGTTGAAGGGGTCTGAAGGGGTTTAGGGGTTTTTTTTAGGTCCTCAGAGTCTTTTTCGTCCTCTGGGTCTTTTGGGTCTTTGAGTCTTCTGGGTCTTCGGGATATTTTGGGTACTTGGGGTCTTTTTGGTCTTCAGGGTCTTTTGGATCCTCTGGGTCTTTTGTGTCCTCGGGGTCTTTTGGGTCCTCAGACTTTTGGGTCATCTTGGTCTTTTGGGTCTTTTGAGTGTTTGGGGTGTTTTGTCTTTTAGGTCCTTGGGGACTTTTGGGTCATCTGGGTATTTTGATTGGGTGTTTTGAGTCAAGGACTTTTGGGTCATCTGGGTCATCAGGAACTTCTGTGTCTTCGGTGACTTTTGCGTTATCTAGATATTTTGGGTCCTCATGGTCTTTGGGGTCTTAAAGGGTCTTCAGCACTTGAAGGGATTTCAGCAGTCGAAAGCGTCGAAACGTACATTCCAATAGTACATAGATGTATGTGTGTGAAGTGACGGTGAAACTGACGTTCAAACAGTGTGTAAGTAATGGACGTACGTGCTGTTTGCAACCGAAGTTCAAACAGTGAGTAATTAAGACATACAGCCACACAGCTTCACTATGAAAGGAACATTTCAATAGGTGGAAGGAGATCATGTTTTCACCCCTGTCTATCTGTTTGTCTGTTTGTGTGCAGGATATCTCGAAAAGTTGTGGACGGATTCGGATCGTAGACAGGTTGTGTATGTGACATGGAATAATTTATTCAATTTTTGTGAAGATCCGATTCCAGATCTGGACATGGGAATTTTATTTATTTTTAAAGTGATTCTTCACCTTTGAGAGATTGGGCCAAAAATGACATACATCATCACATGATATTTCAACAAATTATTGGCCCTGATAAGTTCTACAGGATCAGGCATTGCGTGGTGGAGATATGCGCTCTGCTGAGTGCCCTTCAAGTTTCATGATACTTTCAAATCAAACTTAATACTATTTGCATATCATGTGTGTGTATTCACGGTTGAGTTGATAGAATGTGACCTGCTTCTACATTTTCGGCCCTGCGCTTTGCATATTCATGGCTTATTACAGCGCGGCGACATCACGCTGTTATATAATTGGCTATTCTGTCCTGTGTCTTCTGTCACACTTATTGTTAGGGGTGATGTGGGCGGAGATTTCCGGGTGAATTGTGGGCAGAGATTGCCGGGTGTATTGTGGGCGGAGATTGCCGGGTGGATTGTGGGCGGACATTGCCGGGTGTATTGTGGGCGGAGATTTCCGGGTGAATTGTGGGCAGAGATTGCCGGGTGTATTGTGGGCAGAGATTGCCGGGTGGATTGTGGGCGGACATTGCCGGGTGTATTGTGGGCGGACATTGCCGGGTGTATTGTGGGCGGAGATTGCGGGGTGTATTGTGGGCGGAGATTGCCAGGTGTATTGTGGGCGGAGATTGCCGGGTGTATTGTGGGCAGAGATTGCCGGGTGTATTGTGGGCGGAGATTGCCAGGTGTATTGTGGGCGGAGATTGCCGGGTGTATTGTGGGCGGAGATTGCGGGGTGTATTGTGGGCGGAGATTGCCGGGTGTATTGTGGGCGGAGATTGCCGGGTGTATTGTGGGCGGAGATTGTCGGGTGTATTGTGGGCAGAGATTGCCGGGTGTATTGTGGGCGGAGATTGCCGGGTGTATTGTGGGCGGAGATGGCCGGGTGGTTTGTGGGCGGACATTGCCGGGTGTATTGTGGGCGGACATTGCCGGGTGTATTGTGGGCGGAGATTGTGGGGTGTATTGTGGGCGGAGATTGCCGGGTGTATTGTGGGCGGAGATTGCCGGGTGTATTGTGGGCAGAGATTGCCGGGTGTATTGTGGGCGGAGATTGCCGGGTGTATTGTGGGCGGAGATTGCCGGGTGTATTGTGGGCAGAGATTGCCGGTGGATTGTGGGCGGAGATTGCCGGTGGATTGTGGGTGGAGATTGCCGGGTGGAATTTGGGCGGAGATTGCCGGGTGGATTGTGGGCGGAGATTGCGGGGTGGATTGTGGGCGGAGATTGCCGGGTGGATTGTGGGCGGAGATTGCCGGTGGATTGTGGGTGGAGATTGCCGGGTGGAATTTGGGCGGAGATTGCCGGGTGGATTGTGGGCGGAGATTGCCGGGTGGATTGTGGGCGGAGATTGCCAGGTGGATTGTGGGCGGAGATTGCCAGTTGGATTGTGGGCGGAGATTGCCAGGTGGATTGTGGGCGGAGATTGCCGGGTGGATTGTGGGCGGAGATTGTGGGGTGGATTGTGGGCGGAGATTGTGGGGTGGATTGTGGCCGGAGATTGCCGGGTGGATTGTGGGCGGAGATTGCCGGGTGGATTGTGGGCGGAGATTGTGGGGTGGATTGTGGGCGGAGATTGCCGGGTGGATTGTGGGCGGAGATTGCGCGGTGGATTGTGGGCGGAGATTGCCGGGTGGATTGTGGGCGGAGATTGCCGGGTGGATTGTGGGCGGAGATTGCCGGGTGGATTGTGGGCGGAGATTGCCGGGTGGATTGTGGGCGGATATTGTGCGGTGGATTGTGGGCGGAGATTGCCGGGTGGATTGTGGGCGGATATTGCCGGGTGGATTGTGGGCGGAGATTGCGCGGTGGATTGTGGGCGGAGATTGCCGGGTGGATTGTGGGCGGGGTTAATGCGGAAGAGTGACGTTTTTTGTGCTGAATCGTTTTCTGTGTGACGCTGGAAGTTGATTTTTTGAGCAGGAAGTGATAATCTTCCTGTTCCGTTAGTTGTTGACGAGCAGCGGTGTAACTCATTCTTCATTGTTTTTGGGTTTTTTTTTTTTTGCACGTACGTTTTTACAGCGCGGCGACATCGCGCTGTTATATAATTGGCTATTCTGTCCTGTGTCTTCTGTCACACTTATGGCCGCGTACGCCCCTTTGATCTGAGGGCTATAAATAGAAATTTGTCCAACGTCACAACTCTTCCCATCATGCATGCTAATTCACCGTGTCTACATTTAAATTTTATAACTGCAAAATTGTTTCATCATTCTTAACCTCGACTTTTACTGCCCCCAGCCGCGCGATATCGAAGTATTCGCTTCTTGTTTTCTTTACATTTTTGCGGTTTTTCCCGGGCATATTCATCGTTTTTTGCGGCTGGATTCGTATTTTTTCACCCTTTATCACAAACGTATTCGTGGGTTTCTTCTTTTTTCCCCCATCTTCCTGGTTTTTCATGGGAATTTTGATTTTCCCTTATGAATCACCAACCGCTGTGAACCTATTCCCCTTTTCCCATTGAAACATTGCCCCGGGATTTGCAATTCGACATTCATATTATTTTCCAGGAATGTATCCCCCATGAATAGCAGGGTCTGGCCGTATATATAGTGTTCATAAACTACTCCCATGTGATAAAGCAAAAATATGCAGATAAAATATGAATAAGTGAGATTAATGGAGAAAATCAGATGATTTCATTTGTACAAGTATTCAAACCCTTTGTCTAATAAACCCTAAATCATTTCAGGAGCAAATTATTTGTTTGACAGAGAGTTGAGGGTTGGGGGTCAGAGTTTTGGGGGTTGGTGAGGAGGGTTCAGGCTTTGGGCGAGGTTCAGTTGAGGACATGGGGTTTGGAGTGGGAGTTGAGGACTTGAGGAAAGGGGGAGGAGCGGACAGAGTAGGGGATGTGGCAGAGATGAGTGGCATTAAGGATTTGGGGGGGGGGCGGGCTTGGCGGTTGATGAATATGGTTAGGAGGAGGAGGAATTTCAGACTTGGGGTTTATGGGGGGAGTTGAAAACTTTGGATGAGGAAGGGGTTATGGGTAGTCGAGAAATGTGTTAAAATAATGTTGCTAATTTGAAACGAAAGTTTGAATCAACAAGCTGAAGGACAAAGCACGGAACGAGCAAAGAAGGTGCAAGATCAGAAAGGAGGTTGTAGAAGATAGAGAGACCACCGAACTGTCTGTGATGGTGAAGTGATAGGCCCATCGACTCAGCTTCAGCGCAGGAGATTCCAATGATCTTGAAGGCCTTGGTTTCCACAGCGTCAAGCTGAGCAAGTTGTGAGCCAGGGGAGCTAGCCCAGAGGTGAGAGCAGTACTACATCAAGCTGAGGATGAAGGCCTTCTCGGAGGATAGGAGCTCAGGAGTGTCAAGGAAGGACTTTTATGATGGAGGATGTCCAGTTGTGGCTGGCTTGAGAGGCCAACTTTGAAATGTGGTTTCCCCAAGAAAGATCATGGCTGATAGTGAGACCTATGAGTTTGAATGACTGAATCTCCTCAAGAGGATTGTTCAGAAAGTAGATATTAGAGGGGGAAGGGTTTGCCTGATGATCCTTAGATATATATATATATATATATATATATATATATATATATATATATATATATATATATATATATATATATATATTTGTCAGGAATGACGGACATATTCCAAGTGTTTGGTGAGTTTGTGATTTTTTTTTTCAAAGGTGTGAATGAGAGGGAAGAGGCTGCAGCCTGCCTGTCTGAGGGATGAGAGATGTCATGGCATAAGGTGGAGTCATCAGCATGACTCCAGAGAGTCATGGACGTCATTGATGAACATCAGGAATAGGACTGGGCCGAGAACACTGCCTTGTGGCACTTAGTAAGCTGAGCATTGTACAAGATACAGACTTGCTAAGTCATTGTTTCCTCTTTCACTTCCTCTTTCATTGTGCGTTTCCCAGTATAGCTCTCTTGTAACCCCTGGTATTTACACATGATGGTGTGATTTCAT
>NC_140973.1:49777673-49880173 GCF_056783735.1 Eptatretus burgeri | reverse complement strand
TTTTATAACTTGGTTTACGGATCCGCCGACGGTATATTTGCCGAAATGAAATATAAATATAAAACACATTTTTAGCCTTTTATATTTATAATTTTTCCGCCGAAGGTGCAAAAGTTTCAAAACCCGAAATTTAAACATCGGCATTTATTTTCAAAATATAATTTCGTGCGCCCGCACCAAAATGCCGAGTCCCCTTTAACCAAGCTGTGCAGTAATCTTCGGTCATGGCGTCTGAGCAGTGGCCAGCGTGGTTCAGATTGACTGTGGTTTCTGGGGCAAAAGTGATTGTTTAGAAGTATGTTAGCGCTATAAATTTGAGTGACCGTATTGGTGATTGAATCACGCAACATCTTGATGACGAATATTCTGGCCGAACTATTACATCAATTCAGTGCAGCAGCAGGGATGATTCGCAGGCTACTCTCGATCGTGCTGATTTTGTTTCCATCGAAAGTTGTACACTGCTGTTCGTATTGAAAGATTTTGGTGCCAAGTACGTCAGTTTCCTGCGAGATGCTGATATTCAGCCTTCAACGGACCAGAAATCAGCCTTTGATGTGCTCATGGGGATGGGGAGACGGTACAATCAGATGCCCGCTGAAAAGTAAAAGCTGGTTATGGCTCTAATTGACCGTTTTGAGCGTGTTGACTCCTAGTAGACACCTTTTTTTAATCATATCTAGCACTATGCACTGGTGTGCACACACACATGCACTGTTCTCAGCATTGTTTCCATTTGTTTGATGATCCAACAGGTTTGTATAAGAAAAACATGCCAGAC
Organism: Eptatretus burgeri; assembly: GCF_056783735.1. Classification (NCBI taxonomy): domain Eukaryota; kingdom Metazoa; phylum Chordata; class Myxini; order Myxiniformes; family Myxinidae; genus Eptatretus; species Eptatretus burgeri. The sequence continues at coordinate 49,879,392 of NC_140973.1, read as the reverse complement.
TATATTGTAAAAACAAGTTTTAATCCTTCTTTATTGTTTTTCACATCAGATGATACAGTGAACATGGGCATCCTGCATTTGAATGGTCTTCCATCTTCAATGTTTTCTTAGATCCTCCTGATCCGGGATTTATATTTATTCCCCCCCTCCCCCCACCTACCCTTGTCTTTTCCATGGAACATCTGAAAAAAAATCATTAAAATATTTAATTTCTAAAAATTGAAATTATATTTATATTTATATTTCGACCTACCGACCCGACATTTCAGCTGAAGTACTGTGTTAATCAAGTTATAAAATAACTAAGGCCTTACTAGAATGTAAGACCCGTCGCTTTGCTGACGGGAATACCAATGTGTGCATAATTGCGAAGAAAAAAACAGTTGTTGTTTTTATAAAAAATTAATTAGGTAGTGTAGAGATAGTAGATACCGGCCTGGATATGAAAAACGGGATTAAATGAGACACCCTTATTATATGTGCCGAAGAAGATTAAGGAGGAAGATAATTTGTTTTGATGTAAATTAACCGCATAGCATGCCGCTGTAAGCATGTATGTGCAGCATGTTGTATGCTGTGTGCACGTATTTGTGTGTATGTGTGTATGCGTATATATGCGTCCTCTGGTCTGCGCATTTGTGCATGCTGCACTGCTGGTTGTGTATTGTTGGACGGACGCATGCAGGCACGCCGAGACCGAGCTCCTTTTATATTTATAGATTATGTACACATGCATTTCTAAGTTTTATGAAATGTACATGCACACTTTTGTACACTCAACACCACCTCTGAGTTTATGTACATTTAAAAAACGAAATCAACACATTGAAAACTGAACAAGGTATGTTTTCATTACAACTAAAATCTTCATAATTAATATTTGAAGTCTATAATAAAAAAAAACTGTCCTTTTGTTGGAATTTTGTACGTGCTACATGCTGTCGAGATGTTCAGGGGTGTGTTCATTAACCAAGCAGCTAGCTCACGCTTGCCAAGTCAGCTGTCCCTTATCAATGGTTTTGAATGGAGTGCTTACTTGAGAGTGCTTAAGCCACTTGGTGAGCTCTCTACAAGAAACTTCATAACTGAACACACCCCAGATTAATTACATGGTGACGAAGATAAACATCGACCATATCGATGTATTTGTCTCTCAGGAGGCAGAGATCAACATGACATGTGGCAAGTTAGAGGCGATGGAACGTTGGTTGAAATCAAATGCAGGTTTTATTTTCATTATTTATTTTTCCCAAATGTGGTTTAAAATGCTTTATTCACTGTCAGTGACACAAAATACACCACACTACAAATATATTTGTTTTTTGATGAGTAATGATAAGAAGGTTTCAAATAATACAACTTCAAACTCGGTGATTGTGGTGACATGATACTAAATATGTAACGATCCATGGAAGAATGCCCTTTTGCTTTTAGAAACAAGAGGATGGGAGTGGAGGACAGAGAGTTGGGGTTTGAAGGCAGTCTTAGCACCATATGGAAAAACATGCCACATTGTCTATCCTTAAACTCTACAAGGATTAAAAAAAAAAAAACAAGTCAAGTACTGTGATAAAATGTGATAGAAAAAAGTGTCATGTGAAATCCTCAGTGCTGAAGAAGAAGGCAGAAAGAGGAAAGAGAAGAAAGGCAGAAAGAGGAACACAGAAGAAGGTGTAAGACAAGAGGGAAGATAGAAATAGAACAATGATAAAGAAGAAAAGAAGAAGGAGAGGCAGATAGAAGAAGAAAGGCAGAAGGACAGGAAAATAAAGAAAGAAGACAAGAGCAGAAAATGAATAACAAAAATCCATTGCAGCAGAAACTCCCCAACATCAAGAAGCAAGATGAGAAACACACACTGCAGCAATGACTGCATTCTGCCCTCCCGTACCTGCGATCTCACAATCATTGTGTTATACTTCAGTTGGTTGTCCATCCAATCTGGTTCAGGAGGACATGGTTCAAGCCCATGAAACCATTGTTGCTTCTGTGTGAAGCGGGGCCATCGCTGTAAAGTACAAAACACACAGGAAATAGTGCTCTGTGGTTAGAAGTGGAGGTGATGGTCACGTTTAATCCTCAGCCAGTTAAAGATTCCCGGGGGAGGTTAAATATCACGGAGAGGTATGCTATGGTCTTATTTGCTTTGATCATAATTCAAGTGACAGCTGTCTTATTTGCTCTCTCTCACCTATCTGTCTGTCTGTCTGCCTCTCTGTCTGCCTCTCTCTCTTTCCTCCACCCCCTCCTCTCTCTTCCCACCCCTCTCTCTCCCTCCCTCCCCTCTCTCTTTCCACCCCTCTTTCTCTCCCTCCCTCCCCTCTCTCTTTCCACCCCTCTTTCTCTTCCCCCCCCCTCTTGGTATTCCTGTCAGCGAAGCACCAGGTGGTATTCGCTGGTTATATATAAATGTAGGATTTAATTCCGATTTGAAAAAAAGTTCAAATTCGTTCATGTGTCTAATAGCTGATAACCCAGGGAATGTGAGGACGAGTCTTAAAAATCTTTTTTTTTTTTTTACTAACAAACGTTACAATAGTCTGAGAAATTGATTTTCAAATGGTCGAGCTTTCAACCTGAATATTCCATATTCCCTAATATGCTGCTGAGAACACTGGATATCGAATGAACAACGCTGAACAGCATGGATGTTGATTGAATAATTGAGAACAGCCTGAATATTGATTTAGCAATTGTAAACAGTCTGGATACTGATTGAACAATTGTGACCAGCCGAGATATTGATTGAACAATTAGGACCAGCCTCGATTTTGATTGAATAATTGTGAACAGCTGAAATATTGATTGAGCAATTGTGAACAGCCTGGGTATTGATTGAACAATTGTGAGCAGCCTGGACATTGATTTAACAATTGTAAAGAGCCTGGGTATTGATTGAACAATTGTGAGCAGCCTGGAAATTGATTTAACAATTGTAAAGAGCCTGGATATTTATTGAACAATTGTGAGCAGCCTGGACATTGATTTAACAATTGTAAAGAGCCTGGAAATTGATTTAACAATTGTAAAGAGCCTGGGTATTGATTGAACAATTGTGAGCAGCCTGGACATTGATTTAACAATTGTAAAGAGCCTGGGTATTGATTGAACAATTGTGAGCAGCCTGGAAATTGATTTAACAATTGTAAAGAGCCTGGATATTTATTGAACAATTGTGAGCAGCCTGGACATTGATTTAACAATTGTAAAGAGCCTGGGTATTGATTGAACAATTGTGAGCAGCCTGGACATTGATTTAACAATTGTAAACAGCCTGGATATTGATTGAACAATTGTGAGCAGCCTGCACATTGATTTAGAAATTGTAAGCAGCCTGGATATTGATGAAACAATTGTGAACAGGTGAGATATTGAGTGAACAATTAGGAACAGCCTCGATTTTGTTTGAACAGCCTGGATATTGATTGAACAATTGTGAGCAGCCTGCACATTGATTTAGAAATTGTAAGCAGCCTGGATATTGATGAAACAATTGTGAACAGGTGAGATATTGAGTGAACAATTAGGAACAGCCTCGATTTTGTTTGAACAATTGTGAACAGCGGAAATACTAATTTAATAATTGCGACCAGCCTGGATATTGATTGAACAATTGAAAACAGCCTGGATGTTGATTTAAAAAATGTGAACAGCCTGGATATAGATTGAAAATTGTGAACATTCCGGATATTGATTGAACAATTGTGAACAGCCTGGATACTGATTGAACAACAGTGAAAGTAGACTTAAAATGGATAAATTCCCAGTTAGTGCAGTGTGTACTTAATTAAATTAATACAACAGGTGTTCACATTCCAGTCTGGTGTTGATTTGTGCTTCTAGATTAAGATGTCAGGCAAGTGATTTGTGGTTGTATCGGCACATGTGTGTGCTTGGTTATGTTAATATGTATTTGGAATATCCAAACCCTATTTCACTTAAAATAAATAAATAATTTGTGTTGACATTGTTATTCTTTTAATCAGACTTGGTTTATTGTGAGTAGTCAATTAAATTCTTAAGTTTATCAATATTACTTTGAACAAGAGGTGACTGTAACAGTAGTCTGACATTGAGCTGACTGACACCTCCCAAATATACCTGTTTTAGGACTTGGCTGGACTTTTGTAAACTTCACAAGTTTACCTGACATTTATTGTAAACCTTATTGTAAGTCGGACAATTTGGTGTTGATATTGCTATGAATGTTTCACTTAATTCTGACATTTCCATTCCCTTTGAATGAACTTGTCTTTGTGCAGCAGCTGCAGCTTTCAGGTTCATTCTTGGATGGCTTTGGCGGTTCTCATGTCGGTCCCACCAGCATGGTTCTTCCCTCAAACTCATGTCCTGGGAGTGTTCTTGGTATGAAGAGAGATCTCACAGGCTCAGGTGAGGATGTCACCGCCATTGCAATTATAAAATCTAGAATGTCCACACCATTTAGATGGAATCGTTTGCTGATATGCTGACACTCAACTCCAGGAAAGGGTCAATTGAGTGAGGATAAGTTAGTTTAACTGAGTGTAGATATGACAAGTTATAGGGTTTTCAGTGGTCACTCTTATAGCAAGACACGTGAGTTGCGAGAGACCCGGAGGGAACATCGGATGAGTTTAGCTCGTGTTGTAGCAAGGTGAATAGGGGGACAGGCAAAGGCAGATCGGTTTCTTGTTGGTTTTACTGTGGCGTGATCCCTCACTCCCCGTGGTTTGCTCAGGGACATCGCAGATGCTCTGCCAGGCTGTGCTTTTCGTTTATCTCTCCATACGCTGTGGGTTGTCAGCTTTGCTGTGCATTTTCATTATTATTTAAAATAATTAAATAAACTTATTTTCAATACATTTTAAATAAATAAGTTGCCTTGGAAGTGTCCGGACTATATTTTAATATTGGCCTAGGATTATACTGAATGTATTTTGGAAATTAACTGTAATTATAAGTAGATGCTGGATATCTTTGTGGCTTTTATGCACATACAGTATGTATACCTGTGACTGACTATTTGTACATTAACTATTGCATTGGAGTGACTTGGTCAAAGCCTGCTGGTTTATCTATTAGAGTATGGTCAACCCTTGACTTTATTTTGAGGATGCCTTTGTCTATATGTTCACCATTCATCCTTGTTGTGTTGCAAATCCAAAGAGGAGAGTCCCAAAGAATAGGCGAGCCATCACCAGCGCTATGGCCAAATTCCAAATTCCTGCCCTAACAAATACTGGGAGAGGGATGACCAACTACTCAGCATGACTCTTGCAAAGAAACTGCTTCAGCAGCATCAATGTTTGAAAACAGAGTATAGTACATCAGTTCAGATATATACTGCATCTACACAGCCTATATTTTGGAAACCCTCATTGAAAGATGGGAGTAGAGTGTGTTCTAAAGCCAGAGCAAAGACAGATACACATGTACTCTAAAGCCAGACGCAAGGTATGTATATGTATATGTATATAGTACAGCGATTCGTAGGTAAGAAGATCAGGCATTCGATGATTTGAGTGATGAAAGTAAAAACAAAATTTGGAGCGCTTTATCATTAAGAAATCATTGCAGCCTGTTCCAAGTCAAGGCCCTGTTGAGCAGGCCAAAAAAGGTTAATCAAGAACTCTGCGAGGGAGAGCAGGCTGCCCAAGGATGTAGCCTTGATGAAGGATAATTAAATAACGCCGTTAATTATCGTCAAAAGGGGTGTTTAAGTTAACTCAAACATCCAGTTTTAATTTATCTATTCCCTTGGAGTTCCCTTTATATGCTTGCAAAATTTCAGGCCACAATGTTTCATGGTTTTGGAGTTATGGAGGAGACACATGTGCATACACACTGATGGACTGACAGACACACAATGACATTTATTACAATAGATAATTATCTATAGTCTATACTCAAGAAGCAGTAACACTTCATACAATTAAGTTAATTAAAAGGAAAGCAATGACTTGTTGCTCAAGATAATTTACTTATCAAAATCGGCAAAATGAATACTTGTCATTTGATACACGATGGGCAAAGTTTCTACTATGTGCGAGTCAATACATGGTTCTTCATCAGAACGTTTTGCTGAAAATATACGTAGTAGTGCAGCGGATAAGCTCTCATATTTTAACAAATTGTGCATTTTATGAGAAAAGCATGAAACTTCTAGCATAGTTAGGTCATACCATAATGTTTATTTTCGGATGTGGAGGGAAGTCAGATTTGACCTCTGAGAACCATGAGAGGTCAAATACAAGATGGCCGCTTATCACCCAGGTCTAATGTTCAAACGTCCTTAATTTTGGAACCAGACTGCACAGAAAAACATTTACGGTGTCATTTCCAACTAAATTGGGGATGCCCATTCATTTGGTGATACCTTTGAGGATGACAGAATTCAACGAAATGAATTTAGGTCAAGGTCAAGGTAAAAATTTATCAAAAAAATAAGCAATCAGTTGAAATTTGCAAATGAATACCGAGTGGTGTCATTGTGGCGAATTTAGTTATTTAGCCCCTCAACGCCCTGGTACAGACTGGACGAACGCCCTGGTACAGGCTGACATTGCAGGTTCCGGAACAGCAAATTCCTTCATACATGCCAGCCATGTCACCAAGACCCGCCATGCACACCAGGTCACAGCTGCAAACCTTTATACACTCCTCCAACAAGCTTACGGTGAAGACTGCACATCCGATGATACTGATGCCATGCAACCTGATAGTCCACCTTTTGAATAGCGGTGCATACAGTGAACAAAGGCCAGTGTCCACTTTGACTACTGGCTAAAGACCTTGTCATTGGAGCTTCTCTTGCTGCGGTAATCAGGTCTCTTCGTGAAGGTAACTTCCAACTGTACGTGCAATCCCTGACTCAGATCATGCCATGGATGTTCACCCTAGATCACACGCACTACTCCAGATGGCTTCCCGTACACATCCGTGACATGACGACTCTCTCTGAAAAACACCCAGATGTCCTATCAGAATTCAAATCTGGAAATTTTGTGGTGCGCAAAACCAGCAACAAGTTCTCTGCCATGGCACTTGACCAGTGCCATGAGCAGAACAATGCTTTCTGGTGGGGCTATCGGACTGACTGGCAATCCCGGAGCACTCAGACGCTGGATGGTAGCAGGGCCAGAAATTGCAAGGATCACTACAGAGTTTGAGCAACAGGCCACAAAGCAACGGCATGGTGCTGGCGACACTGGACACCATCACCATGATCAGCAACCTGGAGTGCAAGCAGCATTCCTGAAGGAGGTTAAGGCACTTGTGACAGTGCTGGAAGATATGGGGAATTAATTTCTAGAACACAGTCAAGACCTACTAGTCATTGACACAAGGGACATCGTGTACACCCAAGTGGCTGAAACTGTGAGAAGGATCGAGACTCTTGGTGAGGAGCAGTACACCAAGTTTGTGAGAGAAAGGCTGGAACAGTGTACAACACCTTTCACACAAACACTTCCAAAGAACAAGTTGCCACTGTTCAGTAGGCCACCGGTCAAGATTAAGTCAAAACAGAAGGCACAGCTCGCAGCACTGAAGAGTGACTGTGGTCTCTTTTCGAGGCTGTACATGTCCTGTAAAACACGAGACGGAGACATGGACAATTTCTTCTCCCATGAAAACCAGGCAGCCCCGCCAGCTCTGTCAACTGGAGGGAAAATTCGGATTGGGGTTAAATCAGATCTACTTCGCTGCCTGGAATCAGATCTGCTCAAAAAGAATAGTGTGCCGATGGCTGATGCAACAATTCTTGATGGTGCAGCTGTGGTTCAAATGCTAAATCCGGGAACATCAAGAACATTTCAAGAGTATGGAGAAAGAGTGTTTGCACCATACATCTCTGCTCAACTTGAGAAAAGCAGCCGCATCGACCTTGTCTGGGATGTATACCTACCCGCCAGCCTCAAAGCCTCAACAAGACAGAAGAGGGGAAAGGGCACCAGGAAAAGAGTATCTCCTTCTGCTGTGATGCCAAAGAACTGGAAGGACTTCCTTTGATGCGATGATAACAAAACCGAATTGTTTGCTTTCTTGTCACGCGTAGTTGTTCATCTTCCTCCAGCAGAGGGCAAGGAACTGTATGCAACACATGGAAGTGGAGTCCTTTGCTCTCCGGCTGAGTCATACTTGGCCTGCCTTGCTCCATGTTCACAGGATGAGGCCAACACTCGTCTACTTCTGCATATAGCAGATGCTGTGCAAAAGGGGTGTAAGATGGTGACCATACGTACCGTTGATACTGATGTGGTAGTGCTGGCTGTAGCTTCATTCAGCAAGACAGCTCCTAATGAGCTGTGGGTTGCCTTTGGTGTCGGGTCAAGCTTTCGTTACATAGCTGTTCACGAAATGGTTGCCACAATGAATCCAACACTGTGTCTGACTCTCCCATTCCTCCACGCTTTCACCGGGTGTGACACTGTATCTGCATTCGCTGGCAGAGGAAAGAAGACTGCCTGAGAAACTTGGAAGTCTTTCCCAGAGGTGAATGATGCTTTCAATGAACGCCTATGCATGCCAAGTGAGGTCAGTGAAGGATAAATGTTACTGCTCGAGCGATTTGTGGTGCTAATGTACGACCGAACCAGTGAGAGAACGGAAGTGAATCATGCCAGGAAACAGCTCTTCACACAGAAGTCTAGAACTCAAGAGAACATTCCTCCAACCCAGGCAGCACTCAAACAGCACATCAAGCGCACCTGCTACCAGGCCAACTGTTGGAACCAGGCATTGGTCCTGGATCCAGAGATGCCACAGCCATCTGACTGGGGCTGGACAAAGGAAACAACTGGGTGGCAGTTGCTTTGGACCACTCTCCCCGAAGCATCAAAATCGTGCCATGAATTGATCCGCTGTCACTGTGAGAAAGGATGTACTGGACGGTGCAAGTGTGCCAAAGCTGTGCTCAAGTGCACTGCACTGTGCTTCTGTTCTGGAGGCTGTTAGATTTTGATCACTACCATTACCATCATCATCATTGCTATTAATAAAGTATTAAATAGACTAGCAGCATGGGACTATTCTGTTAATTTTTTTGTATTATTATCCCTATAGTGTCAAAATGGAAGCGAAGTTTCGCTATATTGCATTAGGTCCAATCCATTGTCTTTACCAAAAGAATGTCCAAAAGTTTTAATGTAATTTGACCTTGACCTTGATCAAAATGCATTTCCTTGGCTCCTGGCAATCTCAAAAGTATCACCAAACGAATGGTCATTCCAAACTTAGTTGGAAATGACACCTTAAATGTTTGTTTTGACACTGTTTAGTTCCAAAATTAAATGCGTTTGAACATTAGACCCGGTGAACTGGCGGCTATCTTGGATTTGACCTCTCACGGTCCTCAGAGGTCAAATCTGACTTCCCTCCACATCTGAAAATAAATCTTATGGTATTCACTAACTATGTCAGAAAATTCATGCTTTTTTTTCAGAAACGCACAATTATTGTGCTTATCCACTGTACGTATACGTATACGTGTATGTATATATATATACACATCAGACACACCTCCTGACTGTTATGGTGCACATCGCCACGGATTATGTTCCACATGGTAAAACCGGATAATCCGCAAAGAACAACCACCCATCTGCCACCAAGATGATTGTTCCTGCTAATGCAAACCATTCAGCCAGATTATGTGGTTTTACTGACGTAACGATGCTCACCATAATAGTCAAGAGGTGCTTCTGATGTGTAAATGATGAATGTGGTCATCATTGGTCAGATATTTATCAATATGTCATCCTGATGAGGGTATATAAGCCTGAAATCTGGATAGGTGGCTCCGTTTGATGTTTCGCTGATGTTGACCATGTAATATTTGTCTGTTTGACAGAGTCGCTGGGCCGAGGCCTTTGGATGGGAGATGATGCTTTGGTGTAGGACTGTGTCCAATGGAGATCGGGGGAGTGCTAATCACACTCCACATGTTTTGACATATATATATATATATATATATATATATATATATATATATATATATATATATATATATATATATATATATATATATATATATATATATATATATATATATATATATATATATGTTTTGGGGGTTGGGGAAAATGGCAGGAGCATAGAAAAGGCCCTTTTATATGGTATGTGCCTTTTGGGGAACTTTGGAAAAGAAAGGACATTGCATAGCTTGTATAAAATACCAAACAATAGAAAAGAAGGGACATTCAAAATATCTCGTGTGCATGATGCACCACCCCTTGTTCTGTTTGGAGGAAACAAGTAATGCTCTCGAAAAGTTCATTATAAAGGGGTGCCAATTTAAAACAAATTAATCACACACATGCACATTATCTTATATGTTTTCGTTTTCAAGGTACACACAAAAAACTTTCCGTACTGACGGGTTTAACCTTTATATGTAGGGCACCCCTTGATATGAACTTTTCTGGACCATTACTTGGCTCCTCCTAAAACCACAATGGTTGAATTTGCCTTATTTCCTATCGTCTAGAATTTTCCACAAGCCATGGAATGTCCCTTCTTTTCTATTATTTGGCATTTTCTCCAAGCTCTGGGAATGTCCCTTCTTTTCTCTAGTTTGCCACATGGCACATACCATGTAAAGGGGCCTTTTCTGTGCCCCTGACATTTTTCCCAAGAATGGAATGGTTTCTCTGTATTACTTGTTTCAGCCAGTTTTCTTCGAGAATTAGAGCACCTGAAAAACTGATATTTTTTCCAAAGTCCAATTTCATGATGTCCCTAACTTTTGTTATCTCCCAAATTATGTGGTTGCAGGTAACTTCAAAGTCTCAACAAATGCCCCTCTATCAAAATTTCACGATTTTTGAAATTTCATTATTTTATTGTTATTTCCACTTTTCATCCTAATTACTCAAGATCTTCAAAAATGCAAAACCACTCCACCCTCTCCCCAAAATGCGCACCTTGGTAGGGTCCATATATAAGCTTGACAGGGGGCTCCTCCTTCTGACTCATTTATTTATCTTTCTTCCCCTCTTCCTTGTACTCTGTAGCCACTACTAACACAGTAAATTCGTTTGGGTTAGTTGTCACAAGAGGATTGAATAAAACTGAAAATGATGGCCCAGACAGCATTTGTTGGAGTACCACGATAGCCATGTTATTGAGTGGTGCAAAACATTCCATTCTGTTGGAGTGCTTGCTTGAGTGCTTAAAATAAAGCAAGCTGCTTGGCAAGAGATAGCAAGTTGCTTGCTAACAGAACACATGCCAGGTCATGCTTTTACAAGATCACAAGATTAAAGCACCATCATACAAAGCCGGCCACTGATCTGTAGTACAGTATCCTGGTGAGAGCACCGGCAGGAGACCCAGAGAAAGCTTGGAATATATTACAAGATATGGAATGATTTCTATGCATTACATACAGTGTGACGACTCCTCATTTTCATAAATGCCAAGGTGAGCCAATGAAAAAAGGCAAGAATTCACAAGGTTTCGGAAAAGCGATGATAATAGAAAACCTATACGCCAAGAAAACCTATAGAAAACCAAGACGCCAAGGTGAACAAAGAATAGCCAAGATCGTGTGAAAAAAGCCAAGGAGTGGTCACACTGATTATAATCACTGATTATAATCAGTATGATATAACTGATTATAATATATATATATATATATATATATATATAATTATATATAGTATTCCATGTTTCAAGCAGTTTTCTTCTAGAAGTAGAGCAACTGAAAAACAGATATTTTTTCCAAAGTCCACTTTTACGGTGTCCCTAATTTTTGCTATGTCCCTAATTATGTGGCTGTGGGTAACTTTAAAAACTCAACAAGTGTCCTATTCATATTCAAAATTTCACGAACTTTCATCGAACAGTTCATAAGTTATGAGTCCTCGCATTTGACCATTTTACTACCGGAGTCGAAATTTTTCTTTGTCCAACTTTTTGGGGTTCGCCCCTATGAGCAAAAATAGGGGCAATACCCCTGGGCACTCATCTGGTAGAATAATCTTACTGAGGAGGAAGACAACGTGGGACGGAATAAGCAAAATGTACCAACAAACCAATGTCATAGCAAATACCTATTTTGGGGGGAAACCCACCTCACACCGTAAACCCTCTTAGACCATGATTTTTAAATTGCATGAACAAACTTTGGTAGATCACGGATGATGAAGGTTGTGGTCAAGTTTCATCAAAATTGTGTGAGTAGTTTCGGAGAAGAAAGCAAATACTTTTTTTGGGGGTCATCCCCCTCTACACCCCTTCGACCCTGATTTTTTTTTTAATGTCATGAACAAACTTTGGTCTATTATGGGTGATGAAGGTTGTGGTCACGTTTCATCAAAACTGGGTGTGTGGTTTCGGAGAAGAAAGCAAATACCTATTTTTGGGGGCAACCGCCTGTAAAGATTTTCAGTCCCTGTGTTAAAGTTGCATGCAGAGAAACCTATGCAAATAAAGGAAGGAGCACTTATTGCTTCCCTTGATTGTTGCAGGAGTCTGCTTCTAACAACACCACCATTGCATACTTGTACCACACAGGAACAAAAACATCTTTGCCATGGATGCTCGCTTTCCATCAACCATTCTTTTTTTCCAACTTCAGTGCCAACTCACCCCCCTCACCCCTCACTCTCACTCTCACTCTCAAAGCAACCATCCCACTCTTCTCCCTCCAAGCCTCCCTCCCACCTCTCTCAAAAATTCCCCCTCACCTTTCTCCCACCTTTCATCCCCCTCACTCTTCCTTCTCGAAGTTTCCCCCTCTCATCCACCAACCTGCCTCCCTCCACTGCCCTCTCACCTCCATCTCTTCACTCCACCTCCTCAAATCCTCAACTGCCTTCTTCCTTGTCTCTTGTCCCCCCTCTCCCCCAGCACCACAGAGCCTTTTCTCCTCCTCATTCGGCCCCCTCCCCTCGCTATTCTGCAATACCCCACACTCTTTCAGCAACCCTCCTTACCTCCCCCCCTCGTCCCTTGTCCTACCCTCCCCCTCCACCTCCGGCACCCAAAGCCTCCTCCCCTACCTCTTCATTAAAAGTGTGGACCTCAAATATCCGGGGCCTTCGCTCAAACCTTTCAGATCTTTCCATACAGGTTGCCACTGACAAACCAGACATTATCTGCCTAACAGAAACTTTCCTCTCCCAAGACGTGTTTGACTCCCAAGTATCTCTCCCTGGTTACTCCCTCTTACGGTATGACAGACCTGAGCCTCGTCCTGGTGGAGGTGTTGCTCTCTTCATCAAAGACTCTATTCCTCACTCTCCATGCACTGCTCTCACTGCCCCACACCCCCAGGAATACCTCTGGCTTCGGCTTCCCCTCCACTCCCACCTCATGTTTATATGTGTACTGTACCGTCCACCGAACAGTGATGACTCCATCTACACCTCACTATCCGAAAACATGGACCATCTTCTATCTTCTCATCCAAACTCTCTCTTCCTCTTATGTGGTGACTTCAATTGTCATCACACCAGTTGGCTAGGTGTGGGTACCTCTCTCACCTGCCATGGCACCTCAGCAAAAGCTTTCTGCGACTCATTGGGACTGACTCAATCGGTCAACTTCCCGACCCGGATCTCAACCAATGGTACTCCATCTCTTCTGGATCTGATTTTGACAAATTTCCCTGACAATATCTGCTGCTCTTCCTTCGCTCCAATTGGTTCTTCTGACCACGTCCTTGTTAAAGTGGACATCTCTCTGGCTGTTATCAGAGAACCACCTCACCGCCGTCGAGTCTGGCATTTCACTCAAGCCGACTGGCAGGGTCTCCGAGCAGCCATCAAACTTACAGACTGGTCTCCTATCACTACTTTCTCAAACATCAACTCATCCTGGGAATTCTTTCAAAGAAACTTGCTCTCCCTCATGCACAGATTTATCCCCTCTCGTGTTCAGTTGTCTTACCCTTCCTCCCGTCCTTGGTTTACTGAAGCTTGTGGCGAGGCAGTTGTCCTGAAACAACTTGCCTTTGCCTCATGGAAAGCAAACCCAACTGAGGCCAATCTCAGTTCTTTCCACAAAGCTCGGAACAAGTGTGTATCTACCCTCAGGAGAGCCAGAAAACAACATCTTTCTCATCTCAAGTCTGAACTCTCAAACCTCTCTCCCTCCTCAAAATCCTGGTGTCGTTTAATCAAATCTGTTTCTGGTGTATGTTCCCCCTCCATCCCCTCCCTTACCTCAAATGGCCGCACTGCTGATTCCACACGTGATAAAGCTGAATGTCTAAACTCGGTGTTTGCAGATAAATCTTGTGTCCTAAACCCATCACTATCTCTACCCACTTTACCCAGTCGCACCCAACTGTCCGTGGACTCTGTATCCTTTTCTCCTGACAAGGTGGAGAGCTTGCTTTCAAACCTCGAGTCAGATTCTGCAACCGGTCCAGATGGCATCAGCCCACGTGTCCTCAAAGCCTGCTCTTCTGCTCTTGCTCACCCTCTCTCTGTTCTATTCACCCTCTCATTTGCCCAAGGTCATCTGCCATCTGCTTGGAAATCTGCTAACATCACTGCCCTGCATAAAAAAGGTGCAAAAACAGATCCCTGTAACTACAGACCAATCAGCCTTCTCCCAATCATCAGCAAGGTTATGGAATCCATCATCGCCTCAGACATGAAATCCTTCCTCTTCTCCAATGGCTTGATTTCCAATCATCAATTTGGTTTCAGACAAGGTCACTCTACCCTGGATATGCTGCTTCTGCTCTCCCATCAATGGATGGAGGTCCTCAATGCCAGACAGGAAATCTGAGCCGTATCCCTGGACATATCACGTGCTTTTGACACAGTCTGGCACCCTGCCCTACTCACCAAACTCTCTTCCCATGGTATTCAAGGCCATCTCCACTCATGGCTTTCAGACTTCCTCTCCTGTCGCAGTCAACGTGTGGCCCTAAATGGAGTTCTTTCATCCCCTCTTCCTGTGCAGGCTGGAGTTCCTCAAGGTAGTGTTCTGGGCCCTGTTCTTTTTCTGGTTTTCATCAATGATCTCTCAGACTCTCTGGAAAATCCTCTATTTCTCTTTGCCGACGACTCCACCCTCTGCCATACCATCTGTCATCCCTCAGACCGGCAAGCAGCAGCTTCTTCGCTCACTGCAGATCTGGATAAAATCACAAACTGGTCCAACACGTGGAACATATCTTTCAATCCAGACAAATCTCACACTCTCACTATGTCTCTTCGAAAGGACCGTTTAGAAACCCCCCCCCCATCCACTTTCTCAACAATCCTCTGGAAGAAGTCTTTTCTTTCAAGCTTCTGGGTCTCACTATCTGCCATGACCTTTCCTGGGAAAGTCACATTTCCAACCTCGCCTCAAAAGCCAGTCGCCGAATGGGAATCCTCCGTCGTGCAAAGTCCTTCCTCGGCCCTCTTGAGCTCCTGACCACTTACAAAGCTTTTGTCCATAGCCTGATGGAGTACTGCTCTCCCCTCTGGGCTGGTGCTCCTGCCTCCCACCTTTCTCGGCTTCACGCTGTCGAAACCAGGGCATTTAAGATCATCGGCATCTCCCGCAATGAAGCTCAGTCTTTGGGCCTCTCACTCAATCACCGCAGGTTGGTCGGTGGTCTTTCTGTCTTCTACCGACTCCTCTCCAGCCTTGCCCCCCCTGCTCTCTCTCTGCGATTTGTCCCCACCACATTTCCACAGGGCGCTCAAGGTCAGCCAACAACCCCCTTCTGGTAAAACTACCAAAATCACGAATCACTGCTCATCTTCACTCTTTCATTTCTCTTTTTTCCCGCCTTTGGAATAAACTTCCTCACTCTATTCTTTCCCATTCTTCCCTCCAGGCTTTCAAAACAGCTGTTCACCACCACCTCTTATCTTCCCCCATCCAAATCCTCGATCTTTTCTACCCCCGATAATCCACCCAAGCCCACTTCCTTCAATTCCCCTGCTTTCCTTCCTGAAAGTCCCTGTAATGTCCATCTTCTCTTCGCCATGTTCCCCGTCCCATCCCCATCCCTCTCCCTTCCACAGTTCACCTAATGTGACTGTTCCCCACTGTCTTGTCCCTTCCACTCCCGCCCCTCTTGTCTCGTGCCTCCTTGCTGTGAGTTGTGTGTTAGCTCTCATACGAGCCTCGACCAAGGTATACAAAAAAAAAAAAAAGCAGAAACTATGGCACTTAGTAGGTGAAATTTGTTTTGAAAGCCATTGATTCGACGTATTGGCCAATGTATATTCCAAGTTTCCACCCGTTTCAATGCATAGCCTTTGAGATATGAGCGCCAACACATTTCGGGCAGACAGACAGACTTACAGACACCAATGTGAATGTTGAGGGTTTTCGTTAAAAACTCAAGAATGCAGAAGTGGACATTGCTGAAATTTGGAACATATTACCTGTATGTACAAAAGGATTTACTTCTGGAATTTGCAGCCTATTTCGTGCAGTCTTCTGCTTCTTGCATATGGCAGCTTAGCTGCTGGGGTAGCTATCATTTCTTGGAAGCGTGACTGTGTCGCTTATGCAGTGCCCCTCTACCAGGACACACTGGTACTTATTTCGCCGACCTCAGAAGGATGACAGGCTGAGTCAACCCGCTGGTGTATTAATTCAGCGGCCAATGGGGCTTGAACTCAGGACCCTAGGATCCCAAGCCACCACCCTAACCACTAACCCAACACCAGGCTTATTTCGTGCAGTGGAAGCCAATAAATGAATTTTCAGCTCCCGTGTTAAAGTTGCGTACGGAGAAACCATCCCAAGTTAAGGGAGGGGCACTTTGCACCTCCCTTGACATATATGTATATATATATATATATATTTTTTGTGAATAAGATTCGGGCGGTTGGGATAACACATTTTAAAGGAAGAAGCAGACACTTCCAACCAAAATTAAATATCTAGATCGACTCTGCTAATTTGAGCAAAAAAGCAAGAGCAGACCTGGCCTCAGGCAACATTTAGCCAGCTTCATCGGGCACAATAGACACTTGGCACAATAGACTATTCGATTGTGCCTCATGAAGCTTGCTGCGAAGCCAGCGAAACGTTGCCTGAGACCGGGTCTGCTCTCTCTTTTTTGCTCAAATTAGCGGAGTCGATCTAGTTTTTTACTTTTGGTTTGAAGCACCTTCTTCTTCTTTAATAATAAAAAAAAAATATATATATATATATATATATATATATAATATATATATATATATATATATATACACACTCCTGTTGTGCATAATTTGAAATATGTCATAATGTCATAAAATATATACATAATTTCTCTGTCATTATCCCCACGTTTTTTTGAAAAAACGGGAGGGGCGGCGGTTGGGGGGGGGGTGGAGTGGCGTAACTTGCCTCTGCAACTTTGATATTGTAAATGGCTCTGTCTTTATCCACATGCTTTTTGGAAAAAACCGGGGGGGGGGGTATTGAAATTGGCTCTATCTGTATGTCTGTCCATCCATTTGTTAAGCTATCTCCTCCTAAATGGTTTGGCAGAAATTCACCAAACTTGGTAGCTGTGATCACGCAAGAAACAACTCCACAATACAACAACTGCATGCTTGGTGTTGATCTCCAGAAGGTGATGTCCACCAAGGACCTTGGAATTCAGCTTTTGCAAGACCTGATATGGAAAAATCACACAAACTATGTTGCTGCTAAAGCCAACAGAGTGCTTGGTCTTTTGAAATGTAATCTAAGATTCACCAACCCAGATGTGCAGAAATATTCTCACTTCTCATTCGTACGTTCTCACTTAGAATACTCTTGCTCCAATCGAGACCCATATTTCGACAATGATATGTAAACATTGGAATGGATTGAGCAGAGAGCTGCTAGATTTGTTCTTCACGACTTCAACAAGCAAGACAACATGCCCGCAATGCTCCATCAACTTCAATAGGAGCCGCTTGTGAACAGACGAGAGGTTTTTAGACTACGTTTCCTTCATAAAGTTGTCAGTGATAAGGTTGATATCCCAAGTAACCATTACCTGACTCCAAATAACTCCAGTATTTAAACGAGCTAGAGCATCACTACATAAACAAAGATTTCATCCATTGTGCACAGAAACTAATACCATGAAGTACTCCATTTTTCCTCGAATGGTACATGGATGGAAGGAACTGCCAAACGATGTCGGTTGAAATTGGGAACCTGGACAGATTTAAGGCAGTTATCTCGCAGCACCAACTTGATAGAAATCGTAATTAAAAAGTAATTCTTAACATGATAACTCCACACATCAGACAAAATGCCTCCTGCTTTGTCGGGTTCCAAGCAGAAGAAGAAGAACTATAAGAAGTAGAAGAAGAAGAAGAAGAAGATGTGTGGTGGACCAAGCTGCTATTTCATATGTCAAATAAATGCCATATTTTATGGACATCATGTTAGTCCATCTTTGTCAGTGAAAGTTGTGCTGGCGACATGTGACGAGAGAGGAAATAAGTGAAAGTATTTCCACGGAGTTTTGCCATAAAACATTGTTGCCTCCCTCTGGCTTTCGGTTGAAAACATGGCTCAGTTTACTGCAGGATCACTGGGTTGTAAATGTGAAGAGGAGGAAGCTTGTCCTGTGTAAAAACAATAAGCTTGGTTGTCATGGAGATTTTAAAATGGAAATGTAACAGAGGAATTTATTTTATCTCTCTTCCTATAGAGAGGTGGGGGAGGGAGAGTCCTATTGTTTTTCCTGGTTCTTCCTTTTTTTCATTCTTTCTTTCCAACAATTGCACTCACACACAATTCCTTCATTTCTACGCCAATCCCCTTAAGGTCTTGGCATGGTGGTACCTTGGTTCAATCAAGCCAAACCCATTCTTTTCCATTTATGCTCCAATTCTGATTTTAAGGGGTCAAAGGTAAAACACTAAAAACCAGACATATTTTTGCTTTGCTATTCCCTTGTATTTGAGTCGATGGAGATTAAAGTAAACACAACTAGGTGATTTCAAACAGTCCCTGTGGAGATGCCGAGAAAAAGCTCGTGTTAGTCATTTACAGGATTCACAGTGGGTGAAAGTTCAAACTTGGTGATGGAATTAAGTTTTTAGGCCTGCTGAGTGTTTCTATTTAAACCGATCCAGATAAGACTTGGCACAAAAATACCTTGGCACAACCACTTTGGGTTAAAGCAGGTAAACTCAGGTCCAGTATCTTCCTTTTGATCTTCAGGGGTCAACATGGATAGAGGTTGAGGAGAGAGGGGGTGGTGGAGTGGGGAGAACTTGCATGAAATTCTAATTATGGTTCATAAATAAATCCCTTCTCTTGTTGGTTCACCTGTGTCATGATCGAAATAAGAAAGATATTTAGTGTGATGCTTAATATCAGGTGAAGATTGGGGTGTTTGTGTGTCAGGTTCATTGTAAACGCATACCTGTTGGTCGACATTGGTCTTGTTATATCTGGTGTTGGCGTAATGGTTCGGGTGGTGGGCTTGGGATCCTAGGATCCTGAGTTAAAATCCTACTCTGCTGTTGAATTCATACCAGGTGGGGTTGACTCTGCCTGTCATCCTTCCGAGGTCGACAAAATGAGTGCCAGCTTGCTGGTAACCTGTGTCGGAGTGGCGACCCGTCCAGGATTGTGTCCTACTTTTGCAGCACCAATGCTCTGCACAGAATATGGTCCCAATGGAAATGGATGGATTCATATTGTTCGGGCTGTTTTCAATAATGTAAAGGAGCTCATGCTGTGAGTTATTGCCATAGTGTGTGGCCTCATCTGACCATTTATGACATACCTACCATCATTTGGCATCACATATCGACCTTTCATTTACATCCAGTTGGTGAACTGATTTGTGGACAACCACACTGTGTCTGACTGAAGAAGCATCAGTGTTCTGAGCATCTACACCTGCCTTTGTTTCCTTCATCAATGTTCAATGCCTTTTTGAAGAACAAAGGGAGAGGGGAGGACAAAGAGCTGGGGACGGGGGGCAGAGAGGGGGACAGATAGTTGGGAGAGGGATTGAGGCTTTGTGGGGTTGGGGGGGGGTGGGGGTTGTGGACTTGAGGTGGTGAGATTGAATACTTTGAATGGGTAGGGAGTTTGAAACTTGTAGTGGGAAGGCATCCTCTTTATCGCTTTGCTGCTGACTCCACCCTCTGCCTTACCATCTGTCATCCCTCAGTCCGGCAAGCAGCAGCCTCTTCGCTCTCTGCAGATCTGGATAAAATCACAAGCTGGTCCAACACATGGAACATGTCTTTCAATCCTGAAAAATCTCACACTCTCACTATGTCTCTCTGAAAGGACCATCTGGAAACCCCCCATCTACTTTCTCAACAATCCTCTTGAAGAAGTTCT
The DNA here is from genome assembly GCF_056783735.1 of Eptatretus burgeri. Classification (NCBI taxonomy): domain Eukaryota; kingdom Metazoa; phylum Chordata; class Myxini; order Myxiniformes; family Myxinidae; genus Eptatretus; species Eptatretus burgeri. The sequence continues at coordinate 49,859,151 of NC_140973.1, read as the reverse complement.
TTCATTCAAGCTTCTGGGTCTCACTATCTGCCATGATCTTTCCTGGGAAATCCACATTTCCAAGCTGGCCTCCAAAGCCAGTCGCTGACTTCTTCTTCTTCTTGCGTCTGGCAGCTTAGCTGCCGGGGTAGCTATCATTTCTTGAAAGCGCGACTGTATCGCTGATGCAGTGCCCCTCTACCAGTACACACTGATACTTATTTTGCCAACCTCAGAAGGATGACAGGCTGAGTCAACCACCTGGTGTATTAACCACCCAACGGGGCTTGAACTCAGGACCCTAGGATCCCAAGCCGCCACCCTAACCACTGAGCCAACACCAGGCTTCAGTCGCTGACTGGGCATCCCCCATCGTGCAAAGTCCTTCCTTGGCACACATGAGCCCCTGACCACATACAAAGCTTTCATCGGCAGGTTCATGGAGTACTGCTCTCCCCTCTGGGCTGGTGCTCCCGCCTCACACCTTCTTCCACTTCATGCTGTGGAAACCAAGGCTTTTAGGATCACTGGTATCTCCCGCGATGAGGCTGAGTCTTTGGGTGTCTCACTTTCTCACCACAGACAAGCTGGTGGTCTTTCTGCCTTCTACCGAATCCTCCCCAGCCTCGCCACCCATGCTCTGTCTGTGATCTGTCCCGTTCATATTTACCCAGGGCACTCATGGTCTGCCAGCAACTCCCTTCTGGTGAAACGACCAAAATCAAGAATCACTGCTCGCCTTCACTCTTTCATTCCTCTTTTTTTTCCCACCTTTGGAATAAACTCCCACACTCTCTTCAATCCTACTCTTCCCCCCAGGTTTTCACAACAGCTGTTCACCACCATCTCTTATCATTCCCCATCCAAAACCACGATCTTTTTTACTCCCATTAAGCCACCCCAAACCCACCTCCTTCAAATTCCCTGCTTTCCTTCCTGAAAGTCCCTGTCATGTCCAGCATGTTTACCCCATGCACCCCACTCCATCCCTCTCCCTTCCACAGATCTCCTCATGTCTCTGTTCCTCACATTTTTATGCTTCCCTCTCCTGCCCTTATTGTCTCTTGCTCCCTTTGTTATACATTCTGTGTGTTAGATGTTTTACGAGCCTTGATATTGTGTATAAAACTAAAAGATGCATTTGAAGATAGGATGGGGAGGTGATTTAAAACTTAAGGAATTGGGGTTTGCGGTCAATATGGAGTGGGGGGGGGGTGGGGTGGTGAGGACTTGAATAAGAAAGAGGGAGGGGAAGACAAAGAGTTGGGTGGGGGGAAGGTCGAGGATGGAGATAGGGGTGAGGATTTAAGACTTGGAATGGGGTGGTCTTGAGGACTTTAAGAAAGGGGCTTGGGAAGACAAGGAGTTGGGGGTGGTGAGGCAGTGAGGGGACAGAGAGTTAGGAGAGAGGGGTTGAGGACTTTTTGGAGGAGGGGGGGGGGCGGTTAAGAAGTTGCAATGAAGAGAGGGTTTGAGAACTTGGGTCCCTGCTCGTGAATAACCAAAGAGAGGCACCAAAAATGGTACCAAACAGAAGACACAGCAGTGACAGCCATATAAGGTCATAGGTAACAGACACAATGTTCCCAGCATCATGTCTTTCCATCAAAAGACAGTGCTGATCCTCCTAGGCCATCCTTCAACAGGCATTTATTAGTGCCCATCTGATGAATAAAGTGTACCTCACTCGTTACAAGCAGGCTGTGGTGAAAGTTTGTCCTCCATAGATCATATGTTCCGGTTGACCGAACTAGTTGGACTTTCAAGGCTCGAATAGATGGGGTGCAGTAAATGAGATTTGGCCTTCTTGGCTTTGGTGGCCAAGATCAAGTAAATTTGAAATGTGGGAAATGCAAATCATCATCATTGGTGCTGAATCACCATATCATCACATGCTGAATGACAACGAAGGCATAAATTCACAGCAGCATGCTGTAGCATAAAACACCCAAGGTCTCAGGCCGTGCTCAGAGGCATAATCCGTATTAACTGGTCTGTATGAATTCTCAATAATTATGTCCCAGAGTAAAGTTTTTGTGGTGGAATGTAAAACCTTGTGTTGCCAAAACCATCCCATGGTTGGTGATTGGGGGAGGAAATTTTAGTCGGAATACACCACGTATACATCAAGAGTAGATTTCTAATCACGACTCATCTGCTAGCCTTAACAGACCGGGCCATTTTAGCAATGGTGAGCATCCCCAACTCGAATTGAAGTGCTATCCAGCTTTAGCGTGTGTGTCTACAGCACACCTTTTCAAGCTCTACTTGAAGGCCGGGCATTATAATTTGGAAATGTAAGTGAAATTAACAGTTTTTATGACTTTATATGTATTCCATAACCCAATAACTTTAAGAATAATTGACATTTTGGTCCAATGTGAATACGTGAAGCTCATTTACTCTGCTGCTGGCTTTACCTTCAAACAAAAATAATGCACTATAAAGGACGAACCAAGGCTGTTGTGCAATAGCTTCTGTAAGTGTGAAATAAGATATGTAAACGGTGCGTTTACAAAGCAGTTTGAATGTAGACCTCATACAACATACAAAGATCGAAAGTGAAGTTTCATACCCCCTTTTGGTTAAATCCCAAAATCCCGGATTACTACACACCTCCACTCCTTTGTTCCTCTTTTCTCCTGTTTGTGGAACCACCATCCTAAGGCTGCTGAGTCCCACTCCTCCTTCCAGGGATTCTCAAGCAAGCAGTGCTCTACCATCTCATGTCATCTGCAATCTCTACCCACAATCATTTCTACCCACATGAACCCAACCTCACTTGCATGTTGCTTGCATGTTACTTGCATGTTGCTGTGTTTCCTCCTCTCCTCGCTCTCATTTTTTTTTCCTCTCCAGTCATTTATTTGCTTGTTGTGTTCAAATGTAGCCCACTGTCAGTATGTTGTCTTTTTGCCTTCTATTTCGTCACTCATCCATGAGCCCAATCTTTTATGAAAAAAATTAATAAAGTGCTTGGTACCGACATGAACTTGGCAATGCACAATACATTCAAACAGTCATACCAGCACTCAGAATGGGACTGAATGGAACAATCAAGCATCCAACAAAATTCACAATCCAATATAGGGAATTGGATGTTGAAGTGTAGCTGTCACAGAGCAAGGCACACACAGCGCATCCCCAAGTGCAGGATGCGACAGGAAGCATGCGTCATGATCATGACACACAGGTGAAGTGCTCCTGTGCACAGTATGTACATGGGATGAAAGAGAATGAAAGTTAAGTGTGTTTGTGTTTTTATGTTATCTGGAAAACTGGGGTGCATTTGGGACACGGGTGTATTTGGGACACGAGATGCATTTGGGATTTGGTGCATGGGGTGCATCTGGGACATGGGATGCATTTGTGCCATGTGGTGCATTTGTGACACGGGGTGTGTTTGCGATACGGGGTGTATTTGCGATACGGGGTGTATTTGTGACGCGGGGTGTATTTGTGACGCGGGGTGTATTTGTGATGTTGAGTGTATTTGTGACGTGGGGTGTATTTGTGACGCGGGGTGTATTTGTGACACGGGGTGTATTTGTGACACGGGGTGTATTTGTGATGCGGGGTGTATTTGTGATACAGGGTATATTTGTGACATGCGGTGCATCTGGGACATGGGATGCATTTGTGACACGGGGTGTATTTGCGATACGGGATGTATTTGTGACGCGGGGTGTATTTGTGATGTTGAGTGTATTTGTGACGTGGGGTGTATTTGTGACGTGGGGTGTATTTGTGACGCGGGGTGTATTTGTGACACGGGGTGTATTTGTGACGTGGGGTGTATTTGTGATGGGTGTATTTGTGACGTGGGGTGTATTTGTGACGTGGGGTGTATTTGTGATACGTGGTATATTTGTGACATGCGGTGCATCTGTGATATGCGGTGCATCTGTGACATGAGGTGAATTTGTGACATGAGGTGTATTTGTGGCGCGGGGTTTATTTGTGATACAGGGTATATTTGTGACATGCGGTGCATCTGTGACACAGGGTGTATTTGTGACGCGGGGTGTATTTGTGACGTGGGGTGTATTTGTGATATGGGGTGTATTTGTAACACGGAGTGTATTTGTGATACAGGGTATATTTGTGACATGCGGTGCATCTGTGACACAGGGTGTATTTGTGACGCGGGGTGTATTTGTGATACAGGGTATATTTGTGACATGCGGTGCATCTGTGACACAGGGTGTATTTGTGACGTGGGGTGTATTTGTGACGTGGGGTGTATTTGTGACGCGGGGTGTATTTGTGACGCGGGGTGTATTTGTGATATGGGGTGTATTTGTAACATGGAGTGTATTTGTTACACGGGTATATCTGTGACACAGGGTGTATTTGTGACGCGGGGTGTATTTGTGATGTGGGGTGTATTTGTGATATGGGGTGTATTTGTAACACGGAGTGTATTTGTGACACGGGTATATCTGTGAGACAGGGTGTATTTGTGACACGGGTACATCTGTGAGATGGGGGTGTATTTGTGATATGGGGTGTATTTGTAACATGGAGTGTATTTGTTACACGGGTATATCTGTGACACAGGGTGTATTTGTGACGCGGGGTGTATTTGTGACGTGGGGTGTATTTGTGATATGGGGTGTATTTGTGACACGGGTATATCTGTGAGACAGGGTGTATTTGTGACAGGGAGTGTATTTGTGACACGGGTACATCTGTGAGATGGGGGTGTATTTGTGATACGGGGTGTATTTGTGACGTGGGGTGTATTTGCGATACGGGGTTTATTTGTGACACGGGGTGTATTTGTGACGTTGAGTGTATTTGTGACGCGGGGTGTATTTGTGACGCGGGGTGTATTTGTGACGCGGGGTGTATTTGTGATGGGTGTATTTGTGATGCGGGGTGTATTTGTGACGCTGGGTGTATTTGTGACGCGGGGTGTATTTGTGACACGGGGTGTATTTGTGACGTGGGGTGTATTTGTGACGTGGGGTGTATTTGCGATACGGGGTTTATTTGTGACATGGGGTGTATTTGGGGACAGTTGGTGCATATGTAACGTGGAGTGCATTTATGACATTCCTTGATGTATAAAGCAGCTATTCTTTATGACTGATATGAAATGCCAAGGTTTGTGACTGGGGCAGTTGTATGATTTATTTATTTATTTATTTATTTATTAGAAACTGCATTTAAAACATTTTGAAACTAGAAGGGCACTCGGTAGAGCGCATACCTTCACCCTGTAATGCCCGATATCGGGCCCAATACATTTTTGAAATATCATGCCATACAATACTATATCGTTTTTGGCCCTATATCTCAATGGTGAAGGATCACTATAAAATTCTAGTCGTCGGATCCGGATCCGGACCTTCACCAACATCTCATCAGTTCGTCCTTGTCACACACCGAACCTGTCCACAAAATTTCATCCGGATCAGTACACAACTTTTTGAGATATCCTGTACACAAACAGACAAACAGACAGAAATGGGTGAAAACATAACCTTCTTCACCTTCGGTTTCGGAGGTAATAATTATATTTACTTTAAAGTTTTGCGTATAATGTACATTTCTGATATTATTTTATTCAATCTTTCGTACTTTTATTCAATAAGGCATGTTTCTAAGAAATGCCTTTTCCACTTTTCTTGCTCCTCGAAAGGTCTCACTTGATGAGACATCATGGATAGGCCGATGGTAATCACTGATCGGCGTTGCATGCGCAGCATCTGAGTGCGAAAGATTCGATTTAAATGATCAGCATGCCTGACCAATGTGAATTGGCATGCTATGTCCATTAAACATGCCTCAACACAAGTATAATTAATTGTTTGATACTCATACCGCGTGATACCATGTATTTATTACATTCACAAGTATGATGTAATTTCTAACCACTCTCCCACTGCCGTTGAAACATGAACACACCAATACAAACATGGACACTTCAGACACACCACACTCCCTTTAAATCGTAAAAAAATCCAACCTATAGATGGCGTTTTGTTTCCATACTCAGAGTATCTCCACTACTCCAGCATTTGTTGAAGCTTGAAACCAAGACAAAGCCAATATAGTGGTTAGCTTGCTGTTCACCTGTTTGTTATACCAGGACCAGTTTGCTAATGAATGTGACATCATATTCCATTGAAAGCAAACCTCCAGGGGGCATTGATGGTTTGGTCCAATGTTGACCTGTCTTTAACAAATAAAAACAGGAGATGGTGAAACACTCAGCAAAACGATGTTGGAAAAATTGTCTCTGGATTTGAAAAGCAAAATGAGATCACTTGGAAAGTTATTTGTTTTTTTGTAAAAACACAGCAAAAGCATGTGTGAGTGATGGTCTCAGGAAACCGGCTCCTTAAATTAGAAGGGTACTCAGTAGAGCGCATACCTCCACCAGGCTGATTCGTTTACATTTTGTATCCCACTGATAGGCCGGATCTGGATTCGAACCTGAAAGAAAATTTAATCAGCTTGTTCTTGTCACCTAACCAACTCACCCACCAAGTTTCGTCCGAATCCGTCCATAACTTTTTGAGATATCGTACTATATATCATTTTAGGCCTATCACACAATGGTGAAGAATCACTGAAAAAATTCTCAGATCCGGATTCGGATCTTCAACAAAATCGAACCAATTCTTCCTTGTTACGTACCCAACCTTTCCAGAAAGTTTCATCTGAATACGTCCACAACGTTTTGAGATATCCTGTTCACAAACAGACAGACAGACACGGGTGAAAACATAACCCCCGTCCACCTTTGGTGGCGGAGGTAACTATAAGGAGATCATCATTAAAAGTTTTAACAAACAGGTAAGCGTCTTTCAGAAACCTTCACGAGCTCCTTCCCTTAATATTGTTGCAGATTCGCGCCCGCCAGCGTGCGAACGGCCACGTAACTCGAATCGCGGCACGTCACCCACCGGATGGACAATCCAGTCGTGACCCTCTCGGACTAACGCCGGGAACTAGTCACGGGTGGACCTTTCGGACTCACCACGATCGTGCCAATCGGCCCCCCGCGTGGGATAGGGTTGCTCGCCAAATTCGACCTACCTAAGTACCCACACGGAGGGTAGACCGGGCGATCGTACCTCGCCGCAGGTCGACTTCGGACACGGGCCACTTTAAGCGACCCGTTCCGTACTATCGGGATAACCGAGCGGTGTTATCATCGGCCTCGACGGTTCGATTAATTATCGGGCGTTTTAGCCCACGACCAACCCTTTACGTGAAGTAAGATGGAGATTCAATAGAGGAAAAGACGAAGCGAAACGGGAAAACAGTTCAACATGAAGCACATTTATTTCGCGATGAACGGAAAGCACACATATACAATTACACCAAAAGCAAATGTAAAAGGAGAAGAAACACACAATATTACACAAAAAGCAAATATAAAAGAAGAAGACAATGCAGATCTATTACCGACTACGCGAGCACACGGCAACACTTATGCAGTTTTACTTCATAGACGGCGCCGACAACACATATACCCAAAGCAAAAGAAAAGGACCACCCTCAAGGATGAGGCGGGCCTGGGGCCGAGACCGCGTCGGGCCTACCCGTCTGGTGATGAGCCGCGAAATGGCGCTGGCGCCCCGACTCCGCGGGCCTCGCTGGGACTGCCTGGTATGGGGTGGGGACGGGGCCCCCTTCTCGCACTATCTCAGCGCGGGGGGAAACAGGAGGGGGTTGTTGATGCTCGGGGGATGGAGGATACCTCCCTGTCTCGGGTCCCGCGACGAGCGTCTCCACCACGACCTCGGTCGCGCCGCCGGCCTCTCCCTCCGCAGCTCCCCGACTCCGACACGAGCACCCCCTCGACCGCCTTCGCCGCCGCCACCTCTCCACAGCTCCGTCCTCTTCACTCTGACTACTACCACTTCTTCCCAGCTCCACCGGCCACTCCCAACTGCGAACTGCTTTGACTGACGAACGCAGCCGTTTATATCCCCCGTGGCCTCGCTCCTTCACCTTTGACCCTTTACCTCCGACCCTTCACCTCTCACTGGCTCCCCATTGGACCGAGGAAAAGTGGGCGTGAATGCTTTTTGATCCATGAATTTGCATATAGCGACCACACTCCAACGTACCTGGAGGCGGGGCCAAATCGCCCCACGCTCACCGATAGGACGGAACAGAAGTGGGCGTGAGTCGTTTTTGATCCGTTTTCTTCGGAAAGTCTGTGATGTTTCTGAACACGTTGCTCGGTGCGCGCCCTGCACGAGTCCAGTATCGGTGCCCACAAGTGGCGCAAGAATGGTGGTGATATGATGGTGGCGAGTTGTGACGGTAAAGGTCGTGGCTGTTGTCGTGAAGCGGCGTTGTGGTTGGTGGTTGTTGTGTGATGGCTGTTGAGACGTGGTTGGTGGTGGTAGTAATGGCGGCTGGTCCAAAATAAAGATAGTAAAAGAAAAACGGCTATCTAAAAGGGTCGCAGCCCGCATAAATGACATTTATTCCCTCTAAACAACGGGTTTGGGCCTAACTACACATATACTTACAGAGATATCTCACCTAAGGGACCTGAATGGTGGTTTGTGAATTTCGTCAACCACAACAATATAATCCCCAATTTCTTTGGAGCAGATAAACCATGTGCCATTCGTTTTGCTTTGTCAGACTGGCCTACACAGGGTGGTCCACATGCCTTGTTCTATCCATGTATTTCTTTTACCCTGCTGAAGTTTATTGCTGTTTTATTCACAACACAAAACAGCAGACCCTCCTTGTATTTCAAATCATTTTAAATTCGAATTCTCTTGCAAGGAACTTCAATGCAGGAGGAGGCCATTCGACCCATGAAACCTAATACAATGGTTGCCAACCTCTGGTTGCTTGTCCATGCTCAACCTCTGATTGCTTGTCAAGAAAGTAAGCAGCAAGTCCCACTTTTGAAGTATTTGGCGTGACTTGGCAGGGCTTCAAACCACTGACCTCCCAGACTCGGAGCGGACACTCAAAACATTAAGTCACCGAGTCTCTTGAGTTGATATTCTTTTTCAAGGTGCTTTAAACAGGGATCCGTGTGAGAAGGTAGACAATGTGGTTAATGGTTACTGATGGGAGAAATGTGAAGTAGTGGTATATGGTTGGGAAGGTGTCACTTACTTTTGTTTTTCAGATACGGATGTCCGTACCCTGGTCAAAGAGCGGCAAAAGAAAGACAACCACAACCTGAGTAAGATACGTTTAGTCATAACTGGTGTTCATTTTGTATCATCAGTTTTATGATTGTTTTTTTCCTTTTCATTGTACAACTTGTGTGTTGATGTTGATCATTTAAAGGTTGCTCAAACTTCCCTTCAATGCCTGCTTTGACAGTTGAGCGTCGGCGGAGGTTCAACATTAATGATCGCATTAAGGAACTGGGGACACTGATTCCCAAGTCCAGTGATCCGTAAGTCATTTGACGTAAAGCACCTTACTGTCAATTTACATGGAATTAAAGATCTTAAGCCCGTTTTATTTTCTGCTGTGGCATCAATAAATCCTCCATGGAGCTTTTGGCCACCATAATGCACAGATTAAGGACATTTCTGTGGGATAGTGCTACATACTGTTTGTGTGTGGGTTTCCTCCTGGCCCACAGTAAAGATGTAACACTTATTCACTAGTTTATAGACATACAGGAACACGACTCTTGCATGGATATGTCTGTAATGCAGTCGAGGAGTTTGATTCTTTCAGCAGACATTCTCAAACTTGTGTTGCAGCTCTTCATTTGTCAAGACTACAAGCAACACCTTTGATAAATTCCTTGATGTATAAGTGCCTGTCAATCATAGAATAGGATGAGTTAGCTATGTTTCCACAGCTCTGTAGGTATTGAGGCTAAAGGAACTGAGATTCTTTTCAATGTTGTGTGTGTGCAGGGATATGCGCTGGAACAAAGGTACAATCCTCAAGGCATCGGTTGACTACATCCGCAAAATGCAGCGTGAACATCAGCGAGCAAGGGAAGTCGAGGTTCGCCAGCGACGCCTTGAACTTGCTAACCGCAGTCTCATCGTAAGAGTTCAGGTAGATTCGGTACATCCTGCTTAATGTCCGAGACTTCGAACTGAGTCTACCAATGTAGTTCAGCTTAGCACCACCTCAAAATGTTTTCAAAATGCAATACGAGTTAGCCACACAAGCTAATGGTCAGTAGCAGGTTTATCTGTATGGGATTGCAATAGGCTGGTTGATCAATTTGTCTTGGTGTCTGAAGACTCAGTTTTTCTGGACAGAATTTGGTGACAGAAATGGATGAAAGGATATCTCAGTTGGTGGGGTTCTTTCCTCTGCCCTGCCTCGTCTTTATACATCCATTGGCACCATACTTTGTGCAGAGTATTGGTGCTGCCCAAGTGCAGAGTATTGGCTATTGGGCACAATCCTGAACAGGTCACCACACCGACACAAGATACTAGCAAGCTGGCACTCATTTTGCCGACCTCAGAAGGATGACAGGCAGAGTCAACCCCACCTGGTATTAATTCAACAGCCGAGTGGGATTTGAACTCAGGATCCGAGGATCCAAAACCCACCCACCACCCTAACCATTAAGGCAACACCAGGCATGGTCTTATTTATGACCACCGTGAAGTTAAATTGATGCAATTGCCATGATAATGAGGTCCTGGGAAGTCGGAGCTGCATCATAGAATATGTTGTCATTTAAAAGGGGTGATGAGCAGGGAGCCAATCTTCAATCATGTGAGCTAAAACATTGTATTATATAACTCTTGTGTTCTTACATTTCAAAAAACATTACTTTTACCTCTAACCCCCATTCTACCATCACCAAGTCCCACTTTAAGGCATTATTTTTCTAATGAACTTTGTTTGTTTGTTCATAGGAGCTTGAAATGCAGGCCAGAGCCCATGGACTTCCGATTACATCCACAAGCATCTTGAGTACTACAGAAAACTGCAGTCCGTTGATCAAACGAGAATCCAACATTAACTACAGATCTTTGCCATTGGGTCCTGCTGATACAGGTCGTGTAACCATATTGGATCTCAACAGTGGCACACTTGGTTACTCTGAGAGCCAAGATCTCCAGGCTGAGACTCAAGGCCATTACTTAGACTGTGGCGCAGTTCCAGGAACTACGCTATCTGTGGGGCCCCCTTCCCCATTCGGAAACGGACTACGTCTTCGGGACTTTTTGCTAGATGAAGGCCTCTCACCGGTGGAATTGGCAGATCCTCTACTCTCTTCCGTGTCTCCGACGGCTTCCAAGAGCAACACCTTCAGTGAAGAGGACGAGGAAAAGGAGGGAGTGTAAATTTAGTTTGTATTGTCTTGTTTACTTCATGTGCTCCGAGTACAATGTTTTATTCAAGCCCATTGACCTCCTCTCTGCTGTTCCTTCGTTACCATTGGCACAATGTCATCTTAACATTCCAGGCTCATGGATTTCCGAACGAACTGCTGCTCATGGGGAGATTGCAAATATAAGCTTCTTATTCTGTAATTTTGAAGTTTATCCACCAAACAATCATCTTTTCATCGTCTTTTGTGACACCTTTTTGGATGCAATACTTTGTTTGCAGCTAGTTTTCTGAAAGTTTTCAAAACGATGTAAATAAACCATATTTTAATGAATATATTGATATTCGCTCAATTTATCGTGATTGATGATCGCTTAGTTTTTCTTCTTCTGAAAGGCATTTTAGCCTTAAAATAAGGAAACAAAACAATTGGATGCTTTTCTTTATTCGGTGAGAGGCAACTCAATTTTCAAAATACAACAGAATACTTGTCTTGGTGAGAGCTTGTGTCGGTCTAGGGAGACTGGACGACGGGCTGATGCTTGAAACGTCAGCTGCTCCTCACTTCCCATGTCGGTGAACATTCTCCTTTTAGTTGATAATATCCATTTTCAACTTTCAAAGCTTTGATTATATTTATTCTCCTTCAAACTGGGCAACTCCAAATGAAAGTTTTGATAATCACGATCAAAGGCAGCAAATGTTAAAGCATCTCGAGCTTAAGATAAAATGTCATATGTTCTCCAGTTGTTCAACCAGCTTCTCTCATGCATTTTCAGAACCACAGCTGCTCGGAACCCTGGTGACGTAATCCGATACAGAACCTTCATAACTCCCAAAGGCAAACGAACACAATTCCTGCTCTTATGCTATAATCACAATTGAGCATGGAAATGGTTCTCTTATTTTATATCCTTTCCAAATTGCCTTTCTTTGGAATCTGGCCTTCATGCATGAAAAAGCAGGTTGAAGAACCATAGAGGACCTCATTGCATAATGTAGTGGAGGAAGCATTACAATCTGAGAAAAGTTTGAATATCTCATTGAGGATACCATCATATTCTGGTGTCTTCCTATTCTTTAAAGCCCTCAGAGTCTGCTAAATATCCTCAAATTAAAATTCATCCCGTAGATCTCCACTATAGAAACGAATTGTATGAGGCCATGGAAAGAAACCTCCTTACCTTCCATAGCACAATTGCTCAAACTGTATAGTTATAAATGTGGGTACTGTATAAGGCTGTCATCGACTTATGAATGAATTTACAGTTGTGTGTAAGGTGCTGGTTGTTGACTGCCAAATCCATGGGTCATAGCCCTCTATCCTTTCCCTTTCCTTCGTGTGCAGCCTTTTTGGCTGCTGGTTGCATCATTGGTTAGGGGCATGGATATGCCGCTGATGCAGTGCCCCTATTACCAGTACACTGGTACTTATTTCGCCGACCTCGGAAGGATGACAGGATGAGTCAAGTCAACCCTCTGGTGTTAATTCAGTGGCAAACAGGGCTTGAACTCAGGACCCAAGGATCCTAAGCCACCACCATAACCACTAAGCCAACACCAGGCTTATAGCCCTCTATCAGTCAAGTAACAATGAAAGGGAGAGGGGCATCCTTGTGTCAACTGGATTTACCAGATCATTAAACACAACCTTGCGCTCTTGCATTTCTACCTCACATGAGCAGATAAAAGCGGGGTTAAGCAATTGGTTCACTTTGGCTGTCTGTAGGTTTGTCTACAATCATCAGTTTATGATCGAGGAACAACTTAATTAAATGTTATATATTGAGCACTAATCGAAACATGAACCTGTAGTTCAATATTACTTTGGCACTGGATTCATCACGATCGTGCATGCACAGAGAGGAATGAGATCATGTTTTTTACTTACGAAATCTAAAGATTTCGTAAGTATATTTATGACTTCCGTCATCTGTTTGTGTATTTGTTTGTTTGTTTCTGTGTGTGTTTGTTTGTTTGTTTGTTTGAAGGCACGATAACTCGAACGGAAGAAGCTACCAATGTCAAATTACACCACGTGATTCAGGAGGGTGATGGCTGGTGCTGATTAGATTTTGGTCAAAATCGGTCAAAGGTCAAGGTCACAGTGAGGTCAAACATTCGATTTTTGATGGTTTGGTACAGAATCATCGTACAAACTTCTGGTTTGCGTCGCTACCTTCTCTAGAGACAGCTTTTATTAGACAAGTTCAGATGTCAAGTTGACGATTTAGTAAGTACCAGTCTATGACTGCTTGTTTTTTACTTTGTCTGCCTGTCTGGCAGTCAAACAAAATTGAAAATCATTCCAAAGAGGAAACTTACTGTTTTTAGCGACTTCATAAAATACACAAACAACAAGCACAAAGAACTGATGTAACGTCTTAAAGAAGGTGGTGTAAAAGACGCTGCATCAACAGCGGTAAACCTCCAAAAGCATCTTTTTTCTACAACCTTTAAAACATTTTATTAGTTTACTTAAACACTGCAAAACACAAATCACCTTGTTGGCACTTTCAAAAACCTTTTGTTTAGCAGTATTTGGACCAAATATTACAACATTTTACATTATCTCGACCTTTCAGATTTGCTGCTCAGCTCAGCCATGTTCTTTTTTTTCTTCTCAAGACTGCATGGGGTAAGGTGTTTGATGAACTCTCCAGTGCAAAAAGTATAGTTTGTCTATTAATCCCCGTGAATGTCCATAACAGAAGTTAAAGCCTTGCATTGCTGTTGAAATCTAAATAACAAATTAACAAATAAAAATGTTGCTTTTCTTGAGAAACACATTTCTTGATTTGCTCGAGTGTCTTAGGTTTACATTTGTAAGCATCACACATTGAGCAACCAAAGAAAAATGGGAAAATAATGGTGGTTACCCACTCGGTTAAAAATACACACAGATGCTTCTGATATCTTCACAAACCATTTTTAGATTGTTCCAAGTGGACCAACTCAAATTGAGGGGAAATTGAACAGTGATCAGAAAAAGTAAGTCTATGGTCTAACAAATCATTGAAAAACTTGCTTTGGACACAAATAAAACCAATCATTGATAAAAGAACACCTCGCTAACCAATCCATGTCCAGCTGGAATCCCTCATATCTACATTGCAAGCATTTGTTTAACATGTTGAAATCTGAAGCTGAAGGTTGTCTTGTATTCTTCCCTCCAATCTTTCAAGTGTGCAATTCATCATCTCAATCTTGTTCACACAACGGCCCCGATCGCTTCTACTTTTGCTCACTTTCACCTTTTCTTTTAGTACTTCTTCTTAACCACTCCACTCTGCTTCTGTCATTCTCTGTTCTTTCTTGGTCTCATTCTACCCACCCTGTGTTTGTTTCTTGATTTTTTTTTGCAGTTACTTCAGGTTTGAATTGCCTCTTTGATTTACGATTGTGTTCGTGACTTGTTTCCTGACTTGGATTTTGGACCAAATGCTTGAGGGAAGTCTTGGTGAAACAGAGTTGAGTCTATTTAAGTTATCGGCGAATCGTTTCTTTTCTTTCTCTCTTTTTCGTTTATTGCCATAACTCATTGCTTATTATCTTATATCATCCCAGTCGAACCCGTCTCTGATTGGGATGCTTTTGTTTTACTGTAAAGTGTTCCTCCCTTTTTGCCTGATGATAATATTCACCCACATCCAGCACATCTTGGAGACATATGATTGCCTATTTGTTCAATTCCTCTTGGCTGCCATGACACAGCGCTTCGGTATGTTCTCCTTTCAGAATCAAGTGAGTCTTACAATGTGACAAGAAGCAGAAATATGTGATTATTTTCTGGTTTACTTTAATATGGAGGAATTACAACATCCTATTCTTCCTTCAAGTAAGTTCATTGATTTTTTTTTTTCAACGAATGCGATCATATTAAAGTTTTGCCCACATTCATGTTTGCGTGAGGTATTACCCTCATCAGTGGGATGGTTCTCTGGTGATGCTAACCTCATCTGAAGAGATGAGGAAACAACTCTCTTGTGATCAGCAGAACAGTGGTTACTCTCAGAATAAACAGGTTAAGGCAGTGGTTCTTAACCTTTTTATGTGCTCGTACCCCTTGAGCTTTCATAATATTTCCCCATACCCCCTGTCTAAAAATTTTATTCGTTATTTATTTATTATTATTATTATTATTATTGGAATTTAAGTACTATACAGTATTGAATTTGACACCATATATCGTAACCCCCTGCTTTGATGCTTCGTACCCCCAGGGGGTACACGTAACCCTGGTTAAGAACCACTGGGTTAAGGGGAAAAAAAATCTCCAATTGTACAGATATGAAAGAATTGTATGAAGTGAAAGTGTTTTCAGAGAAACTTCCATTGATGGAGCTGTTCAAGCAAAATAACATTGTACGTGATGCGTCTCCAACTTATAGATTTAGGATTTGGCTAAAGAAGAAAGCAGAAATAATGTCCAATCTCAGAGCGGTGGAAATGATGGCTCAGTTAATTCACTGTTCGTCTGTAGTTGTTTGTCCGTAGGGGAGGAGATTCATCTACCTGGAATGACCCTTTACCTGCAAAACATCAGCCCTTAGTGTCTCTTCTGTCACAGTTGTAATTCCAGAATACATGAGCAGCTGGAACGCACTTATTTCTGTGAACAGGAAGTGTCTACTGGTGACAAGGAAATAGTACCTTTTGACTCATTGAAAAATGAGAGCCAACGTCACACCATGTTGGTTGGTCAGGAGGTCAAGATCACAGAGCTTCATTTACTCCAGAAAATTTGATTCCTTCGTGAGACTCAGTAAGTTTCCTGAACAATATTCCACGTAACAGGAGAAAGCTTAAAGGTTTCCCTCATGCTGGCAAGATCTTGATCATATTATCCGGTCCATGAACTCGAGGAGGTATCTTCAACATCTGCAATAATATTACGAAGAGAACTTCACATTTCGTAATGACCACACTCATGCTCGGAAATGTATTGACCATCTTATGGAATTCAGGAAAAAAAAATGCTCTGTGAGAATTGAGGAGCAGCCTTTTATTACACAGATCCATCAATAATGCAAGATCGAGGCTCATGAAAGAGCGACATGACACTCACTGTAAAAGGACAATTAAATGACAGTGAGGCAGTGGGGCAACAGTTGGACACAATAAGCAAGGGAATTAATTTACAGGGGAAGAGGAGAGAGATATACGAGGGGAGGAAAGAGGAACATGCAAGGAAGAGGGTTGGGTTAATGTCGTTGGGTTGATCAGGGTAGTTCCGGTTGGGGGTAGCTCCACACGTACCGTAGGTAGAATCTGCCGCCTGCTTCTTCCGTCTCAATCAAAGCTAATTTTTCTGAACCAGATCCATCGTGCTTTTCTGTTACATTTTCGTCCCTGTGTTGCTGTTTGTGTTTTCGTCACGTTTTCCATGTTCAATATTACCTTGTTGCTCTATTTTGTCAAATTTATTTTCATGTGGCTCAGAGCGATAGCCTGGAGCAAAACCGACATGGTTTTTGAAGTTTATTTGTCATTCCATTAATTTTTTTCCCCCCAAAATTGTCCTTTCTACCTCTTCAACATTATCCTAAAATCCCCTTCTTTAACCCCCCCTCCTCACTTCAAAAATAAATAAATAAATAAATAAATAACAAAAGCACTCTTTTTTTGCTCCAAAACATAATCTCATTCTGCCTTCAACTTGTAGTGACTGTACCTCTCTCTTTATCTCTATCTTTTCTCAATATCTATCAAATTAAATCTTCTTTGAAGGAAATGCTTCTTCCCTCTTCTTTTGAAAGCATATTAAAATGCTTCACTTCCCATATTTCTCTGTCATGAGTACCCCACGTGTTCTTCTTCCTCACTATAAAATACCTCCTCCTCCTCCTCCTCCTCCTCTTCCCCCTCTTCTTCTTCACAAGCAATATTTGCAAACCTGTCTCTCACCTAAGCGTTTGGTCCATCAACCTTTTTTCTACTCTTCTGACAGCATGACCTTCCTCTCTGTGCCGTCAACAAAAAATTCTTTCCAGCTCCCCCATGGTCTTTATCTCAGAATGTTAAATTTGGGAATCTTGAGAAGGCCAGTTTGAGGAGGTTGTCTGCATCCAACAATCAATTCCCCTCATGTTATATGAGTGTCGATCCCCTCCATGTTAGTGCCCTCCCCACACCCCCAACAAGCCTGCATCCTGCCAACCCCACCCTTTCTACTTATCCACCTCTTCAGCATCCCTCCACTCCATGTCCCCTTTTCATCATCCCTCCTCAGCCCATCCTCTCCAAGCTTCCTCCTCACCCCATCCTCTTCAAGTTTCCCCTCCACCACTTCAAAGCTTCGCCCTCCACCCAACCCCATCAAAGCTTTCCCCTCCAACTCTTGACCCCGTACTGCCCCCTCTCGGCATCCCCGTCGTCCCTCCCACTCATCCGGCCCCTCTCCCTCAGCTTCTCCCTCGTCCGACCCCTCTCAGCTTCTCCCTTCCCCTGCCCCACCCTCTCAACTTCTTCCTAGCCCTGCCTGCTCGTCCTGCTCCTCCTATCTTCCCCACTATACCACAGCCTCCCCTGCCATCCGTCACCCTCCCAACCACCCCCCTTCCTGCACCATCCCCTTTCCCCTCATGTGTGGACCTCAAACATCTGAGGCCTCTTCTCCAACATGACAAATCTCTCAATTCAGGCTGCTGCTGATAAACCAGACATAATCTTTTTAAACGAATCCTTTCTCCACAGGACCTCCATGACTCTATCGTGTTCCTCCCTCGTGATTGTCTCCTCTGATTTAATAGGCCCGAACCCCGTCCTGGCAGTGGAGATGTACTTCACATCGATAACTCAATTTCTCACTGTCCGTGTACCGATCATGCACATCCCAATCCCCAGAAGTACCTCTGGCTGCAACTTCCCGTCTGCTCCCACCTCTTGTTTGTCTGTGTGTTGTACCGTCCTCCAAATGGTGATGACTCCCAATGTATATCTCCCTCTCGGACAAAATGGACAAACTTTTAACCATTCATCCAAACTCTCTTTTCCTCATATGTGTTGATTTCAATTGTCACCATGCAAATTGGCTGGGTGTTTGTACCTCTCTCACTAGCCATGGCATTTCAGCAAAGGAATTGTGTGACTCCATGGAACTGACTCGATCTGTGAACTTTCCGACCCTGATTTCTCCAAATGGCAAATCCTCCCTTCTGGACTTGATGATAACAAACTTCCATGCAAATGTCTCCTGGTCTTCCTCTGCCTCAATTGGTTCATTATATCAGGTGTTTGTGAAAGTCAACATCTCTCTTGCTATTCTGAGAGAGCTGACTCAACACCAGTGAGTCTGGCATTTCATTCAGTCAGATTGACAGTACCTGCAAGTAGCCATTGCTCTTCAGGACTAGTCTCCAATATCCACTGTCCTGCTATATTAACTTAGCCTGTGAATTCTTCTACAGAAACCTGCTCTCTGTCATTCACAGATTCATTCCATCTTGTCTTCAATTATCCTACCCTTCTTCCCACCCATGGTGCACTAAATCCTATAGTGAGGCAGTTGCTCTGAAACAACTTGCCTTCTCTTCGTGGGAGGCAAATCCAACCAAAGGCAATCTCAGATCATTTCACAAAGCCACCAACAAGTGTGTGTCCTCTCTCTCAGGAGAGCTTAAAAACAACGTCTGTCCAATCTCAGTAATGAACTTTCAAACTTGTCTCCCTCCTCCAAAACCCAGGAGCACCTTGTTTAGTCCATCTCTGGTGTACGCTCCTCTTCTATCCCTTCCGTCACTTCAGATGGCCCCACAGCCGACTCCATCCGCGAGAAGGATGCACGCCTCAATTCTGTGTTCGCTTCCAAATCTTGTGTCCCCAACCTCTCTCTCTCTGTCTGTACCCACCCTACCCAGTCATATACAACTGCTCCTGGACTTTGTGTGTTTTGCACTTGAGAAGGTGGTGAATTTTCAGGCATCTCTCGACTCTCGTTCTGCAAATGAACCTGATGGCATCAGCTCACGTGTCCTGAAAATCTGCTCTGCTGTTCTTTCACATCCTCTCTCTGCTCTTTTCACCCTGTCATTTGCCCTAGGTCAGTGGTCGGCAACCCAAATAACAAGAAGAGCAATTTTTTCAAATTTGGTCAGAAACGCGATATCTAAAGAGCCGCAATGCACATAAACCCTATTTCAATAATTGAATAACAGGACAATTTTCAATTATTTCAATAATTGAATATTTCAAAAGACACTCATTGATTTTTTTTTTAATGCAATGCATGTTTATTGAATTAGTATCGGTGAAAGGGGCCATTAAATTTTCTTCAGTATATCGAGTCAGCTTACCCATATTTACCTCTGCCACCGAAGGTGGAAGGAGGTTATGTTTTCACCCCTGTGTGTCTGTTTGTCTGTCTGTCTGTCTGTCTGTGCAGGATATCTCAAAAAGTTGTGGACGCATCCAGATGAAAATTTTTTGGCAGGTTGGGTGTGTGGACAATGACGCACTGATTACATTTTGGTGAAGATCCAAATCCACATTCAGATAGCAGAATTTTTCAATTAATAAAGTGATTCTTCACCATTGAGAGATGGGACCAAAAACTATATATATATATATATATATATAAATATATATATATATATATATATATATATATATATATATATATATATATATATATATATGTATATATATATATATATGTATATATATATATATGTATGTATATATATATGTATATATATATATGTATGTATATATATATGTATATATATATATATATATATATGTATATATATATATGTATGTATATATATATGTATATATATGTATGTATATATATATATATATATATATATATATATATATGTATATATATATATATATGTATGTATATATATATATATATGTATATATATGTATATATGTATGTATATGTATATATGTATATATGTATGTATATGTATATATGTATATGTATGTATATGTATATATGTATATATATGTATATATATATATATATGTATATATGTATATATATATATATATATATATATGTATGTATATGTATATATATATATATGTATATATATATATATATGTATGTATATGTATGTATATGTATATATATATATATGTATGTATATGTATATATATATATATATATATATATATATATATGTATGTATATGTATATATATATATATATGTATGTATATGTATATATATATATGTATATATATGTATGTATATGTATATATATATATGTATGTATATGTATATATATATATATATATATATATATATATATATATATATATATGTATATATATATATATATATATATATATATATATATATATATATATATATATATATGTATATATATATGTATATATATATGTATATATATATATATATATATATGTATATATATATATATGTATATATATATGTATATATATATATATATATATGTATATGTATATATATATGTATATATATATGTATATATATATATATATATATATATGTATATGTATATATATATGTATATATATATATGTATATATATATGTATATATATATATATATATATATATATATATATATGTATGTATATATATGTATATAAATATATATATATATATATATATATATATATGTACACACACACACACACACATACTTTCTTGGACGTGACAATCTCATTTCGAATCCCTTCTTGAACATCCCTCATAACTCGCAAGTCAAGCCTCCAAATTTGGCAAAAATTCACCATTTTAATTCCTATTTTAACAAATGTAAATACAATGATGCGGTGCACGTGTAGTTTGTTTTCTTTGTTTGTACTCCCAAGATGGTGGACAGCAAACGTAGTGACGTCACAATCACATGTACCCTCTATTGAAGGAGGGAGTTATCAAAACAACATCTCGTTTGTTATTTACATACAAGTCGCTCATTGTGGGATTTTCGCTTCCCTACCCAGTGAGGATCAGCGTGTCGCTAAGTTTTTAGAAGGGGAGGTTCGAACGGTAACTTGTGGCTGCGAAACAGGTTGAAGCAATAATATTACCGACAAGATGGCGAAAATAACCGCTTAATGGAGAGCAGGCTGTGCGTGGAGCACAACGTGCAAGTGTTGCTCGGAGAATTCGCCGGTAATCGGATGTATTTTCCTGTTTATCACTGCCACAGGTCTCAAGGATGATTTTTATCCTTCCACGACACTCACAAAGATTTTTCTGAAAATTAATTTATAATGAGAGAAAGGGGGTTTTATCAATCAGGCCTTGGGAGCCGTACTTAAGTCCTTAAAGAGCCGCATGTTGCCAACCTCTGAGCTTGGTCATCTTCCACCTGCGTGGAAATCCACGAACATCACTGCCATTAGATAAAAATGCGCAAAAAGCGATCCCCTTAACTACAGACCTATGAGCTAACTTCCAATCATCAGCAAGATCATGGAATCCATTACCCATATGAAATCCTCCCTTTTCTCCAACCTGTCTCTGGTGTATGCACCCCTTCCATCCCTTCCCCCACTTCAAATGGTACCAAGGCTGGCTGACTCCACTCACGTGAAGGCCGAGTTCCTGAATTCTATGTTGTGCCATCTCAGATCATCCATTTGGATTCAGATCAGGCCACTCTACCTTGTACATGCTTCTTCTACTCTCCCAACAATGGTTGGAGGCTTCTAATGTCAGACATGAGATCAGGGCCGTCTCTTTGGACATATCTCGAGTTTTCAATGCAGTCTGGCATCCCGCCTTGCTATCCAATCTCTCTGCCTGTGGCATCCGAGGCCAACTCAACACTTGGGTTACTGACTTTCTCTCCTCTCGTAGCCAATATGTGGTTCTCAACGGAATCCTTTCATCTCCTCTCCCTGTTAAGGCTGGAGTGCCCCAAGGCAGTGTTCTGGGCCCAGTCCTAGTCCTGTTCTTCATCAATGATCTCTCTGACTCTCTGAAAAATCTTATTTATCTATTTGCTGATGACTCCACCCTCTGCTGTGACATCCTTCATCCTTCAGATAGACAGGTGGCAGCTTCTTCCCTTTTTTTTAAACCTTAAAAAAAAACACACAAGCTTCTCAAACACTTGAAATATGCCATTAATTCCTGACAAATCTCACACTTTCATCTCTCTCGAAAAGGACCATCTGGCAGGTCCTCCCTTCTACTTTCTTCACAATCCTCTTGCGGAAGTTCAATCACTCAAACTTCTGGGTCTCACTATCAGCCTGCAGAATGACTTCGAGGTATGCACTGTGGTAGCCTCTGTGGTATCTAGTCTGGGTTTGAATCTCACCCCAGCTATCAACTGTCATCCTCATAGGTAGGATGAGGCTTGCTTGTGCTGTCCCTTGAATGGACATTGAATTTATCATTTAGGCAGGTGGGGTAATGACCTCAGGGCCCAGACTTAATTGGGGCCCATAATTATGCCTTCATTTTTTTGCTTCATATAATGATTGTGATGATAAAATACAGGGGCAGCTTTATTTTGTGTCTCCTTCCAAGGCACTCACGACAATATCATTGGCCTGCAACCTCGCAAAACGATCCCCCTGAACTGCAGACCTATCAGCTTACTTTCAAACTTGTAACCTTGCAAAATGAAAATAAGTAAAAACACCCTCCCTCGTAAAATACACCACTGTGAGAACAATTTACATAATGACAATCGCGGTCATGACAATGAACACAGGAGCGTTGGCCACAGCCCCATCCAGATTTTTTTTTTTAATTATGTGTTTCTTGAAATTTAACCTAAACAAGGCTGAGATCCACTAAATGTGAAGGGCTACAGAGAAAAAGAAGAGGATAAAGTGGAAAAACCTTCACCGAGTTCTGAAACGAGGAAACCTCTTCACAGGACCACTGTGCAGGCCGGGGAGAAATGGGTTTAGAAACAAATTCGCATTTAGTGAATAACACCCCAATTTCCCTGAAACGCGGCGTGTGCTTCTTAAGATTGAAAATACAGAAACCTCGGTATTGACTGTTTAACAAAAAACAATTAGGAAGGGGGCCCAGATGAAGGGTCTCCAACACTAAATAATGTCCTGGGGCCCATTCTGACTCCCAGCACCCTTGGGAGTCCCGGCTGCCGACATTAGTTGTTGGATGTCAAAGATTCTACGATGTCCTTTGCGAAGAGTAGATGAGCTGTTGCTGGCACCCATGGACCCAAACTTGTTCCTCCATTATTTGCAGGATCAAGTTTGGGATGAACAGATCAATGATGTACAAGATGCCCTCATACACCTGTTTCTTATTGGGCCCTGCAACCTCTCAAAACGAAAATAAGTAAAAAACTACAACGGTATTGGGTCGAGTGCATGCCTCCACCAGGCAGAACAGTTTATGTTTTGTATCCCACTGATAGGCAGGATCTGGATCCGGACTTGAACCAAAATCGAACCGGCTTGTTCTTGTCACCTAACCGACTCGTACACAACTTTTTGAAGTATCATGCAGTATATCGTTTTTGGTCCCATCTCTTAATGGTGACAAATCACTTGGAAAATTAAAAAAATTCTCGTACCTGGATCGGGATTTGGATCTTAACTGAAATCAAATAGATTCGTCCTTGTCACACACCCAACTTGTCCATCAAGTTTCCTCCGAATCTGTCCATAACATTTTGCGATATTGTGTTATATATCGTTTTTGGCATGATCTCTCAATGATGAGGAATTACTTTCATAATTCAAATATCCAGATCTGTATCTTCACAATATCGAATCATTTCGTCCTTGTCATGCACCAACATCTTCACCAAACTTCGTCTGAATCCATGCACAACTTTTTGAGATATCCTGTTCACAGACAAACAGACAGACAGACAGAGGTGAAAACATAACTTCCACCCACCTTCGGTAGCAGAGGTAAATATACTGTTGGATAATGGTGGTGCCTCGAGTGATCTATAAAGTCCTTGTAGAGTATTTAGCACATTTTTTTTGTTTTATAGTATTAATCTCTGGTACATATTGTCGTGTCCAGCAACCGATTAACACCGACCACTGGACAAATGGACCAAACTGGCTTTTTATTCCCTTAGACTGCGTTAAATTAATGGCGGCTTCACATGCGCAGGAACCGCAAGAAGGACATGAGATTCTTAGTTCTGATTTAACGGGGTTTATTCACCTTCACAAATAACAGGAGTGAATAAAACATGACAGTGGAGTACGACGGCAGGATGGGGGTGGGTGGGGAGGGAAACACGGATTTACAATAAACAAACAAAATCTAAGACTAGCACGGATGGAGAGGTGAACCAAAATTGGGTAAGGCCTTATCTCTTTCGGGGGCTGGTCCATGAATTGGTCGTTGATCCAGCCATAAAACCACTACAAAGCAGGCAACGATCAGGAAGACAAACAAGTGATGAACCAGGGACACAAGCAGCCAACAGACCAGGAAAACGAGCAGGCAACAAACAAAACTCCAAAGGTGACAAAAATGCATCTCTCTTCGGCGAGTGATTAAACCCTGAAGAGCTCCAAAACTCTCTCTCTCTCTCTCTCTCTCTCTCTCTCTCTCTCTCTCTCTCTCTCTCTCTCTCTCTCTCTCTCTCTCTCTCTCTCTCTCTCTCTCTCTCTCTCTCTCTCTCTCTCTCTCTCTCTCTCTCTCTCTCTCTCTCTCTCTCTCTCTCTCTCTCTCTCTCTCTCTCTCTCTCTCTCTCTCTCTCTCTCTCTCTCTCTCTCTCTCTCTCTCTCTCTCTCTCTCTCTCTCTCTCTCTCTCTCTCTCTCTCTCTCTCTCTCTCTCTCTCTCTCTCTCTCTCTCTCTCTCTCTCTCTCTCTCTCTCTCTCTCTCTCGTGCCTCACTCGGAGATTACAGAAGGTTCCACATGCAAGTCCTTATCCTTAATTCCCAGATATTTATTGGACAACACATCACCCTTCGTATGATGCTCATTTAAACAAGACAATTATTAAGCTAACATTTCCCTACTTAATACATCGAGATGGCTAAACTACCCGAAACACGGAGCATACTAAACTACACATTTCTAACTGTTCTAAAGCGATTCCCACCCCACAACTACAAACTTAACAATACTGTATGCATTCATAATCATATTTTCAGTCCAATCTATGAGGACATAGACCTCCTTCGAATAAGAGTATTAACCTACTCAACTTGGAGAGTGGTTAATGCATGGAACCGTGTCCTTGGAAAAGTAGTGACAGAGAAGAGGGTGGATACATTTCAGTGGGAATTAGATAGGTACCTGTATGCATTAGATATAGAGGTGTATGGAGATAATGGATGTGGAGTACGGTAGCAATTGTGTGTCGATGGGTGATGATACTGGGGTTGGTGCAGTATAGGCATGATAGGTCAAATGCACTCCTCCTGCACCAAAGTTCCCTGTGTATCCTTATGCACCCTGGCCAAATTACAAATTCCTGCTCTAACTTGTAGGGGGAACTGCATCAGTGGCACAGTCATACTTCCAGTAATGATGCACCTTGCAGTCACAGGCTGCATACGAAATGAATGAGCTGTGCAAGTTACTCAGCGCATAGTGCACTGCTGTACGAGGTACTCAGTGCACAAAATTCAGTACACAGCTCAACGAGGTATGGGGTACACAGTTAACAGTACATAGCTGTACAGTTTACTGAGTACATTGCACACAGCTGCAAAGCTGGAAGTGCATAATGACATCAAACTATGTCATCAGCTGAAAATTCCACATAACGATAACTACCAATCCTCATGGCCAGCTAATGGGCACAGGGACCCTCTTGGAGAGTTGACCCTTTTGCACTTTGTTCTCTTCGTGCAGGAGGAGGACGAGATTGGGACCATACTCTGTGCAGATTGTTGATGCTGCCTAAGCAGTCTCCTTGGCTATTGGACACAATCCTGGATGAGTCGCTACTCCGACACAGTATACCAGCATGCTGGCACTCATTTTACCGACTTCGGAAGGATGGACTTCGGAAGGACAGGTCGAGTTAACCCCACCTGGTATTAATTCAACAGCTGAGCGGGATTTGAATTCAGTACCTTAGGATACAAAGCCCACCACCCAAACCATTGACTCGAAAACCAGGCATGGCGTTGTCGGCAGGATGTCGGGATTGGGGCAGGAGTGAAGCAAAAAGTTGCACATCGCTTTGAAACAAAGATTTCTGTGGTGTTGTTTTGTCAGTAAATTAACTTCCAGACTGTTTCTGAATTTATCCGGGAGTAGTGGCGTGCGCCTGTAATCCAGCTACTCGGAGGCTTGGGTTGGAGGATCGCTTGAGGACGGAGGCTTTGCACTGGGCAGGGTGTAGAGCAGCCCGGAATCATGGCGAAACCCAAATCCTGATCCCTGTGTCGTAAGAGGCGACCAAGGTTGCGTCAGGAAGGGCATCCGGCGTAAAACCTGTGCCAAATCAGTATGCGGATCATAACGGATGATCCGCTGTGGCGACCCCTAACGGGAGCAGCCGAAAGACGAACAACACTGTTTCTGAATTTATTTATTCATATGCAACGTGTGGCTGCTTGGTTGCATCATTTTCTGGGGGTGCAACTGCATCTACACCCCTGATGAAATGCCCTATGGTATTCATGTCACTGACCTCAAGGACAGTAGACTGAGTCAACCCACCTGGTGTTATTTCAACGGCTGGACAGGGGCTTGAAATGAAGACTCTAAGATCTTAAAGCCAACCACCCTAACCGTTAAGCCAGCAACAGGCTTTGTTTCTGAATGATAAACGGAAAGTCATTCTAAATATGAAGTGAAGTTATATTCTAACTGATATCGGCTACTGCCTAACATAGTTCGAGTACTGGCTGTAACCCTTCCCTATATCTACTAGGTGAAATTGTTTGAAGCAGTATATTTTATGTGTATAGATCTATTGATACGTCAACATATATGTTTAGTCTAGTACAGATACACAATAAAACATGATTTTAGTTTGCAGCTTGTTGTGACATTTCAGGCAGCATATTTACTTGGCTCGTAAACCCAAAAGATGTCTAATAAATCAAAAATAAAATGAAAATTCAAGCTGCTTGCAAATTCGTTTTGCTGTCATCTTACATATACTTAGGAGGCATCTAAAACCGATGAAAAGGAAAATGTCGCAGAGCTTCAGAGGGCTCCAGCCCCCGTCTCTAATGGGACACCGCCCACTCGACTATGACAGGGGGCCTACGGAGGCCCATTTAACCCTTGTCATTTTCAGTTAATTTTCTCCTGAAAATTTTGCTCAAGAACTGCACCTGGTATGGACTGCAGGTAAATTGGGCTGGTCAAAGTCCTTGCAATTGTTTCTCAGTGAGACGGCCTTCGGGTCCCCAGGACTGTGGGCCTGGATGGCAACATCTCTCCCCAGGTTTAACAATTTCAAAACAATTAATTGTAAATACAAAATCGATTCGTAGTTATTTCAACGTACAGTATATCAAAAAATGGGATATGAAAACGTTTAAAAAAGTGGCAGAAAAGAACCAAAAACGAAACGATGTGAAGGATAAAACAAGAGACCAGAAGGGAGAATCATTATTTGGTTACTACTGTGTTAGGAATGACCTCTGAACATATAAAGTACAATATTTTAAAGTTTCAATTTGAAATTCCTTCAATCGGCATGAGATTTCTAATGGTAATGTAGTGGAAATATCTAATAATAAAAATGAACAAAAATTACTATTCTGATCATTACCCATGCCCACTGTGTTTCACTTTGCCACTGATATCCACAGTCTTCATCAGCATGTTGTACCTTTAAAGGTGTGCTTGAGATTTCACCTGGACTGAAAGGACACAAGTGCTTTTTCCTGTGTCTGCATTTCCTCATATGTATATTATTTCGGTGGTTACATTTTCTGATATTACCATTTTGATACAGCAGAGAGCGCTCTCTATTCTTCAGGCTGTTGGCGAGACGGACAGCGAAGTTGTAACCCACCTATCAGATATTACGTCGAACACAATACATCCCTGGGGATCTTAAGAAGGTGCACATACTTTCGCATGTTAGTTGAAGTTGTGTTTATCACCAAAGCATTCATTATTTGCAGGATCAAAGTGAAGACAAAAGTTTGGGGTGAACAGATCAAAGTTGATGCCGAACAGGTGTGATGTACAAGATGCCCTCTTACAATTGTTTCCGAATAGGCCCAGCACCTTCGTAAAACAAAAATAAGTTAAAAAGAGTGCTTGCTGTTAGATAATAGTGGCACTTAGAGTGATCTATAAAAGAACTGTGGAGTATTTATCACATTTTGGTATTTTATGGTCGTAATCACTTACACATTATATTCATTCATAACTCCATATTTTAGTCCATTGCATGAGGTCAGAGACCTTCTTTGAATCACGTTGGGAGTGAATATGAACACACTCCGTGCACTTTCCAAGTGTGGGTTGGCGATATATGTACAGTATATCTATACTAATAATGTCAATTTGTGTGTGTCATTCAGTGCATGAGTGTGTGTCCTCCATAACTCCAAAACCATAAAACATAACAGCGTGAAACTTTGCATGCATACGAAGAAAACTCCAAGGAAATGCAAGAGTGAAAATTGGGTGTTTGGGTTAATTAAAACACCCCTTTTGAAGATGATTAACGACCTTATTTAATTATATCTTTTATCAGGCGCATCCTCGGTCGCCGCTCTCTATGGGGTATTGAGGAATATCCTAGGTAACCATGCGGGGGTCTGAAGCCGCCGCGTTTTTTAGCCTGCTCAACCATGCTTTCACTTGGAATAGGCCGCAACGATTTCTTAACGATAAAGTTTTTTTTTTCACTTTCCTCACTCATATCAAATGCCCGTTCATCATAGCTACAAATCACTGGGTACATCGCAATGCTTATAAACACCCGGAGACGGCAGCAGCTGCAGCATACATTAATAATTTAATTTCCGCACGTGCGATCACCACAAGAATCTCTTAAATTAAGGAGAATTACAAAATTTAAGTTCCAGAATCAAACTTACAAGCAGTTCCGACTCCGAGTTCATTTTTGCAATTTTATTGCAAAATTGAAAATGTGCAATTTTATTTTTACACGACATCGTTTTCTTTTGTCTTTTGTGCGATTTCCTTTGAATGTAATCCACCCCTCACTTCGACATCGATACATGTATAAAAACAATAAGGTCCATCCGACCACGTGTTTGCCATGATCTAGCTGTGAAGGCATCGAGCATAGATCGACATTTTGTGTTCTGTGCCTTGATATATTTTTCAGTTGAACTTCGCTAATCTCCCACTTGAATTTCTCTTTCAAAGAACTCTCTTTAAAGGTAAATCTTTGTGCTTGTCGTTTTTATGTATTTTTTGCCTGTGTACATTTGCATGTGTGTGTATGTGTATAAACTGTATTACCATAACGGAACATGGCACGTGTGTGTGTGTGTGTGTGTGTGTGTGTATGTGTATAAACTGTATTACCATAACGGAACATGGCACGTGTGTGTGTGTGTGTGTGTGTGTGTGTGTGTGTGTGTGTGTGTGTGTGTGTGTGTGTGTGTGTGTGTGTGTGTACATGTGGGGTTTCAGAATGTGGAATGGAGTCGTCCCAGGGCAGGCTCAAAGTATCCACCTTCATTTCAGTAAGGGGTCACGATTCATGGACCAAGCTGTGAAATTTTCTGTTGTCAAAGTTTTGTGCTGAGGGCTCTCTTCAGGATTGTTACTGAGCCCCAGACGGCTTCCAACTGTAGTTTGTTTGTAGTAATATTCCCAGGGATATTTTTTTAAAATATCTCTGAGGTCTTCATCATCACTGGCACAATTTTGGCATTCTTCAACTTCCAGGATCTTTTTACTTCATTCTTGAGGTCTTGGTGTTTGGTCATGTTCTTGATTTCTGTATCATTTATTCCAAAATCACTGGTATTAACACCTCAATCAGCAATACCTTCTTCTCTTTTTTTTCTACTGAAATATGATATCTGGTCGCAGTGCTTTGTTTTAGATATTCACACTCGATGGGATCATTAGGTTGTACGTGAGCAGTACTTCAACGTTTTCAGTGATTGCTTTGGTTCATGTTCCCACAAATTTTCTGGAACTGGGATATGAAAGTTTTTGCAGATGTGCCAGCGGATTACTTCACAAACTCTGTTGTGTCATTGTGTGTACAGCTGTTTCTGATTTAAGGGTGTTTTTTTTTTGCATTTGGTCATTAAAGCATAACATATCATTCTCTTTGCTAACGTTCCTCCACATCTCACCTGTCTTTTTTTTTCATCCTCCCACCCACCCCTCTCTCTCTCCCTCTTTCTGTCCCCGCCTTGCTCCCCCTCCTAATAAAATGCAGCACTCTCCTCCCACACGTGTGTGTGTGTGTGTGTTTCTCTCTCTCTCTCTCTCTCTCTCTCTCTCTCTCTCTCTCTCTCTCTCTCTCTCTCTCTCTCTCTCTCTCTCTCTCTCTCTCTCTCTCTCTCTCTCTCTCTCTCTCTCTCTCTCTCTCTCTCTCTCTCTCTCTCTCTCTCTCTCTCTCTCTCTCTCTCTCCCACCCACCACCTCTTCACATCCATCCCTCCCACAGTGTACAACAATATTTGGTGAGGTGTCGCTCTCCCTACCTCCCCGCCCCCACCTTTCTCGTCCTCCTCTCCCCCTTTCTAGCTACCCCTTCTTCATCCTTTCTGCCTCCCCTCCCCCCTCTCTCCCTGCACATGCCTACTCTCTCCCTCCCTCTTTCTCCCCCCCCATCCCCCTTATTGTCCCCATCAGCGAATATATGGGTTGTATTTGCTGGTGTATAAATATATTGTTACATGAAAGGAGTAGGGGAGGGGTGTTCCATAGGTAGATTGTGGTAAGTATAACATGGTCCGTGTGTTTTCGAGTAGGTTAGATTCTGAAGTAACAGGGACCTTTCAGAGTA
The DNA here is from genome assembly GCF_056783735.1 of Eptatretus burgeri. NCBI lineage: Eukaryota > Metazoa > Chordata > Myxini > Myxiniformes > Myxinidae > Eptatretus > Eptatretus burgeri. The sequence continues at coordinate 49,828,078 of NC_140973.1, read as the reverse complement.
AGTCGTTTTGCAAAATGTGATGCTGAGGAAGCAGCGTATGTAATTTATAGACAGAGTAGTCAGGTAATATTGTATGTGCATACACCTCTTCTTTGCGGGTGGGGCCAAGTAAGGACTTCCCCTCCCAAAAAGTTTCACACACTTCTCAAAGGCCTTCACGACATATCAGGCTGATGTGTGCCAGCCGTTGCGGAGTATTGTGCTGTGGTGCCCGGAAGAGGAAATGAATTTATTTTTTATTGGGGCCTCCCCATGGGTGAGATGGCCTGAAGGATGATACCTCCCAAGAGCAACGAACAACTAATCATGGAGCTCATGGCAAGCGAAGGAGGTTCCTGAGTGCAGAGGGTGGGCCAAAGAGGACCAGTTGTGCAGTCCAGAGAGAAGAAGGGTCAAGAGGATCATAAAAGCTGATTCTGGGGACACGTCCCAAGTTAATGGAAGCTGAGGACAAAGGAAGATTGCTGTCTGTTCTTTTGTGCTCCTGACTGTTGGCTGTCCTCATCTTGGGTGCTCCTCATCGCTGACGATATTATGGCTGGTTTGCTTCGTCTTTGTATTTGGATTTGGCTCACTTCATCGCTGGCTTCTGTAATGGGCTGCATCATTGCCCTGCATTCCACTCCATGCATCGCAAAAGGGAAGTACATATTACTATGATCTGTGGTGCCGAGTGTTGGTTAAGTTTTCATTATTCTCATTCATCATTACCTTTGTCACCAAAGGTGGAAGGAGGTTGTTTTCACTCCTGTCTATTTGTTTGTTTGTGTGCAGGATATCTCAAAAAGTTGCAGACGGATTTGGACGAAATTTGGTGGAAATTTTGGGTGTGTGACAAGGACACACTTCAGATTTTGGTGAAGATCTGGATCCGGATACTCGAATTTTTAAGTGATTCTTCACCATTGAGAGAGAGGGCCAAAAACGATATCTAGCACGATATGTCAAAAAGTTGCAGACGGATTCGGACAAAACTCGGTGCACACGTTGGTTGTGTGACAAGGACGAATTGTTTCGATTTTCGTGAAGATCTGAATCCAGATCCGGATACAATAAAATTTTAATTTATTAAGTGATTCTTCACCATTGAGAGATTGGGCCAAAAATGATACATAGCACAATGTCTCAAAAATTTATTGGGCCTGTTATGTTCTACTGGATCAGGTATTGCGTGGCGTAAGTGGCATTGCAATAGCGTGATGCCATTCTGAATGGCATTACAATGACCACATCAACAGCGTAACACTTTTGAAACTTGTATTTCAAGCAAACAGATACATTATCAAATGAGGAAGTTCACCTTTAAATGCAATGTTCAACTCTGATTCCTGCGAGTCATTGTTTCTGCCGCCCAGTGTCCCAGTCCTGCCGGCACAACTCACAAATGTTCACCTCGTCCTTCAGGGTTGTCGATTCTTCCATTCCCGTCGTGGTGTCCTCTCTTATACGATGGCCCGTCCAGATGATTAATGAGCTCAAAGGAATTATTTCCCGATAAACAATCTTAATGAGTTTTAAATCAACCTGATTATAATTGGCTCCATGAATTTACAACCACTCTTGACGTTAACACCTCGTTCACTCAGAGGTAAATCAAGCACAGGGATGATGGAAACACGTGGCTCATCACATATCACCTCTCTCCAACTCGCTCTCGTGGGTTTATATAGTATCACAGAACAATCCTGTGTCTTCCAGCAAATGCGATTCTAGTCTGTACTGGAAGTTTCGTTTGAGAACGTTTCAGTACCTTCACAAATCCTACCACGCAGTTTACGGTACAATACTGGCATCTACAGTCAAAATTAGCTCATTACATCAAGCAGTTTGTATTACAAATTACCGATCCATGCTACACGAAACATAACATGTAACCGTCAATTTAATCATTAATTTACAAGCATTCACCAATGTTTAAATTTTCCACAAAATATAGCTTTTAACTGACAGGGATAAAGAATGAAATACAGGTATGAGGAAGTACAGGCAGATTAAGTTTATGATTATGTTTTGCTGCCTGGTGTTGGCTTAATGGTTAGGGTTGTGGGCTTGGGATCATAGGGTCCTGAGTTCAAATCCTGCTTGGCTGTTGAAGTAATGCCAGGTGAGGTTAATGCAGCCTGTCACTCAGCCTGTCATCTTCTGAGGTCAGCAAAATGAGTACCAGCTTGCTGGGATGATTGAGCCATTTGAGTATCCTGTGTTGGAGTGATGAGTTGTCCAGGATTGTGCCCAACGCCCCAGGAGACTGCTTTGGCAGCACCAACACTGTGCAGAGTATGGTCCCCCTGGATGGATGGATTATGTTTTGGAGTGAAATATTTTGCATTTTAAATTTTTTTGAAGCGAGGAGGGGAATAGGATAAAGTTGATGAAGCTGAAACGATAATACTTTGGAGAAAGGAAGTGGAACACAGCATGCAGCATCAGAGCGGAGACAGAATTTGCATGCCGGCTCGCTGAAGCCTTGGTGACCTCAAACATGACGTCAATTATAACATCAACTATTGTAACATTAACATTATAACGTTATAGCGATAACAAGCCAATTATAACGGGCAGACATTGAGAAATAGGTTTAGTCAAAGTCACCCAGTCACTTCCTTTAATGCGAGCCTACGAACTTACTGAACATGCTCACATCTCCGGCATCACTAATCGATCAATCAATATGTGTACGGTTAAAATCTTGAAGACGAGCTATCAAGCTTGGGTTTGATTGTCGACCCGACTATAAACTGTAACTGGTATTTTGCAGCCATGGAGTTTGTGTCAAACAGTGTTCCATTCGTCATATTGACTTTCAGCTTGGCATGTTGGTGTTCCCATCTGAAACACTGGCTCATGATGCTAGGAGCTCAGGTTAAAACGACAAGTAGCAAATGTTCGTCCATTGTCTTGTATGAATGTTATTGTAATTCAAGTTAAAATACATTGATGTCTGCAAATGTCTATCCTGGATGTGATCTGCGTCAAGCTCCTCCGTGAGCCTTCGATGATTGCAAGAAAAGAAAAGACTGGGTGTCAAAAACTGCTCGCATAAGCTGGTGCTGGTAGACGTCACATACATGATGAATGATATCCTTCGATAAAGAGTAGTTGGGTTGTCGGCATCCCGAACAAATTACAAACTTTCGTTCTGATCTGCAGGTGTGCAGCATTCGCGGCATGCCCACACCTTCGTGACGATGCCAAGTTCAAAATGGAATCCCATTGCAATATGCAGTCACCAACGATAACAAAGGCCTGGTGTGTGTCGGCTTAACGATTAAGGTGGCTGATTTAAGATCTTAGGTTCTTGAGTTCATGACCCCGTCTTGCCATGGAATTAACAACCAGCTGGGTTGCTCAGCCTGTCATCCTTCGGAGGTCGGCAAAATGAGGACCAGCTTACTGGCAACAGGGGGAACTGCATCAGCGGCACAGCTCTGCTCCCGAAAATGATGCAGCCAAACAACCACCGCCTACATACGAATAAATAAATAAAAGAAAACAATTTCAAATTATTGACCTCTCGGTTTAGTAACGACCCTTGGAAGCGCAAGTCCTAGTCTCTCCCAAGAGCCAATGCATGAACTTAACCCTAATCCACACATTTAGAATTGGCCACGATTTGTCGTTCTCTGCAAAAGAAAGCAACCGATAAAACCGAAATACCCCCAGGAAAGCGAAATACCTCTAAAACCTCCAGGAGGCAACCCAAAGGAACAATTTGTACCACGTGAACCAGTACACGTAAACTTCTCGTCCGACGCGCAACAATGCGTGTTCGTAACACACTAACAGTGGGGTGAATGTAATGGGCAACAATAACTCTGATTTCCTCCCAACAGTCCTGTCGACCACCTGCAAAACTCACCGGAGTTGGGCAATGCGTGCAATGGCATTCCTTCTCACCAGCGACTGCTTGCATTCATTTCCCAACACAATATTCTTTAAAATCAATGTCACAAATTTACTGATTGTTTACAAATCACGACTCTTTGTAAATTAAGTAAATCCAGAAATAAATTCTTAACTGTGGATGCATTCATGACTTTCATTCCTCCTCACGAGGCATTGGAACAACAACCAATGTTCACGTCCAAACGAAGCGTATGAAGACAATCAGACAATGTCCACCATTCTCTATTGTCTACCATTTGTTAGATGTGTGAGTAATACGACGTGACGCGTGTAAAGTTCCTTTTATGTTTTTCAATGTAAAGCATTCCTGGTATTGTCTGATTGAGCTGCCAATATATTGTACATCAGTCTTTTGCTCCGAAGAAATAAATTAAGAATTTCACCATTTCATAGAATCCGTTGCTCATCGAACGATTTAACGCCGTTGCAATGCACAGTAACTTCCAATTTAAATGTTTGATATTGCATCAGTGTGTCCCACATTCGATGTTGTCGAGCCTATTAGTCACTAGTTTAAAGGCTCACTCCAGTAAATGCCAATTAATATGCTCCCCAGCTTTAAACTACGGAAGATGGGATCTAAAATAATGTAGGCTACCTTTCCTTGAAGAACGAGAAAGCTACTGCTGATACTTTTAGCACAAATTTTCCTGTTGCTCTCACAAACACACCCACCTGGAAGTTCGTCTCGCATGCCACATCCAGGTGAAGAATTATAGTAGATAGGTAAGATTAGAATAGCAAAGAAACCATCCAAGGGGACAGCATGGAAATGTAGACTATTTAGTCAATTCATCCTTGTCTGGGAGATTTATAGACTGTTAATCTTCGTTGACTTTAGACCTTTGTTTGTTACCTCTGCTGAAGAAGGTGGATGGAGGATCTGATTCCTTCCATGTTTGGCTGTCTCTTTGTCTGTATGTGATCGGGAGATCTCCAAAAAGGTTATTGTCCATGGGCCCAGACATATATCGGTACCATCTGGGAAACCAAACGTTAGGGCTACTAAGTTATTGGTAGGGACTATATGATTATTTCAATATGTGATAACCGTTCCAGAAAAGCAGCTTAGAGTATGTATTTTGCATTTTTACCATTTTACCATTCTGAGATATTAACGTTTTGGGGGAAAATCACACAATGGACTATTGACACATCCCATGAAGGTAATATCATTCAATAACAGCTCAGGATATCCAGATTTGTTTGCCTTTTCGCTTTCATTATGCGGAGGGTGGGTACATTCCAGAGATGATAACTACCAATAAGCTGCCAGTCTGCAATGGTTATCACATCAAAATATGATATATATATATATATATATATATATATATATATATATATATATATATATATATATATATATATATATATATATATATATATATATATATATATATATATATATATATATATATATATATATACACACCAATTCAAAAATCATAACTAGGATTGGTTTCCTTAGATGATACCGACGAGTGGAATTTCTGGCCTGGGCCCATGGACTTATTATGGACGCATTCAAACGATGACAAGGCCGAATCGATTCGATTTTGCTGAAGATCCGGATTGGGATCTGATCCATCAGCGGAATACAAAACGTAAACTGTTCGGCCTGGTGGAGGTATGTGCTCTGTCGAGTGCCATTCTAGTTTGTTTTGATTTCTCATGGTATAGTCCAATGCATACAAGTTTTTCAGAATAAGTCCGAATGAACACGGGATTTGGAGACTCAAAAATGAGCCAACTACTCACCAATTTTGGATAGTACCTCTTTTTACCCTGCGCGCGTCAACCTCGAGCCACCTCAGCGAGTGCACCAGCTACCAGGAGGCTGTCATGGTAGAAAGATTTAAGCACACTAATGGGTGGTGCTGTTTGTTATTTTATCGGTGAAACCAACGTACGACAGGAGGAAGAAGGATATTTAATAAGTAATTTATTTATCCCTAGTGTCTACCTTTAAAACAACAATACTGATTAAAAGCAATCCATAATGACTTTCCTAAGAATCCCCAAATTAATAAAATACAAATGTCACAGATATCAATGCGGTTATGAATTAACTGACGACTTTTGAGGTGGTAACTTATCTCAGGGAACCAGTTTGTAAAATAAACCCCAACAGGCTGCAAATGGGTGAAGGGTCGGTTGTGACATGTTCAAAAGGATCTTGTCCATTGGGTGCGCACAGGATGAATCCGACCGGCCAGTCTCGCTGCAAAAAGTCCTCAGAGGGTGAAGCCTTGTATCACCGAAGTATACAGATTAACCTGAACCCACAGATCAAACTGTGTGACATGTTGAATTTGGGACTGCATGCTGCGTATACTTCGGACGATGCGTACTGGCAGCAGGTAAGGAGAGAATGACGGAACAGGCAGGCTGCCGCCTCGATGCAGCCAGCCAGGCGAGTGTTATGAACTCTCTAGTTATGTTCGATGAACTCTCTAGTTAAAGCATGTCATACTGGGTGAAGTTGGTTCTTTCAAGTCAGAGGTTGGAGTTGCTGAAACAGTTCCGGTTCATATACAGAAGTCTCCTGATTCCCTCTTTACTGCATGAGCCAGTTTTGAAATGAATTCTGCCACAACATGTGCAGTTCGCCGCAGCTGGGCCTTCTCTCCCTCTACATGTTTCCTCTCAACTGTTTTCTGGCACACTCCATTGGTATTTCATATATTGTTCAAACTGTCAGCAAGCCTATTGGATGTCTTTAATTCAGAGATGTTTTATGTCAGCAAGGTCACGGGTGACAGTCTGGTGCTGCCTGGCCCTCTTATCTCGTGAGTTATTTTCATTCCAAAGCTCTTGTTCAAGCCTTTGGCAGCCTTGACTGGGCATTGTGACCAAAAGGATTTTAAAATTGCCCATAATAATGATTTTACCCAGTACATTATACTGTCATCCTGAGAGTACAAGTAAACAACCTTCAATGATTAAGTAAATATCTTGTGGAGCAACTATAAACTAAAGCAAAGTACATATAATATCTTGTCAAAGGCTGCCTGATAATTACATGTACATATGGTAGCTTGGCTGCCTGGGACTATCATTTTGTTGGGGGCACAACTCTGCCAGTGATGCTGTGCCCCTATACCAGTACACTGGTACTCATTTTGCTGACCTCAGAAGGATGACAGGCTGAGTCAACCCCACCGGGTATTAATTCAGCAGCCAACTGAGCTCAAACTCAGAATCCAAAGATCCAAAGCCAGCCACCCTAACCACTAAGCTTACATCAGGCTTTAATACTGGATTATAACACTCCAATGAAATAATACAATAAAAAATGTCTGTAACCCTGTCTGTCTGTCTGTCTGTCTGTCTGTCTGTCTGTCCATCTACATCCATCAATTTATGATCGAGGAACAACTTGATTTCAATTGAATGTTATATTTTGAATACAAATTTAGCAGGACTCGAAAAAGTATTCATGCCCTGAGGACAGAGTAACTACGAGAAAACCGACGCGAATTAGCATTCACGTCATTATGCTCCGAGGGCAGAATAACTGTTTGAGATTGTGACACATATGGTGGCACATAACGCTGTGTGATTGGTACCACGCCTGTTATGCAAGGTTCACAACCAAAACTCATGTAGATCGTGCTCAGAAACGCAAAGCAAGAGTTTAAAAGACTCTTCCCCATGTCCTTTTTCTCAAGACTGCATGGGATAAAGTGTTCTATGAACTCTCCAGTTCAAGCATGTCATCGACATACCCTTCACCTCTCTTAATTATCAATGAGGCAGCAATGATGTCATGTATGGCCATTTATGACTGCTCCTGCTCCTCTTGAGAATTGTGGTATTTACTACTTTCCATGCAAGCTGCCCAGTTTCTGGGGATCATAAAGCTGATACCATCAGGGGAACGTTGTGATGAGCAATAAAAATGATTGGAGAAGGAAGGAAGAAAAGCTCACGTTTTCAAGAGCATGATCCAAGAGATGATAGGATAAGCATGAAGACTATTCTTGAAACGAGATGGCTAACTATAGGCCGTACCTATACTCTCAGCTCCTTTTCTAGTTTGTTATTTGTAGTACATAGCCATGACAGCCCGATAAAGCCCTTTAAATGTTCTGACACTATCAGGCCAAATGGATGCTCTTTGGGATTGTCTCTCCACTTATCAGGTACACCACTGCAGGCTTCAATGCAAGTACTGTGAGGAAAGGATTATTCACTGTTGTGCTCATAACACCTCCATTATCCTCCCATAAAGAGATGAATATGCAATATATTGGGAATTGTGCTGATCACTGCACAATCTCAAAATACTGATCTTCACTGCTTTTGAACTCCAAAGGTATGTGTGTATATATATATATATATATATATATATATATATATATATATATATATATATATATATATATATATATATATATATATGTTACACACACAGCAGCTTTCATTATTGAAAATTACCTGCGTTAAAATGCTCCTCGCCAATCATTTTGTAAAGTCAGTGTAACGTGCTGATGGATAGTTTAATTTCAGGTTTTAAAACATCCTTTCAAAGCTCACAATTAAATTCTTTCCATCCGTCTTATCCTCTTTGCAACTTCGCCGTGGCACACGGAATTAGTTCAGGTGAGTTATTGTCCCTGGTATGATCTGATGTTATTGGAAAATCCAGAAATGCCACGTTTTATGCATTTATTCATGCGTCTCATTTCCCTGCGTACGGTTGTCCCGGCTGTTGCTACTTGGAGGAAAGTGCAAGTCAGCCCAATTGCCAACTCAACACTTTACTACAGAAAACGCTCCTCCAAGTTTATTGAAACGAACTGCATTGCACGAATGTGCTTCGGTTTTAATGAAGGTAAAAGGCATTTTGCAAAAAAATAAAATCTTCAGCATACCTTTCACTTATTGTTTTGCATATTCTGCAATTATTCTTAACAAAGTGCTTGGAATTACTTTTCTGAAATATAACCTTCTCGGTGGAGATTTTTGCAAGGTGTCGGTGTCCGTGAAGGCTTTGGAGACGGATTCGGACTTCACGGTGGTTTTCCAAGAGGTGGCTGATGATATGCCGACATAACTTACTATTGTGATGAACATAACGATGATATGCCGACATAACTGACTATTGTGATGAACATAACGATGGTATGCCGACATAACTGACTATTGTGATGAACATAACGATGATATGCCGACACAACTGACTATTGTGATGAACATAACGATGATATGCCGACATAACTGACTATTGTGATGAACATAACGATGGTATGCCAACATAACTGACTATTGTGATGAACATAACGATGATATGCCGACACAACTGACTATTGTGATGAACATAACGATGGTATGCCGACATAACTGACTATTGTGATGAACATAACGATGATATGCCGACATAACTGACGATTGTGATGAACATAACGATGATATGCCGACATAACTGACTATTGTGATGAACATAACGATGGTATGCCGACATAACTGACGATTGTGATGAACATAACAATGATATGCCGACATAACTGACTATTGTGATGAACATAACGATGGTATGCCGACATAACTGACGATTGTGATGAACATAACGATGGTATGCCGACATAACTGACGATTGTGATGAACATAATGATGGTATGCCAACATAACTGATGATTGTGATGAACATAACGATGGTATGCCGACATAACTGACGATTATGATGAACATAACGATGGTATGCCAACATAACTGACTATTGTGATGAACATAATGATGATATGCCAACATAATTGACGATTGTGATGAACATAACGATGATATGCCGACATAACTGACTATTGTGATGAACATAACGATGGTATGCCGACATAACTGACGATTGTGATGAACATAACGATGGTATGCCGACATAACTGACGATTGTGATGAACATAATGATGGTATGCCAACATAACTGACGATTGTGATGAACATAACGATGGTATGCCGACATAACTGACGATTATGATGAACATAACGATGGTATGCCAACATAACTGACTATTGTGATGAACATAATGATGATATGCCAACATAACTGACGATTGTGATGAACATAACAATGGTATGCCAACATAACTGACGATTGTGATGAACATAACAATGGTATGCCAACATAACTGACGATTGTGATGAACATAACGATGGTATGCCGATGAACAGAAAGAATCTGTCGGAATGTTTTCTTTCTCTTCGAAATTCGATTGCTTTTTAATCATTCATCTTTTTTCTCATTTCACTTTTTCTCTCTTGCAAGGAAATTTGGAAGCTCTTGACAGCACATAATCGCATGCCTGAAAATTATTTTGTTCTATTTAGCTCGGCCACAGAAGGTGGGCAGAGGTTATGCTTTTACCCTTGTTTGTCTGCCCGTGAATAGGATATCTCAAAACTTTGTGGACGAATTCGGACGAAATGTGGTGGGCAGGTTGGGTGTGTCATAGGGGCGAATTGATTAGATTTCGGTGAAGATTCAGATCTGAATCCAATAATTTTTTAGGTGATTCTTCACGATTGAGAGATAGGGCCAAAAACGATATATAGCATGTTTTTGGCCCTATCTCTCAATCTTGAAAAGCTGTGGACGGATTTGGATGAAACTTGGTGGACATGTGTGTAGCAATGAAGAATTGATTCGATTTTGGTGAAGACGATGCAGAGGCAGCTCACTTGCTACCTGGTCCGAGTTTGTTTCCCAACCTGACTCGAACCTGTTGGGTAATTATGCTTTGCAAATGGCATCACAACGTCCATCATATTGTTGTGGTTACCAGATTCGCAAACCACCATTCAGGTCCCTTAGGTGAGGTATCTCGGTAAGTGCATGTGTAGTTAGGCCCAAACCCGTTGTCTAGTGGGAATACATGTCATTTATACGTGCTGCGACTCTTCAGGATAGCCGTTTTTCTTTTACTATCTTTATTTTGGACCAATCGCCACCATCACAACCACAACAACAACCACCAACCACAACGCCGCTTCACCACAACCGCCACGACCTTTACCGTCACAACTCGCCACCATCGCATCACCGTCATCTCGCGCCACTCATGGGCACCGATGCTGGACTCGTGTAGGGCGCACGTTGAACAGCGTGTACAAAACCACGGATTTTCCGCTTCAAAAACGGATCGAAAACGACACACGCCCACTTTTTGCCGTCCAATCGGTGAGCGAGGGGCGAATTGGCCCCGCCCCCAGGGCGATCGATATATGCAAATTTGTGGATCAAAAAGCCTTCACGCCCACTTTTTCTCGGGCCAATGGGGAGCGAGGTGAAAGGTCAAAGGGAGGGGGTCAAAGGCGAAGTTACGGGGGGATAAAAGGACGGTGTTCGTCAGTCAAAAGGAGTAGTAAAGGTCGGAACGAGGCGAAGGAGTCGGAACAGAGAGTCAAGACTTCGCGGGCGGTGGAGCTGCTCGTCGTGTGCGTTGAAGTCGGAACGGAGGGGACGAGCTGTGGAGAGGCGGCGAGGGCGGACGAGGGGGTGCTCGCGTCGTGCAGGGAGCTGCACCCCTGGGAGGCCGGCAGCGCGACCTGGCCGAGGTGGAGACGCTCGTCGCGCACATAATAAAGATCCTCTATACCCCGAGCATCAGCAACCCCCCTCCTGTTTCCCCCCCCGCGCTGAGATAGTGCGACCAAGGGGGCCCCGTTCCCACCCCCTGCCAGGCACTGTCCACGAGGCCCGCGGGTTGCGGGGCCATCGCCGCTCCGCGTCTCATCACCAGACGGGTAGGCCCGACCTGGTCTCGGCCCCAGGCCTACCTCATTCTTGAGGGTATTTCTTTTCCTTGGTTTTGGGTATGTGTTGTCGGCGCCGTCTGTGAAGTAGAATTGTATAAGTGTTGCCGTGTGCTCGGTAGTCGGAATTAGCTCTGCACTGTGTTTTCACTTTTATGTTTGCTTTTTGTGTAAATGGAATTGTGTTTTCTTTTTTTGTGTGCATTTGGTGGAATTGTATTTGTGTGCTTTCCGTTCGTCGCGAATAAATGTGCTTTATTGTTGAACTGTTTCCCGCTTCGCTTCGTCTTCTCCCCCCATTGAATCCCCATCTTGCTTCACATAAAGGCTTGGTAGTGGGCTGAGTACGCCCGGATAATTAATCGAACCGTCCGAGGTCGACGATAACACCGCCGGTTATTCTGATAGTACGGAACGGGACGCTTAAGTGGCCCGTGACCGGAGGCGACCTGCGGCGAGGTGCGATCGCGCGGTCTACCCTCCGCGTGGGTACTTAGGTAGTTCGAATTTGGCGAGCAACCCTATCCCACGCGGGGGCTGATTGGCCCGAGCGCGGTGAGACGAAGGTCCACCCGGCACTGGTTCCCGGCGTTAGTCCGAGAGGGTCACGACTGGATTGTCCGTCCGGTGGGCGACGTGCCGCGATTCGAGTTACGTGGCCGTTCGCACGCCGGCGGGCGCGAAAACCGCAACACTGGTGTCAGGAGTGGGATACAAATTCATCGCGCCCGCGGCACTGGTATCGGAGAACAGGAAAACGGGCTCTCCTGTCTCCGGCCAAATTTACGGGAATCGGTCCAGGGTGAGAGAAGCGACCCCCGATTCCCTCCAAATTACGAGCGAGCAAATTAACCCTTCACGAGAAGCAAGATGGCGTCTCAAGGCGAGCGGGAGCCGGGGGTATAAGAAATGGATGTAGAATGTGTAGGATCCATGGTCCAGGATGAAATCCCGTGCAGGAAATGTTGATTGTGCAGGAACACGGACTCGCCCAACTAAACCCAGAACCTGAAATGGGTGCGGCAGCGGCCGCAGTGTATGACACCTCCCCCTCTCCACCAAAACCCTTGCTAAAACGGCTCAGCTGAGTGCATCAAACATGGAGCAGCTATGAGCCATGCTGGCGGCAATGAACGAAAAGATGAATGCGAAAATGATCGAAAAAATGGATGCAAATACAAACGAAATGAAAGACATGAACAAGCAAATGAATGAAGTGAAAACGACGATGGATGCGAATACACAGCAAATAAACGGAATGGAAGCAAACATGAAAGAAGAAATGAAAGAGCTGCGGGGTGAGACGCAGAACATGGGCCGATGCCTGCAGGCGGGCATGAAGGCCGTGACCAGGGAGCTGGGAATGGCGACTTCACGTGTGGGAGCAAACGAGCTGGGTGGGGGTGCAACGGCTGACAGGCCCGCGGTGGAGGCGGGTGAAAAAATAATTCGTGGAACGTGTTGGGCGAGGGTCGTGACGATGACCGAAAGGGAAAAATTAAATGGGGAGACCAAAACGTGTGAGACGAGACACGAGGTGACGACAACAGAAATAATAGTTGAGACAAGGGAGGTAAAGGGTGAAGAGTTGGCAGAGACACGGGAGATGGGAACGATAGAGGGAAGACTACACGATGAAGACGGGGCAAGTGACGCGCACGCACACACGGAGGTAGTGGAGGACAATGGGGTTGAGCTCGCGGAGCGTGCAGGGACCCGGTGCGAGCAGCGGGATGGCCTCCTCCAGGAACGAGGGGAGGGAGTATGCCCCCTTAAGGCGAGTCACGACCAGGTGAGTTCGGTCGTGCTTTGCGAGGTTGAGGGGACGAGTGCTGTGGACGGGTGCACGGAGAGCTTGGGGGGTATAGAGGCCCCGGAGACCCTTGTGGGGACACGAATCCCCAGTGTGGTTGTCCCTGTGTGTGTGGTGCAAGGTGTGAGTGCGTCCCCGTGTGTGGAAGCGACCCCGTGTGTGAGTGGTGTGGTGGCGATGGTGCCGGAGTACGTGCTTCCCAGCACGCCGTGCGTGGGTGAGGCACCGTGTGTGAGTGAGGCCGTGTGTGTGAGTGAAACGACCAGTATGAGTGAGGCACCACGTGTGAGTGGTGTGGTGGCGATGGTGCCGGAGTACGTGCTTCCCAGCACGCCGTGCGTGGGTGAGGCACCGTGTGTGAGTGAGGCCGTGTGTGTGAGTGAGGCACCACGTGTGAGTGGTGTGGTGGCGATGGTGCCGGAGTACGTGCTTCCCAGCACGCCGTGTGTGGATGAGGCACGGTGTGTGAGTGAGGCACCGCGGGTTAGTGCCCCCGCGTGTGTGGGTGGGGCACCGTGTGTGGATGAGGAACCGCGGTTGAGTGCCCCCGCGTGTGTGAGTGAGGCACGAGTGAATGGAGCACCACGTGTGAGTGGTATGGGTTGTGCAAGGGAGACCGTGTGTGTGAGAGAGCGGTATGAGAGGGAGATGTCGGTCGGCATGCGGGAGCACGCAGCCGCGTCTCCCGGTGTGAGTTTAATGGTGTGGACTGTGTGCGTCGTGACACGCAGGTGTGCGTGGGTTGAATGGAGACGGAGACGGCGACAGAGGAGAGAAAGCCGGGTAGCGGCTGTAGTTGTTTCGAGGACCGTGCCGGGTTCACCCAGCAGTGAGCACGCGGTTCGTGCTGTGCAACGCACGAGACCGCCACGTGCTCGCTTGCGAGAGTGAAGTCCCGGTCCGGAAACGCCAGCGGTGGATTTGCCGATCCCGCGGACGGACAAAGTTTAGGCAGGACTACGGATTTGGACCGGACGGGTTCTCCACGCGATCGTGTGTGTTCAGCTCCAACGGGCAAAGCACATGTGTTCGCGTGGGGAACCCCTCGAGACGTGTGGCTTGTGTTTTTTTTTTTATATGCGCACGGAGACGTCATGGCTGCACGTGTGGTTGGAATCCGGCAGGAGGGGTATCCCGGCCGATGGTACCGTCCAAGGAGGGACGAGGAACACGTGCAGCTGCATGACGTCACGGGCAGGTGTAAAGTGCGCGAGCGCGAGTTGCCGCGCTGGTGATGCGCATGAAAAAAAAAAAAAAAAGCAAGCCTCACTTTCGGGTGTACAGGATTCCTGGGAAAGGGGTGGAAGACCCCCTTACGCTGGGCACAGGATGGAAACTAGTTAGGGGGAAGGGTTAGCTTAGCTAGACCGACTCCATGGGGCAGGGGTAAGTCCTCATGGAGTCCGTGGAATGGATTAGTTAGAGGGATTGTAGCCAGATTTAGGTTGGGAAATTGATTTTTGGGACATTCGAGGACAGTGACAGACAGTGAATGTGTAGAGGGGACGTAGTTTAGCTACGTAGCGTTAAAAGGAACGTGCTGTAGTTTAAGGGACGACGTGGGAGCACGAGTTAGTTAGGGGATGTAGTTGGAAGGATGGCAGAGTTCAGCGGTGTGTGTGTTGGAGAGTTGGTGAGTGAAGTGGAAGCATGTGCTTGGTGAGTGAGTGAGGCCAGCGGGTCTGTGTGTGTGGAGTGAATGGGGAATGCATGGTGCGATGAGTGATTGGGGGGAGGAGTGACTCCCGCCCAAGGGACCCCGGGGTCAGTGTAGAGTGAGTTAGCTGGGTTAGTCAAATTGAAAAATGGAGGTCGTTTTGTTGTTGGTGGGAAAGTAGGCTCGAGACCCATTTGGAGGGGTGCAGGAGCCCTGTTGACGGGCTTGGGAGTGTGGCTGCGAAAGGTGAGTATCGCTGAGTGGGTACCCCGGGCACCAGGCTAGTCGGCTGCGGTAGGCCATGCGGCCCATGGGGGGCCGGGATAGAGTAGGGGGCACGGGTGCGCCTGCTTGGTGCGGGGGCCGGGGGCGCCATTAGCCGCGTGGGCAGTGTTGTGGGCACGGGTGTCCCTCGGAAAGGGGCCCGGGAGGCCGGCCTGCCACGTGTGCGTTTCAGGGAGTTGCCATGGGGGGCACTCCCGGTGTTAGGAGCTGGTAGGCTCGGAGGCAGTGTAGTGCCCGGGGGTGCCATAGCGGGAGATTCGGCAGAGGGTCGTGCCTGCCAAAGGGAGCCACGTGTCCCAGCCAGGAGACCGTGTGAGGGCACGGAGCGAAAATTGGGGGGCGAGGCCCGAAATTGTGAGGACACCAACACAGGCGACGGGAATCTGGGTTGTTAGAACCAATAGTTTAAGCGAGAGGCGCTTGTTGAAAGCCCCGGGGTAGTTTAACAGTTAAATGGTTAGGGTAGATTAGGAGATGTACCCCTCCGCACCATCCATCCCCTCGCTGTCGTTGTGGGCCGCTGGACCCACTTTGGTTATAGATCGCCGAACTCTGGGGTGGCCATTCTGAGGCTTCGTTGGGCCTCGACGCAGGACGTTAGCTCTCCCTTATTTCCCTCCGGGAAGGGAACGTAGGGGTTGGGAGTAGGCTAGGTGACAGGATAGGTTAGCCGAACAAGGACGATAAAGGGGGTTAGGGGACGATTTATAGTGGGGAAGTAAAAATAAAAACAATAAAAAAATAAGTTGGGGCTAAATTGGGGTTTGACAAATTAAGGGAGTGGGTAGGTACAGTGACAGGCAAAGGCGATAGGTGGGAGGGAGACAGGTAGGTAGGTCCGAGCCCGCCTTCCGAGTGGCCAGCACCACCGCACTCCCTCCACCAACCTCCACTGAACGGCAAAGGCTGGCCACTTCATCGGCTGGCCGTGTTTTACTTCAAGGCGGAGGCCGGCCAACTTCATCGGCAGCTGTGTGCTGCAAGGCCTGTGCCGGCCAGTTCATCTGCTGGCTGTTTTTCTTCGAGGCCTGTGCCGGCCTGGTTCTGCGGGCTGAGTTTGCCTGCAGCGGCCTTCTTCTGCGGGCTGTGTTTGCCTGCTGCCTTTGCCACGTTCACCAGCCCCGTTCAATTTTTGCTTTGCCCCCCCCCCCCTGTTCATTTCCATGTGCGCCAGGATCCGCAAGGCAACAGTTTGCAAGCTGCAAGAACTGCCCTGTTGGCAGCTACAACACGGGCCTGCAGTGGCAGCCCGTGCACCGTGTTTGTGTCCATGCATCCATTCGTTGTGCTCATTGCGTGTGCCACTTGAGCTGGCACGGAGACTGCGTTTGTGCAGCCCATGCACCGTTGTGGTTCATGCATTCAGTTCAAACCGTTCATGCATCCATTCGTTGTGTTCATTGCGTGTGCCACTTGAGCTGGCACGGAGACTGCGTTGTGCAGCCCATGCACCGTTGTGGTTCACTGCGTTCAGTTCAAAAGGGAGGCCTTGGACTGCGTGTGAGCAGCCAGCCACGTTCCCTGTCACCTGCATTGTTTGAGCCAGAGACTGCATGCGGGCAGCCTGGCTCCCTGCTAACTGCTTTCTTTTGCAGAGTTCAATGATCCTGGGCCATGGTTTAGTGTAAGATTTGTAAGTTAAGGTTAAGATGTACTGTAAATATGAGTGCGCCCCCGGCATGTATGTCTTAGCGCCGGCAATTTTATTTAAGTCGTCCGTGTGAGTGAGTTTGTTTAGATAGTTACGCAGCCCTCAGGTTATTTATTTTGGGGACACGAATACCATGAATGTCGCACTCAGGGATCCGTAGGTAAAATGTACTAGGGGAAAACTACACATGATGGCACACGAAAATTTGACGACTCGGGACGAGTCTGTAAAAAGGGAAGGGGGTAGTGTTGTGGTTACCAGATTCGCAAACCACCATTCAGGTCCCTTAGGTGAGGTATCTCGGTAAGTGCATGTGTAGTTAGGCCCAAACCCGTTGTCTAGTGGGAATACATGTCATTTATACGTGCTGCGACTCTTCAGGATAGCCGTTTTTCTTTTACTATCTTTATTTTGGACCAATCGCCACCATCACAACCACAACATCAACCACCAACCACAACGCCGCTTCACCACAACCGCCATGACCTTTACCGTCACAACTCGCCACCATCGCATCACCGTCATCTCGCGCCACTCATGGGCACCGATGCTGACTCGTGTAGGGCGCACGTTGAACAGCGTGTACAAAACCACGGATTTTCCGCTTCAAAAACGGATCGAAAACGACACACGCCCACTTTTGCCGTCCAATCGGTGAGCGAGGGGCGACTGGCCTCGCCCCAGGGGCGATCGATATATGCAAATTTGTGGATCAAAAGCCTTCACGCCCACTTTTTCTCGGGCCAATGGGGAGCGAGGTGAAAGGTCAAAGGGAGGGGGTCAAAGGCGAAGCTACGGGGGATAAAAGGACGGTGTTCGTCAGTCAAAAGGAGTAGTAAAGGTCGGAACGAGGCGAAGGAGTCGGAACAGAGAGTCAAGACTTCGCGGGCGGTGGAGCTGCTCGTCGTGTGCGTTGAAGTCGGAACGGAGGGGACGAGCTGTGGAGAGGCGGCGAGGGCGGACGAGGGGTGCTCGCGTCGTGCAGGGAGCTGCACCCCTGGGAGGCCGGGCAGCGCGACCTGGCCGAGGTGGAGACGCTCGTCGCGCACATAATAAAGATCCTCTATACCCCGAGCATCAGCAACCCCTCCTGTTTCCCCCGCGCTGAGATAGTGCGACCAAGGGGCCCCGTTCCCACCCCCCCTGCCAGGCACTGTCCACGAGGCCCGCGGGTTATGCGGGCCATCGCGCTCCGCGTCTCATCACCAGACGGGTAGGCCCGACCTGGTCTCGGCCCCAGGCCTACCTCATTCTTGAGGGTATTTCTTTTCCTTGGTTTTGGGTATGTGTTGTCGGCGCCGTCTGTGAAGTAGAATTGTATAAGTGTTGCCGTGTGCTCGGTAGTCGGAATTAGCTCTGCACTGTGTTTTCACTTTTATGTTTGCTTTTTGTGTAAATGGAATTGTGTTTTCTTTTTTGTGTGCATTTGGTGGAATTGTATTTGTGTGCTTTCCGTTCGTCGCGAATAAATGTGCTTTATTGTTGAACTGTCTCCCGCTTCGCTCGCCTTTTTCCCCCATTGAATCCCCATCTTGCTTCACGTAAAGGGTTGGTAGTGGGCTGAGTACGCCCGATAATTAATCGAACCGTCGAGGTCGACGATAACACCGCTCGGTTATTCTGATAGTACGGAACGGGTCGCTTAAGTGGCCCGTGTCCGAAGTCGACCTGCGGCGAGGTGCGATCGCCCGGTCTACCCTCCGCGTGGGTACTTAGGTAGTTCGAATTTGGCGAGCAACCCTATCCCACGCGGGGGCTGATTGGCTCGATCGCGGTGAGACCGAAAGGTCCACCCGTGACTGGTTCCCGGCGTTAGTCCGAGAGGGTCACGACTGGATTGTCCGTCCGGTGGGCGACGTGCCGCGATTCGAGTTACGTGGCCGTTCGCACGCCGGCGGGCGCGAAAACCGCAACAATATTATATTCCACTTTCATGTAAAGCATGTGTGCAGAGTTAGTAAACCCTCTCGACACAAAGTTTTGTAATTTAATCTCTATTTTAATTATTAATTTTAATCAATTTAATTTATTATACTGGAATGCATCTCAGAATTCAAAGCCTGTCCAGATCCGTGCTCAAACTTGACGAAAACTACAGTTTAAAAAAAATTATGCATTTTATTAATTTGTGTTCTCCATATTCTCAAATGCTTGGTGTTGGCTTAATGGTTTGGGTGGTGGGCTTGGGATCCCAGGATCCTGAGTTCAAATCCTGCTTGGCTGTTGAATTAATACCAGGTGGGGTTGACTCTTCCTCTCATCCTTCTGAGGTCAGCAAAATAAGTACCAGTTTGGTGGTATCCTGTATCGGAGTGGCGACCCGTCCAGGATTGTGCCCAATAGCCAAGGAGACTGCTTAGGCAGCACCAACACTCTGCACAGAGCGTGGTCACAATGGAGGGATGGATATTCTCATCAAGAAGCTTTGTTGAAGATTTGACGACAAAAGCTCAATTGGTAGAAATGTTATGGCCTGTCCAGACACACTGAAGTCTGGACAGACACAAGAGGTAAACAAGAAAAGATGTGCAGAGCACGAGACTTGCAGAATCCACCCCCTCTCCAAAGGTTGCCATGGAAACATCAAATTGTTCATTTCATCAACACTAAAATTGACAATCTTAATAGAAGTTCAGGTCAATCGGATGAAAATTGATTACTTTTCAGATTGAAATTGATGTTAAAAGTTTGACTTTGAGATGATCTTTGAGATTTTGACCTCAAAAATAGTTGGTTTCCAAATTCAGTGGATGCATTATGCAATTGCTGCTTACTTTTCAAGTTCATCGGATGAAAATTGACGATTTTTCAGATGAAATTTGATGATTTTAGAAGTTTGACCTTGAGTTGACCTTTTGACCTCAAAAATAGTTGCTTTCCCAATTCATCGATGGACTATGCAAATCCTGTTCAACTTTCAAGCTTATAGGACGTAAGTTGACAATTTTTCAGTTGAAAATTGATGATTTTAAATGTTTGCCCTTCAACTGACCTTTGACATTTTGAGCTCAAAAATACTTGGTTTCCCAGTTCAATAATGCACTATGCAATTGCTGTTTAAATTTCAAGTAAATTGGATGAAAATTGACGATTTTTCAGAAAAAATGGATAATTTTAGGAGTTTGACCTTGAGTTGACCTTTGACCTCAAATCGTTGGTTTCCCAATTCAGTGATGCAATATGCAAATCCTTATGAAATTTCAAGTCAACTGGATAAATAATGATTTTAGAAATTTCACCTCAACATGACCTTTGATCTTAATATCAATAGGCTTCTCGGTTGAGACCTCCTCTACAACTTTGTAAAGTTTCATGACGATCGGTTTTGAAGTGTGACCTGGAAGGTTGAGAAACAAACAAACAAACAAATACGAAAAAGACATCATGCAGAGCACGATATTTGCAAAATCCACCCCCCTTCTTCAAAGGTTGCCATGGATACATCAAATTGTCCATTTCATTAAGATTAAAATTGACAATCTTCATCAAAGCTCAAGTCAATCAGATGAAAATTGATTATTTTTCAGATTTAAATTGATGATTTTAGAAGTTTGACCTTGAGTTGATCATTGACCATTTGACCTGAAAAGTAGTTGGTTTCCAAATTCAGTGATGCACTATGCAATTGCTGCTTAATATTCAGGTTCATCAGATGAAAATTGATTATTTTTCAGATGAAATTTGATTTTAGAAGTTTGACCTTGAGTGACCTTTGACCTTTTGACCTAAAATAGTTGGTTTCCCAATTCCGTGACACAATTTGCAAATCCTGTTCAAATTTCAAGTCAATCGGATGAAAAATGACGATTTTAGAAATTCGTCCTTTGACCTCAAAATAAATAGGTTTCTCAGTTGAGACTACCTCTTCGACTTGGTAAAATTTCATGATGATCGGTTTAGAATTGTGACCTATAGGTGATTGATAGACAGAATAACAAAGTCGACTGACCAATATACTTGAAAAATCTTCGATTTTGCAAGTAACAAACAACGTCCTGCAGAGCACGACACTTGCAAAATCTATAAAACAAATTTGACCTCAACATTAATTGGTGGTTGAATTCAATGACCAAATATGCAAATCTACTTCAAATTTCAAGTCAATGGGATGAAAATTGAGGATTTTAAGAAATACCACGTTAGTTGTTGACCTTGGGTCTATGTTGAGCTTTTGGTCTATGTTCACCTCAAAACTAATTTGCTGATTTAATTCAGTGACCTGAAATATAAATCCTCTTCAAATTTCAAGTCAATCAGATGAAAATTGAGGATTTTAGAAATCTCACCTAAGTTGTTGACCTTTCGCCTATGTTGACCTTTTGGTAGATGTTGACCTCAAAATCATCGACTAGTTGAATTCAGTAACCTGAAATATAAATCCTCTTCAAATTTTAAATCAATCAGATGAAAATTGAGGATTTTAGAAAACTCAGTTGACCTTTTGGCCAATGTTGACCTCAACAATAATTGGTGGTTGAATTCAGTAAGCTGATATGAAAATCCTTTTCAAATTTCTCGTCAATCGAATGAAAATTGAGAATTTTATGAATGTGATATATTTGTTGACCTTTAGCCAATTGAGTATTTCAGAAATATTACAAATTTGTTGACCTTTTGACTTGAAAAACAATAGGCTTCTTGCTTCTGACAAATTCTTACATGTGATGAAGATTCGTGAAGATCGGTTTAAAAGACAGAATAACAAAATCGACTGACCAATATACAGTAGTTGAAAAATCTTCGATTTTACAATTAATAAATAAAGAAACACGGAAGCTATTTAAAAAAAAAACCGGCCGTCTCATGCTTCACACGCTGCAGTGGGGATAATCAGGGCTATTTATAGTCACTGTTACTTTGCCCTTTACATTTTGACCCAATTTTTAATTTTTTTTTTTCTCCATATTCTCATAATAAAGGATTGGTGATAATTTGGTGACAAAAACTCAAATGCTAAAAAAGTTATTGCCTGGACACACACACATGGACACGGACACACACACACACGGACACGGACACACACACACACACACACACACACATCGATGTATCAATCTACATGATAAACACCAGTGTGATAGTTTATAGCTGGGTGGACATTTGAACACAGGTTATAACAGCAAAATGGTGTGTGCATACAGTGGGTGTGCATCTAGAGTGTGTGTGCATCCAGCCTATCCTGCCAGCCCCAAGGCTGGTGAGAGTGCTGAAAATGGTGCTACATGGGAACATCACACCATGATCCTCAAACTAAAAAATCCCCCTAAATAAATGGAGTCAAATACAGTCCATTAGGGGCCGAGATGACACCCACCTTGGAAGATGACAACCAATGAGGGAGACGTTTCCACAGAGACCCAGCCCAGAGACAAGGTAAAGAGAGTACTACCAGTATGTATATGATCCGGCTGAGTTGTGTTTTCACCGCATTCCAAATTGTATTCCCTATGGCTCGACTTGGATCAAATATACAACCTGGCATTCTAACTCCAAATACCATCTTCATTCCACCTCTCCATTCCCCTCCCCAACCCCTCAACCCCCCCCCCCTTTTCCCCTCATCGTCCCCATGATACGTGCAACGAATCCTTTTCCTGTTTATTGCACACTATTAATTTTCTCATTCGTCTCCTTCCTTTTATTTTATTTCGATAATAAGTTTTGTGTTACTCCCTTCTCCGGTATGGTGGTAGAGCGAGTGTGTACAACTTCATCATCTGGGGGTAGTGGGTGTAGCATTAGGAGATCAAATTGGTATGAGTGATGTTTAAAAGTTAAAAGCCATTTTAATCTCCTTTGTCTTCTCTGATCACTTCAGTTTTTATGAATGTAAATTTTATTCTGAAACTTTCTAACATTATTTCCACCAGTGGGGAAACGATTGGCAATGCAATACAAATGAACTCTCACAAGTGACCTTTTGGATTAGCTATATATCCCTTATTGTCGGGTTTTCCGTGTGTGTGTGTGTGTGTGTGTGTGTGTGTGTGTGTGTGTGTGTGTGTGTGTGTGTGTGTGTGTGTGTGTGTGTGTGTGTGTGTGTGTGTGTGTCTGTGTCTGCAAGTGTCTGCAAGTCGAGGCTCCACAGCACAAACCAGGAAACCGATTTCGATGAAACTTGGCGAACAGGTGCCATATGAGCTGGGAATATGCGCGTTTGAGTTTCGTTGCTAAGCAACCACCCGTTGCTGTGCAGCGGCCGAAAAACCGCACGTTCACTATTTTCAGTACTTGTCCTACAGTTTGAATGTGGAGAAACGAGACTTCGGAATTAAACACTTTGAGATATTTAGAAAATTTTACTCGAGCCGATTTTTGATTTTGGTTTTATTTTTCAAATGGTAGTCCTTCAAAAATCTGGTGTATATTTACCGTCATTTAATGTGTGTATACAGTGTTTGTAAGGAGCTACACCGTCGTTCCACCTTCGATCTCTCCTCGATCCAAACGTTATTGACCAAAGTGAAAAGGATCCAAAATAAATGGAATCACCGGCATTTCTGTCTTTGTGGATTTCTAATAATATGGTATAAATCAAATTAGGTGGAATTTGAAAAACATATTTAAAAAAAAAAATTTCTACACCCCGCGTTATGTTATCGGCCGCTACACCGCCAGGTTCATCAAAAACAACCGACCAGGAAGTCTTCCCGCGCTACCCACGGTCTGGTTCGTATTTCCCTGAACATCTGTTGTTATGTTTATGGTTATTTTTTCTTTCTCTCTCCCTCTCCCTCTCTCTCTTCACGTTACGTTTTGTTTCATGTTCTCCTGACGTCCACTCTGTTTGCCGTCATCTGAGGTAATGTCAACAAAAATAATGAAACATTATATTTTTTACTTAATTCGTCCCTAATTTACTCGAGCCGATTTTTCATTTAGGTTTTATTTTTCAAATGGTAGTCCTTCAAAAATCGGGTGTCTATTTACCGTCATTTTTTATGAGGGACTGAGGAAAGTGGGCGGAGCTTAGGGAAACTGGACGTGGTTGATGAAAAGTGGGCGTGGCTTAGGAAAATATTGTGTGGCTCTAGAGGTGGTCAAACAAGAGCATTGAGAGAAGTTTATCGGGTTTTCCGTGTGTGTGTGTGTGTGTGTGTGTGTGTGTGTGTGTGTGTGTGTGTGTGTGTGTGTGTGTGTGTGTGTGTGTGTGTGTGTGTGTGTGTGTGTGTGTGTGTGTGTCTGCACCGCGAGGCTCCACAGCACAAACCAGCAAACCGATTATTTTTCAAATGGTAGTCCTTCAAAAATAGGGTGTCTATTTACCGTCATTTTTTATGAGGAGTGCCAGTTGGAAAAATACGCAATAGGAAAAATCTTGCCAGGCAGAGGGACAATTGTATGTGAACCAATACGTCTTGGTAATGAATCTTCGTCGGTGGATCGGTCAGAATGAAAAGCATCGTATCCAGCGCTTCGATCCTAGCGGATCCCTCGTCGCCTACCGGCTTGTTACATTATTTGTTCCTTTGATAAACAGACGAAGTGAAGTTGAGGTGGATGAGAATGGATGTGAAATTACCAAATTCTCGATGGGGAGTTTTTTGTTCGTATACAGCATAAGGCTGTGTGATACAATCATTGGCTGAGGGTGCATCTGCACTGCTGATGTCCTCTGTAGGTTAGGGCAGAGATTAGAAAATTGTTCAGGTGCCAGCGATAGCTCGCTTACTCTTCACGAAGGACAGCGCGGGATCCTTAATGTCCACCAACAGATGGTCTTTAGGGAAAGAATATTTGGGAGAGTCTCACCTTTTGACTTTGAATAATCTAGTCCAATCAGCAGACAAGGATGCGGGCTGCCTTTGGAAGAATTGAGGAACTGTTGGGCACAGAGAGGGGTCATATGCGGAGCAGATGGGGGACACCCAGTTAAACTTCCATCCGAGGGCCGGCACACACATTGACAAATCGCAGGTCAGGTTAGATATGGGAGCATGCGTGGGAACAGCGCGTCATTGCGTCCACTTTCCACGGGTACTTCAGGAGCTTCCATCTGGCTATCCCCCCAGGCAGATGCCTGGTCCATCCCCATGTCCTTGAGATGCCGATCAACCTGCTGCAACCACGAGGCACATGATCAGCCGTTGCCCTCCTCCACGCAGAATCACCCTGCCTGTGAAACACCGGGATGACAGTTTATAGCTGTGTCAGGATTTGAACCTAGGCTATACAGGTTAGAGGCCAGTGTATATACCTCCAGACAATCCTGCCAGCCATCTTCTTATTAATTTGCAATTGGTCACTGGCTTTGACACCAATACAAATTTTTATTGCGGATCGTAGGCATCAAAAAGCGACATATATCGAACAAACGGTTTCAAATGGAGCAGCTCGTCACCATTAGAGCATTTAAATTGCATCAGATGTGGCAATAAATGCGAACTGTTGCTCCCAGCCTGCCTGCTCAATGACAGAAGACACCATTTGCATTTTTGCCTCCCCAATCTCTACCCCGTTTAGAATCCCGTGCGGGAATGGACAACTTGCTACTCGGACAATTTAATGAATGAACAAGATTAATCTCAGTAGAGAAGAATGCCGATAACGATGGACGAAAGAGTTTTCTAGAATGAGAAGAAATCATAGTAAGGTGTGACAGGTGAAGTGAGTTGTTGGTGAGTTGCCATTTTGAAGGACCAGGCACAAGATCCTGAAGATTGCATTAACTCGGGGAGTTAATTTCACAGACAGGTGAAAAGGAGAGTAAGTGGAAAGGGAAAATAACAAGGAGTGGATTTTTGTGGATGTTTAAGGAAAGTTTATTAGTGATTTAATATGTACTAGCTAGTTGGGCTGGTGAGGACGGTAGGCTGAAAAAGCAAGTGGGCGGATGGTGGTTGAGAATGTGTTGAGTTGAGCAAGACCAGATGAGTAGTGAATGAAGACAGAGTCACTGCCGACTCTTCTTTGTGAAGAGACGACCAGTCCATGCGCCATCACCTCTTGCTGAGAGATACCAATAGTTTTCAGACTCTTAGGATTCTGCTGCCCCTGGAGATGCAAGAAGATAGTGAGCAGCCAAACAGTAAAAGTCAATACTCCATAGTACTGTGGACAAGTAAATGCCTTGTATACCAGGAGAAAATTAAATCTGCAAATTATACACTTGGCCTTGAGAGACACTGTGAATGATCGTCAACCAATGAGCGACTTGGACTGCACATTGAAAAGGTTAATCACAGAAACAGATTGTGAGGATTTTCAGTTGGTCTTTAAGGTAAGAATATTTGGGAGAATTCCACTTTTTAACCTTAAATAATATAGTCCAATCAGCAGACAAGATTGCGGGCTGTCTTTGGTAGGATTGAGGAACTGTTGGGCACTGAGAGGTGTCATGTGTGAAGCAATACAGAAGTATCCAAATGGAAGGATACATGTTCTTTTTGTACACCTTGTGCAAGATCATTCCTAAAACACTGCATTGAAGAACAACAACAGTGAAATTATACCAGGGAAGAATACACCATCACCTGCAACAGGATGTTTGCTTCTTTATGGGAAACTCCCTTCAACTCCTCATTTATTATTTAAAATCCAGGGAATGCCTGGATGCTCCTTGGTGAATGCAGCCTGAACTTTGCTCTCTTTATAAACATTTGTAGAAAAAGGAGACAATGAGAAGAAGGAAAATAAGGAAGAAAAGTTGGTGATTTGAAAAACTGATTATATACTACCGTACGAACTTGATTATGACCAATGGTGAGAATGAGGAAGCTTTATTTTGAGCACTTCAAACAAGGCAAGAAGAGTAATACTCACGGCACAGTGAAAAATTACGAACTAATGTGAGAAATCTCAGCTGTGGAATCAAAGTGTCTTCGACTAGAAAACACTACATGTTCAAACGGAAGACCAAGAAGGAACCCGAAGAAGTAAAGAGCAAAGATGGAGTCGTCAGGAGGAACCTGGATAGGATTCGGGTTTCGGCCGCAACTCCACTACCCTCAAACCCATCCAGGCGCAGCCAAGTGAGCCTTCCAGAAAAATTTCTGCAAGAATTGTGTAAAATAATCGACTGGTCAGACATCCAGGTGTAGAGTATTAAAAGTCAGCATCATCATCACTAAATAATAAATGGGTTCAATTTGTTGGCACAAAACATAGGAGAGTCTGTGTTAGTTACATCATACCAGAGTAAATTCCGAAATAAGCTAACACCCGAATATTTAGTGTTCAAGCCAATCGCATTTGATTCTACATGCTTGTTTAAACAATCCTGTTTTTGAAGTGCATGTACTTGCTTCATCAAGTTCAGACAGACAAATGTCCTTAAGTATCTTCCTTACTGTCAGACATCCATTCTCAGAATTACGTAGACTGGTACTTGGGTTTTGGCAGTCTTCAGTTCCCATGCAAGCACATGCTTTCTGTGCACACGAGGTCACTGTTCCTGCAAGAGCAATCTCTTCGCCGACAGGACAACTTCTTACAGCGACCAACCATAAGCTCTACCAGACCTTGGAATGCTGGGTCCTTCGTCATCCATCAATACAGGCTGCAGAAAACCATCTGAGATGGTGTACCCATGTTCCTCGGGTGCAGGGAAACGTTGCATGGCATTCAGCGCTTTCCTCCAAATGATGGATTGAAAATTATCTCGCTTTATATGCTGGAGGAGACTGTCAGATGATGAAGGTAGCCCCTCATTCTTCTGCCCTTCTGACAAAATAACCAGTGCCTAACGTAGTCTGCTTTGGCACCCACCAGCCTTTTCATTCTTTGTGTGCAGATTGAACAGAAAAGCTTCACATCACATGATCGTGTCTTGCCCAAGTGTAGTATTTTTGCCCAACTTAGACGTTGTATTCTGATGCTGTTTGCTCCCACATATTGTGTCAAAAGCTTTCTTCTTGCCAATCAAACCTGGTGTTGGCTGAGCAGTTAAGGTGGCTGGCTTAAGATATTAGGGACTTGAGTTTGAGTCCCTTTTGGCTGTTGAATTAACAGCAAGCGGGGTTGACTCAGGCTGTCATCCTTCAGAGGTTGATGAAATCAGTACTGGGGATAGAGGGCACTGCATCTGCAGGACAGCTGTGCCCCCAGAAAATGATGCACTCAGCAGCCACATGATAGCTTTTTCTTGCCAATACCAACCATTGAACTGGTCAAATCACACCGGTTAGTGCGTGGAATGCAGGTAGAGCATCACACAAATGGCGACTCAACATAGCAGCCATCTAATCTTGTTTATGGGGATGTATCTTCGTTTGTCCTTCACCCCAGTGTGGAACCACAGTTCATCAGAAGCAATTGACTGTCAAAGTTGGCAATACGCAGTACAACCACATCAGTGTCAGGGGAGTGAATCACTGCCCTTTTGTGATCATGTGCATGCATGCAGCAGTATTCTTGTATCGGCTTCCTCATGGTCTTGTACTAGCAGGACCAAATCCTCGCACCGCCCTTTGGTTAATGGAACCGCCCGTCTGCCATCCCTGAAGCTACAGCCAAGAACAATTTTGTCCTACTGGCAGATTATCTTGTGTCATCTGGCACCAACGTTCAGCCTTGAATGTACAGAGATTGGTTTTGTTCTTTGGGTTTGTATTGTATTTTGGCCACTGCTTAGGAATTGGTGTTATGGGACCTTTGATTTTGACCTCCAAGTCCATGGATGCTCCTTGTTTTGCTCGCTTTCTATCTTTTTTCGACTTGGCAGTGTACTGGTCGAAGACTACATCAACACGTGTGCACTGATTCTTTCCTAAAAAGGTCTGTTATGAGTTTGTAGCATTTGTTTGACGTGCCACCAGCTTCAACATCTGCACCGATGCCATGACATCTCTGCTAAGGTGTTTAATACAATGGAATACATTGTCTCCACTAAAGTGTATTTTCAGTTGCCGTTTCAGTAACTGACCAGTATAGGATTCTGAATCCATGCCTCCCTTTTTCTTTCAACAGGGCCTTGTATTTGGCCAGCAGTGACCCCATATGGAAGTCCTTGCCTGCCTCTATATCGGGTACAATTTCTGCAGCTAGTTCCGTTAAAGGTGTTGCATATGTGGTTTCCCCTGTGAACTCCTTGTTTACAGTAAACTTCAGGTTTGTCTTGCTGACATAAGAGGAATAGCGTGCTTTGTGTTATTTGGCCTCTGCAGATATCAGATCATTGTTGATGCCAGGAAGTATGAGAAACATGTCTTCTTCACCCTCTTCTTTTGCAGCATTCAGTATGGCAACAGTAGCTTGAAAAGTACTGGCAACCACCATCTCCTTCATCTTCTTTCCTTCACCTGCGTTTTGTTTTTACAAAAGAGGCATTTAGACCAGTCATGGGAGTTGTTTTTGACAGGGACAACCTTGATGTCTCAACAGAACTACAGGAGCCGGCATTGCTGCTGACAGATGCTTCTAATGGCCTTGGAGATGAAAGATGCTTTCGTCATTGGACAGACCATAAATTATGAGCACTTGTACATGATTCGAAACACTTGGAGAGCCAAATAACTGGTAGGTCAGCAAAAGAGGGTCCACATCTGGTCTCAAGCGATCAAAGACGTCATCATCACGTATATCCAATGGAAAAATAAGAGTCTTAAGTGACGACTCTCGTGCTCTTCTCAGTCTCATCAGTATCTGTCTGACAGATAATACAATGATCAAAGTTCGAATATTTCTTTCTCTTTGAAGGTAGGAGACGAACAACCGATGCCTCTCTTTCGTCTGGACTGGCCATCGCCATTTGAAGTTAAGCTATTGATTGGAGCCTGGTGATGATTTTCTTCTATAAACAGATGAAACAGCAAATTAAACATAATAATATTACTGCAGTGGTATATATTTCAGTTTGGTAAATCATAAATCATAAATGTGATTTCAGTGAAACATTCCTGTCACATGATCTTTTAATCCCTGGAGACCCCATATCTGTGCCACTGATATATTTCTGGAATGTGCTATCCTTGTGAATTAAATGACCAACACAATGGTCCCAAAAACACTGAAATCAGTTGAAAAGTGAAAGGTATCAGCAGTTATGTTTCCTTCCACCTCAAGTTTTTCAGTGGTAACCTGTCACAAACTTAGCTTCTGAAGTAGCTTCCAGATAAAAACGGATCCCACAATTTGACCTCACATACTATCTGGAGTGTTGTAGGAGGTCCATTCCAGCACTCTGTCATGTCAAAATTTAGAGGTAGCGGGTGTTGAACGAAGTCAAAATTTTTAGGTCTGTGCTTTTGGACAACATATGTTACATGGGATTTGAACATGAGTTCTCCACTTTATGAACAAAGGGTTCATATGGTAATACTAAATCTTTGGTCATGTCTTGCCTTTGGTGCTTAGATGTGATGTGCAAATTTCTGTGATGTATGTTTCACAGCCCATCAGAGACTCCCAAAGGCAAGACGTGGTTGCTGTCACTGAAATCTGTGGGAAATTCCCAGTCGTATGTACTACCCGACGGTGCACTCTTCATAAAAGTCATGTCATGGATCTAAGCCGTGAAAATCTAACTGGTTTACTTTTAACCCGTCCGTGATCAACCTGAACTCGTCGGACTTTTGTAGTGACTAGTGGTGGTAGTAGGCCCGTCGGTCCATTGGACCAAATTTTCAGTGGTGGCCTTGCAGCATACCTGCCTTCTGCGCTGCTTGGATATTAGCTTACTTTTTCACCAAGCCCAGATGTGCTTGGGCCAGGGCAAGGATTACACGTTCGTTGTTGGTTGGCGGGGGATATAGAAATGGGTTCCGTCCGTGTCACATTTCGTTTCCGGAGCTTAACTACAAATCCCCTCAAGATATATTTACGAAATTTGGTACACATATCAAGCAAGTGGTGAACTGGTGCCTTTTGATATTTTCTAATTGATAGGTCACATGGTTTGGCAGCCATGTTGGATTCAAGAAAATATTAAATAATGTTTTCTCTGGAATCACATAACCTAACGAAGCGAAAATTGGCAACTATCATCTTCCATCATGTCTGTATATATATATATATATATATATATATATATATATATATATATATATATATATATATATATATATATATATATATATATATATATATATATAGTAAAAATTATGACGTCACAAGTCACATGGCTTCGCAGCCATCTTGGATAGAAAAACACACCTCATCCAATTAACACAAAACTTCACACACGTATTCCACTGGAGGATTGGAGGCAGAATGTAAATTTATGATGTCATAGGTCACATGGTTCGTCAGCCATCTTGGATTGAAAATTAATACATTTTAAAACTCTTCTTCTCCAGAACGGCTGGACAGATTGAGGAAAAATTTCACATACACTTTCCCCAAGACATCCTTTCAGAAGTTTGTTAATTTCTAATTGATAGGTCACATGGTTTGGCGGCCATATTGAATTTACAAACCTCCAAACAACTTCTCCAGAATGGCTGGTCAGATCAAGGGGAAACTTCACATACCTATTGCACACGCTGAGGGAATATAAGTTTGTTAATCCTCATTTACTATGGCGGGGGATATCGAAGACTTTGTCTTCAACGGATGCTAGTTATTATTGCTAAGTGATCATACGATTATTATTGTTAGCTCGCACTCGCGAAGTGAACATTAGGGTGAAGCGATTGGTCCCTTACGTGCGTACGTGTATATGTACGTGTGTATATGTGTGTCTGCATTTTGTTATTCCCTTTTCTCTGGAACCGCTTGTCAGATTGACACATAATTTTCAACATAGGTGCAACTACTCATGCAGAATGTTTTGATGATAACAATGGTATCATAGGTCATGTGGTGTGGCAGCCATGTTGGAAAAAATGAGAAACGGACCTCTATCTCCGAAACCGCTCCATGGACAAAATTGAAACTTGGCACATGTCAAGTACTCCCCATGGGGAATAAGTGTGATTTATTTTTTGTACTGTCAAAGATGCCTTCGTTATGACATCATAATTGCATACATAAAACGCTACATCCGATCAGTATGAGAAGTTTTGAGGGTCATCTCGGGATAAATTCTTCAACAGAAAAAAGCTATGATGTCATTGGTCACATGGTTCGACAGCCATATTTAAAAAAAAAAAAACCACCTTCAAAAACGTTCTTCTCCAAAACAGCTGAACAGATCGAGGGAAAACATCACAGGTATGACCGCCTATCCATGAGGAACAAAAAGATCCCCACCTATGACATTATAGGTCACACGGTTTGGCAGCCATATTGGATTTACCCTAAAACCTTAAAAAAATCCCCTCCAGAACAGGTGGACAGATTGATTCGAAACTTCACACACATGTTCCCCAAGCCTTGGGGATATGAGGGTGTTCATGATTAATTGATAGGTCGCATAGTTTGGCAGCCATATTTGATTGAAGGAAAATATATTTTTAAAATTTCTCTTGAAAATTTCATCAATCGACATGAACCTTCAAAATTAAGATCAAGTAGTGGTAGGGAATATATGTTTCAAATTTCAAATTTTGAAAGTTGTTGAATGAAACCAGATTTTAGACATTTTGCAGCTAATAACCTGTCACTCATACCACGTAATGTTGATCATTTTTATAACTTGGTCAAAATTATCACATTGTCTCATCCTTGACTTCTGAAACAATCTACATCGTCAAATACCGCTCGTGAACCATTGAGGTCTTCAGTCTTGTGATAGTGGAGCAACTTAGCATAACAATTGTGTATTTTGTGAGGAAAGCACCAAATTTGGCACACTAGTAGCCTATCATATTATGAACAGATTTAGATATTGAACCATCTCAAATTAAGCCACTGATGGCTGTGGCAGCCATTTTCCACTGCCATCAAAAATTTTGAGATGGCCCAATATCCAAATCTGTTCATAATATGATAGGCTACTAGTGTGCCAAATTTGGTGCTTTCCTCACAAATGCACAATTGTTATGCTATATTTAGCTAAGTTGCCCCACTATTAGTGTTATCATTTTTATGTTGTTGGTATTTATTTTGTAAAGAGAATGCCGTGTAACGAGCTATTAAGCTGCTCCATACAACATAAAATGGTGTTCATTTAAAACATGGGAATTCTTCTGTGTTCTTTGTAGTTAATTAGCCGAATCAACTCAGGAGATCATGACGATGATTTTGATGTATCACATTTCACATCAGAAAGCTCCAATGTAACTCCACAAAAAAACATCACACACACACACACACACACACACACACACACACACACACACACACACACACACACACACACACACACACACACACACACACACACACACACACACACACACACACACACACACGATCCATATATAGTGTAAGCATGAAACCCAAAAATTGTCAAGACGCATGACCACCAAAAACAGCGATCTCACGGGGTGTATGTAGTTCATGACCAGAGTGTGTAAGAAATTAAAATGAAATAAAAATTTCTACACCATCAGAAGGATGCAAAAGGACGTGATGCAAAATGATTGGTGCCAACATGAAGTAAATAGCAAACGATCTAAAGGATAGATCTTCGGGGCTAATAAATAGCAAGGTGCGGTTTGTTAAGGAAAGAGGAATTCACGTTTTTTCTCCATGCACATAAATGCCCAATTATTGCGCTGTTAAAAACCAACCATCTCCACCTTTTTAATTCGGAAAAATTCAATTCAAAATCGTTTCCTTTTATCCCGGAGATAAATTCCGCTGCAATATGGAAAGCAAATCATTTTGGCACGTGTTCGCTTTGCTAATTACTCATTAATCATCATAATTAACAGAGCATGTAAATTCTCTCAGCTACATGATGGAATTGCTCAGAAGATGTCTGGGAGCAGCGTCGCCGCAGGTATGGAAGGAAGGAAAGAAGGAAGGAGTGTGGATGGGAGAAATTCTGCTTTCATTTAACGGATTTAATTGAACGAGTTCAATTCAGTGAATTCTCCTTTATGGTGAACCCACGTCGTGAAATATAAATCAGAGGAAGACAAATGCTAGGGGGGCGGGGGGGAGAGAGAGAAAAGAGAGAGAGAGAGAGAGAGAGAGAGAGAGAGAGAGAGAGAGAGAGAGAGAGAGAGAGAGAGAGAGAGAGAGAGAGAGAGAGAGAGAGAGAGAGAGAGAGAGAGAGAGAGAGAGAGAGAGAGAGAGAGAGAGAGAGAGAGAGAGAGACGGAGAGAGAGAGAGACGGAGAGAGAGAGAGACGGAGACAGAGACGGAGACGGAGACGGAGACGGAGACGGAGACGGAGACGGAGACGGAGACAGAGACAGAGACGGAGACAGAGACAGAGACAGAGACAGAGACAGAGACAGAGACAGAGACAGAGACAGAGACAGAGACAGAGACAGAGACAGAGACAGAGACAGAGACAGAGACAGAGACAGAGACAGAGACAGAGACAGAGACAGAGACAGAGACAGAGACAGAGACAGAGACAGAGACAGAGACAGAGACAGAGACAGAGACAGAGACAGAGACAGAGACAGAGACAGAGACAGAGACAGAGACAGACAGACACACGGGCTTAGTGCGCACAAATGAGCACAGTCACCCACCGGTGCGTACCTGTCGTCGGAAGGTGATAAAAACGTCTTAACTCCGCATATTTGTGAAGGAAGTGGCAACTGAATTGATCTCGTGTAAAAGTCTTTGTCCTTGTTGTTTCGTGGCTCTTCTAATTCTGTTCATGTTAAGGCGCATGAATTTGCAGATTAAGATGTATGAGAGCCGAGTGTAAAAGCAATGCTCGGTTGCCTACTGGAAATTGAAAAGCCTTTTCTGACAGGTATATTAAGGAATGATATAGTAGCCTCCACTCAATCCCACTGTATGTTTCAGCACTGTGGTCATTTATGATTGGGAGACTTAGCGGGTTAAACTTCAGGGTGACCTGCCCCCAGAGGCTAAGGATTGGAACATGCATTGCTTGTCTTAATTAAGAGAACGATGAGCTAAACGGATGAGCCACTGAAAACGAACCGTGTAAAAACGGACTCACCATTTGCTGCGTGACTCGCCATTTCGGAGAATGTTTATTCCTGGAATTTAAAATTCAACCAGTGACAGTGATGTTTGCAGTGGTGACACACGGAGATTTGGTTAAAATGTTGTTGTCTGCCCCTCTCTGGCAGGTCTATGAGGCACTTTTTTTTTCCTGATTATACAGTTGGCTTCTTCTCTGTCTCCCATGCCTGATGGCTGATGGAACTTCCTGAGAATTTTGTAATTATTTTATGTAATTTCTCGAAATTTATGAAAAAAATCCAAATTTTAAACAGGAATATTTCACAATTCTGTTTCAAAAATGATTGCTGAAATGAAAAAAAATTTGAACGACATTTATTTGAAAAAATTCCTTGGTAAATTGTAAGGAATTGCATTAACAGATCAACGGGCTACGAATTAGCACAAAATCCATATTAAAAAAAATTAGGGCACTCTGCAGAGCGTATACCTCTGCCACACAATGTCTGATCCACAAGAACATATCTGACCCAATACATTTTTGAAATATGCTATATATCGTTATTGGCCCCTTCTCTCAATGGTGAAGAATCACTTTAAAAAATAAATAACTCTCGTATCTGGATCCAGATTTAGATCTTCACCAAAATCGAATCAATTCATCTTTATCACACACCCAAACATGTCCACCAACTTTTGTCCGAATCCATCCACAATTTTTTGAGATATCGTGCTATATAACATTTTGGCCCTCTCTCTCAATGGTGAAGAATCACTTTTAAAATTCTAGTAGTCTGATCAGGATCCAGATCCGGATATTCACCAAAATCGAATCAGTTTGTTCTTGTCACACGCGCAATCAGCCCACCAAATTTCATCCGGATCCGTCCACTACTTTTGGAGCTTTCGTGAAATATATTAGTATAGCGCCATCTCTCAATGGTGAAAAATCACTTAAAAAAATTTTCGGATCTACACCAAAATTGAATTAACTCTTCTTTGTTACACAAACATGTCCACCAAGTTTCGTTCGAATCCATCCACAATTTTTCGAGATATCGTGCTATATATCATTTTGGCCCAATCTCTCAATGGTGAAGAATCACTCGAAAAATTATTGGATCTGCATCCAGAATCGAATCTTCACTAAAATGGAATCAATTCTTCTTTGTCACACAACCAACATGTCCACCAAGTTTCGTTCGAATCTGTCCACAATTTTTTGAGATATCGTACTTTATATCATTTTGGCCCTATCTCTCAAAGATAAAAGGAATCACTTTAAAAATTCTCGGAGTCGGAGCCGGACCCGGTTCTTCACCAAAATCTAAACAGTTTGTCCTTGTGGCACACCCAACCTGCCCAGCAAATTTCATCTGGATCCATCACCAACTTTTTGAGATATCCTGTACACAGACAGACAAACAGACAAACAAACAGACAGAGAGAGGTGAAAACATAACCTTCTTCACCTTCATTGGCAAAGGTAATAACATTTAGCTGAAACCATAAGTATTCCACTTTAATATAGTGTTGACTCGTATGTATGTATGTATGTATGTATGTATGTATGTACATTATTGTTACGTGTAAGGGGGGATGGGGGTGGGGAGAGGAGGAGGGATCCAGAGCTAGACTGTGGCCAGTGTTAGTGTAGTCTGGTCCCTGTGTTTCACTTAGGTTCGATTGCTATGTAACAGGGATCTGTCAGAGTAAGTCTTTTGTTTCACATGATGCTGAGGAGGCAGCATATGTAGTTTAGAGACAGGGTGTGCAGGGTAATTAATTCTGTACTGTATATGCAAACACCTCTTGTTTGTGGGCAGGGCTAGTGTTGTGTTTGATTAAAGTGATTGTGGCTTTCAGGGGCATCATGTTTGATTAAATACTCTGAGAGCAGCACTCTTGGGGAGTGCACTTGGCCATCGGAATATAGGCTCTCGAGCATGAAGCTGTTTGGAGTTTGTACGTGATGATTGTACCAGTTCAAATACAAGACATTTGGCGACGAGGATGGCTGGTTTACAGTTACCAGCTCCACCTCCATTCTTGGCTTCTCTTGGGACCCGGCCCCTTCCACGGCCTCTGGATTGCAGCTTTTCAAACCTACTTGGAAGCTTCGGTTCCTAGACCGTATGGATGCCACAGCACTCGTAAGAGGGTGATCTTGATTCACTGATTGGGCGCCGAAGGCCAGCATATGTTCGCACAGCTAACAGCCAAGACCTCCACATTCGGAAATGTGGTGAGTGCACTTGAGAGCTACTTTGGTCCGAAAAAGAGTGCCATGATTGAACAGTATAAATTCCACCAGCACTACCGGGGAAATGGTGAACCTGTCCAACAATACGTTGCTTCACTTTCTGACCCGGCTGATACCTGTAATTTTGGGGTTGTAACAGACGAGCTCATCAGAGATCAGGTCATAGAAAAGACTTCCATTCCTTGTATTCGGGAACGGTTGCTAATGGAGGATGACCGACTCCCATTCGAGAAGGCTACAGCCCTGGCTATCCAGACAGAATCAGCCATGATGGATTCTAAGCTGATTCAAACATCTCCAGCAACCTCAGTACCAGGAATGCAACTGGCACAACAGTTGCATACAAGTCAAATACAAAGGCTTCAAATCAACCGCCAACAACAGCCCCATCCACGCCTTGCCCACGTACCTCGAACAAAGCCATTTCAAGCTTGTCGTCGACAACATGGCGTTAAAGCACAATGTCCAGCATGTGTAAAACAATGCGGTGCTTGCTTTAAGATTAACCATTTTGCATAAGTATGCAGGTTATCAAAAAAGCAGATATCATCCGTTTGTCAGGTTGATTAACCAAGTGCTTCTGATGTTGAAAGACAACACATCGTGTACACCATCACAGACAAAATGCCTTTCCGTCCTCAGCAAGGGAGCAACTTCAAGGATTGTGAAGTTGACATCACGTGGATTTTGGTATCACTATTCAATGATGTAGTGGTAAAAGTCTCCATTGTGAGTGACAATCGCTACCGCAAGTACTTTTTGTCTTTTCCACTCAACTCTGCGCAATCTACACTTCAAGCCTACGAT
Organism: Eptatretus burgeri; assembly: GCF_056783735.1. Lineage (NCBI taxonomy): Eukaryota > Metazoa > Chordata > Myxini > Myxiniformes > Myxinidae > Eptatretus > Eptatretus burgeri. The sequence continues at coordinate 49,790,067 of NC_140973.1, read as the reverse complement.
GACTCCCTCATCCAGGTATTGGGAATGATAACTATTCCTTTGAACTACAGGGGTATCAAGCTCAACAATTTCACCTTTTATGTTGCAAAAGGCAAGAGCCTAATGGGTGTTAATCCGTTCGACAAGCTTGGGTTCAAACTTTGAACCCGACTGGGGCACACATCCACGCGATTGCAGAGAAAGACAATGTGTACAAACACCTGTACCTTTCCATGTTTGTTGTATTTTGGGAGTGTAAGTGTTACTGACACACTCCTCGAGTGGACCTTGCAGTTCCACCAGTATCTCAAGGTTTGAGATGTCTACCTTTCGCTGTTCGTGAAGAAGTTTCGAAGGAGCAAAAATGCCTTGAATCTGAGAGCATCATTGAATGCAGTGATTCGTCTCCACGGGCGTTGAATCTCGTCATCGCATGACGTAAAAATGGAGAATTAAGACTTTGTGTTGACCTTAAGTCGATGAACAAAGCTGTTATTCCTGATAAATACACACTTCCAACTAGAAATGAACTTTCTGCTTAATTCCACAATGTTCACAAAGATAGACTTGAGGAGAAGCTACCTACAGGTACCTCCAGTAAAGCAGAGCAGACATTTAACCGCATTCATGACTCATGAAGGCCTATTCCAGGACCATAGAATACCATACGGCCTCAGTTCTGCATCAAGTGTGTTTCAGAAGATAGCCTCTTTGGTCCTGTCTGATATTGAGGGGACCCTCAACCTCCTTGATGACATCATCATCTATGGGAAAGATAAAGCAGAACACGATCAGCAACTGGATGAAGTGTTGTCACAACTAGTGAAGCACAACTTTTGACGCTGAATGAGGAAAAGTGTACCTTTGTAGCATCAGAAATTGACTTCTTAGGATATCATGCGACAGCTAATGGGGTGTACCTGATGCAGGACAACATCGAAGCAGTTATGACTCTTCCTTCTAAGTCAATGCAAAAGAGCTTGCATCATTCATCAGGACTATAAATTTCGACCTCAAGTTTGTACTCAACGACGTGGAGATCGCTGAACCTCTTCGTAAACTACTGTGCAAGGATGTACCTTGGGAATGGACTTGTACCCAGCAGCATGCGTTTGTCATGCTGAAAGAGAAGGTCACATCTCCTCCAGTCCGAACACATGTTGATCCTAATGCAAAGACTATTGTCACAACAGATGTATCAGGTACAACAGTGGGAGCAGTACTTTCACAATCTATCGCAGGTAATGAACGGCTTGTAGCATTCGCATCTCGCACACTTATGGAGACGGAACACAAACACTCAACAAGGGAACGCGAAGCGTTAGCATGTATCGATGCATGCAAACACTGGCACGTCTATCTGTATGGTAGAAAGTTCATGGTCCGCGGAGGCCATCAATCACTGACAACACTACTCACTACATCGGGATCTGGACATAGACCACTACGAATTTACAGGTGGTCAGACCGTCTCTACCAGTATGATTTTGACATGGAATACTTGGCACGGTCCCATAATCAAGTGGCGGGCATGCTCTGTTCTATAACACCCATAGAGAACACGACGAATGATGCGATTAGTGAAGTTGACACCTTTGTAAATACCGTTATTACAAATGCAACCACAAATTTAGTGACTTGTGATGAGCTCAAATCGCAATCTCAACAGGATGCAATTTTCTCCAAACAGACTGGCCTCAACAAATCACAGAGGACCTACAACCCTACTACAGGATTTGACATGAGCTATCCATCTTTGATGAAGGTTGTATTGCCTGTGCATCTGTGCATGCGGTGATCCCAAAAGAACTACAGCAGCGAGTGATGCGTCTCACTCACAAGTGACATCCCGGGATCATCAAAATGAAACGGAAATGTCGCAATTCTGTATGGTCGCTGGGTATTGACACATGCCTCAAACAGTTTGTGAAGAATTGCGAAACATGCGCCCTCAGCGAGAAAGCAGGAGATCCACATCTTTCTCCTCTTCAGCCTACATGCCGGAGAAACCGTGGCAACAGCGACAGGTGGACACCTTCGGTGAGGTTCGTGTTGCACCTCACAATCAGAAGTACTTGGTCATAGTCCATGATCTTCACAGCAAATGGCCTGAGATCACAGCTACCAGCTTGCTTTCAACTTCGTCCATTATCAGCATCCTGGACAAGGTGTTTACAAGATGGGGGCTTCCCGAGTCCATTACGTCAGACAACGGACCTCAATTTACATCTGAGGAATTCGCACAATACCTCAAGGCCAATGGCATCGAACATCACCGAACTACATGGTATAATCCGCAGAGCAACGGTGGGGTGGAGAGGTTCAACAGAGTCATCAGATCTTGCAGCAACTGGGTCATCAACCCAACAGATCTTGCAGCAACTGGGTCATCATAGCTACGTACTCGAAGATGGCACAAAGAGGAATACACAATGTCTGGTACCAACCAACCTTCAAGATGCAGAGAATGATGACAACTGCCACTTCTTTCCACAAAATCTTCAAGATGAGGATCAATCACAATGATTCAGCTGGGCTACAATCTGGCATACACAGATCTGGTCATGTTCGGAAGCATCCTCAATACCCGAGAGATTACCGGTGTACATAAAGTTCATTATCCATGAATATGGTTCAAACTTCCCCAAAATGAACTTTAAATCTTTGAACACGTATCATAGGAAATGTTGGTGTCAGTTTTGACTTGAGATTGTGGATCTTGGATTTTCAAATGGATAAAGGGTTTATTTCAGAATGGGGGAAAATATGTTGTGTTTCAATAAAGTGATTGTGGCTTTAGGGACATCATGTTTGATGAGCTATCCCTGAGGGCAGCACTGTTGTGGAATGCACTTAGCCATCGGAATGAAGGCTCTCGGGCAGGAAGCCATTTGGAGCTTGTTTGATGATTGTACCAATTAAAATACAACACACCTCGGTGAGGACTTCCCATCACAGAGGCACATGTCACGTGTGCAAAAAGGTCAATTATGATCTCTCTCTCTGAGATCTCTTTCTCTCTGAGAAAAAGGCCATGGCGGCGCAGCAGGCTGTGGAGGCCGGAGGAAAAGATGTACATTAATTTTTATAGGGGAGGCAACACCCAAGCTGGAGACTCTGCCCAGGAGGAAGAGGAGGACTGGATGCACCATGAGTTGACCAAGAGAGAACTCCATGCACGAGAGTCGACTGGTATGCACAGGAGTCGAAGAGAGAGTCCATAAGAGAGACTGCAGAGTCCACCAGGAGAGGACGGTGTGCAAGAGAGGCTTGTGTACAAGAGTCCACCAGTACAGCACCACGAGAGGCTCATGTGGAAAGGACGACAGAGACCTCACTTGGAGGAGAAGCCTCGTGTGGAATTGACCCAAGTTGGGATCACCCTGTATTTTTGGTGGCCCATGAGGTCTCTGGCTCAAAAATGACAAAGGGGACCACATGGCCAAGTTGAAGGCCTACTCATCACCAGCCCTGCTCGTGGCCATTTGACATCTTCTGGGCACCATCGTTACTGGCTCTCATCTTGCACATGTTCTATAAAACAGGCTGCGCTGTGTTGAACTGCATCCACCCTGTGCATAAGAGAAAAGGGAAGTCCTGCCTGCATCATTGTCGTGCGGTAAAAGTGTGATCTGTGACACATTGTGGGTTAGGATTTGAGCTCTAATTTCTCATCATTGTATATAAGTTTGTATATCCCCATTCTCTTCTTTGTGCCTTTTGACTCGCTTGGTTTGTTACGTTTATTGTAGTATATCTTATCGACCCTCTTCCTTTTGCTTTTCAATATAAAATAAATCCTATAAAATATAAGAATGCATGTTTCAGCCATGTGCTTTCCATGTGAGATTGCCATCGATTTGGGCTCATTTTGGTGACCTTCGGGAATGGTCGGTAGAGTAATACTTAACACATTGCATTGAAAAAGACTGCTTTGACCATTCCTCAGGAAAAAAGGTCCTGGCTCTGAAGAATTCTGTATTCACGGATACTCAGACGTGACAGTATGTATGTATGTATGTATGTATGTATGTATGTATGTATCTCGAATTGGCGATCACTCGTAACTAATTATGATCGTTTTCATGTTCACGACATGGATCCGCAGGTGGCTGATGAGGCCAATCTACAAACCACAAATCCTATTGCAGTGAGGGCACCTGCTCCCAGGTGGAAGGGGGTGAGCTGTTTGATTTTCTTGGCTTTCTTTTCACCTCCTTCTCTTATCCTTAACTGCTTGCCAAAGTAATTCATCAATACGATGGGAGCCCTTATCGAGGAAGTTGTGCCAAGCAAATCTATCTTACACGATCATGTCCGAAGTGTCTATATTGATCTTGCATTCCTTCAAGTTTCCTTTTAGTGTGTCTTTGAACATTTATGTTTTCCACCATGAGTCTGCTAACCTTCTTTCAGCTAGGAAAAAAGAAGCTGTTTTGGAAAGTGATGGTCAGGCATCCTTCCGGACAACATGCCCCATCCACAGAAATTGGTTGTCATATGATCAGAGCATCAGCGCATTAACACTCTATCGAGAGCAAGGTGGCTGACGATTCGCCTGTTCAAGGATATAATTAAATAAGACCGTTAGTTATTTTCAAAAGGGGTGTTTTAACAACCCAAACACCAAATTTTCACACTTGCTCTCTCTTGGAGTTCCCTTAGTATGCGTGCAAAGTTTCAGGCTGTGAGGTTTCATGGTTTTTGAGTTATGGAGGAGACACACCCACACACTGACACACGGACACACACACACTGACATTTATTAGTATAGATATCAGTTATGGTCCCATCTCATTGAATCAGTTGTTCTTGTCACTTAAATAATAGTGTTGAGAAATTATGGAATGACCCAGTGCAAATTGCAAGAGTAATGATTCCAATATTTCCGGCATGACTTCCACAATTTAACATCCCTACCCTGGCCTAAGGTTGTAACCCAAATTTTGTAGCATTCTGATTGGTGGGTCTGGAAAAGAAGATTTTGGAAGGAATTTGCGCAACCACCATTTTGACACGCTTCCGGTCATGTGATTTGCATGGCCTCCACAATTTAACATCAGGACCCTGTCTTAATGTTGTCACCAAAATTTGGAAGAATTCTCACTTGTGGTTCTGGAGAAGAAGATTTTTGAAGGAATTTACACAATTTTCCCTAAAATTGACTTGGCCTGCTATTTTGACACATTTCCAGTCATGTTATCAGCATGACCTTCGCAATTTAATATGCATACCATGGCATAATGTTGTAACACAAATTAGGCAGCTTTCTGACTGGTGGTTCTGGAGAAGAATATTTTTGAAGAAATTTACTAATTCGGCCACTTTGACTTACTTAATGTCACGTGACTCGGACAAGCTTTGCAATCCCTATTAACAGTCAGGAGAGGAACGTTGCTGCCAAATTTCAGCCGGATCGGCTCAGAAGTTTGCCCGACGAAGTCAAAATTGGAGATGGATGGAATTTAAATTCCAGATAACCGAAACATCATAACTATTCCTCACGAGGCAAATTTGCCATGTGCCAATTTTCAATTTTTTCGCTGGTGCAGTTTCGAAGATACAGAGCTCTAATTTTTTCCAACATGTTCCCATACCAAATGACCTATGACGTCATAATTATCACTAAAACATTCTGCATGAGTAGTTGCTTTGACGGTGAAAATTTCGTCTCAATCCGACAAGCGGTTGCAGAGAAAAACACTCATGTTCTATGTGGCCAAACAACCAGACAAACAAATGAACAAGCCAGTAGGCGACATGGGTGGTCGCTATATAATTGCATACTAGTCATACAGATTTTGACGGATCGGGCTGAAAATTTTTGACAAAGAGGTTAGTTATAGTGCGCATAAAAGCGCGGAAGCCAATTTTTGATTTTCTAAAAAAAAAAAAAAAAAAAAATAAAAAATTCGGATTTTTTTCTAAAAATTCAAAGTCCCGTTGCTAGGCAACGGTGGCGTCCATAGCAACGGTGCTCAAAAGCATACAACTAGATCCTGGTATGAACCTACCAGTCAAGTTTCATCAAAATCGGTTGACTCCTCTGGCCTCCAGAGCTGTCCATTACATACAAACAAACATACAGACAGACGGAAAACCTGAGAATAGTGGGTCTAGCGACTACCCAAAAATCACTCATAGAGTGATGCTTGGTGAAACGGAATGGCACTCGGTGGAGCGCATACCTCCGCCAGGCTGAACAGCTTACATTTTGTATTCCACTCATAGGTCGGATCTGAATCCGGATCTTAACAAAAATCGAATCGGCTCGTTCTTGTCACCGAACCGACTCTTCCACCTTGTTTTGTCACAAGTCACCCACAACTTTCAGAGATATCATGATATACATAGTTTTTGGCCCCATCTCTCAATGGTGAAAAATCACTTACAAATATTCTCCTTTCCAGATCCGGATCTGAATCTTCACCAACATTGAATCAATTAGTCCTTTTAACACACCCAACCGGTCAACAAAGTTTCTGCGGAATACATCCATAACCTTTTGAGATATTGTGCGATATGTCGTTTTTGGCCCTATCTCTCAATGGTGAAGAATCACTTAGAAAAAAATGAATCACAATGGTGAAGAATCACTCCGGATCCGGATTCAGATCTTCACCAAAATCAAATCAATTAGTCATTGTCACACACCCGACCTGTCCACCAAGTTTCATCCAAATCTCCCCTTAACTTTTTGAGATATCAGGCAATAACGTTTTTAGCTCCATCTCTCATTGGTGAAGAATCAGTTAAAAATCAAATAATTCTCATGTCCAGATCTTGATTTGAATCTTCACCAAAATTTAATCAATTCCTCTTCGTGGCAATCCCAACCTGTCCACCAATTTCGTGTGAATCCATCCATAACCTTTTGAGATATTGTGCTATGTATCGTTTTTGGCCCTACCTCTCAATGGTGAAGAAACAACATATTCCCAGATCCGGATCCGGATTCGGATCTTCTCCAACATTAAACCCCGATTTATTAAGATTGCTTGTGTCTGTCTATTCATTGTGGGTTCGACTATAAATCCGTGTGCATCCGTCTGCTACGCATCTTTGCCATAAACGCATGGAGCTCATTCAAAGTCGCCATTGGCCTCTTGGTGGCCTCTCTGACCTGTCTCCTCATTGCTTGGTCATCCAGTTTGGAGGGACGGCCTGATCTCGGCAGGGTCTTGGTGGTACCATACACCTTCCACTTCCTAATGATTGTTTTGACTGTGCTCCAAGGATATTCGAGGTCTTTGAAATATTTTTATACCCATCACCTGATCGGTGCCTTTCCACAGCTTTATCCCAGAGGCGTTTTGAAAGCTCCTTGGTGCTCATGGTTGAGCCTTTGCTGTGAAATGCATGACCCAGCAGAGGAAATCGAGAGGTAGAGTTGATTTTATTTCTGAAAAAAAATCAGAATCACGATAATTTAACACAGGTGGAGGGCAATTAACTTGGTGTGTGATTTTGAAGGAGATTGGTTACACCTGAGCTAATTTCCAATCGCTATTATAAGGGGGGGAGGGGGGTGGATGCTTATCCAATCAAGATATTATAGTTTGTATTATGAAATAATTTTCTGAAATTTGTGGAATTTGTTTGTTCACTTGGAAGTTATGGGTTATGATGTGAAAATAAAGGTGGAAAAAGTCTGATTTAATGCAATTTAATTCCAGGCTATAAGGCAACAAAAGGTGAAAAATTTGATAGGGGGTGTAGACTTTCCATAGGCACTGATATATTGTTGCGGTTCTGCAAAACCGCATGCCTCTAAGGCAATGGCACCCAACATACAGTGATCCCCAGGCAGTTATTTCGTTAGTCTCTGTGCAGTTAGATCTTCCCCTCACGTCTAGTGGATTAACGGGGCAAAGTGCATTATGTTGGTCTAATAGTCAGGTCTATTAACTATATCTCTATCTCCAATTGATTTCTAATCCAACCTTTTCCTTTTAGCCATGGTACAAGTCAAGCAAGCAAGCACACACGCCATGAAAAATGTGATTGAATAGCAAACACACCACGATGCCTTCCATGGCTTGGAACTACCACCAACAAACTCCCTCCACCAAGCATACTACACACAACACAGCACACGGATTACGCTCCATTATTTCATTCAAATCTGCATGCCAATTTCCAACGGCATCTCACCTTTTCTTCACCCCTCACTCACCAAACTTCACAACTTCGACCACAAATGCTTCCCACACCCCCTTGTACCTCTGCATCGCTACAATTCAACACAATACGGAGGAGTACCGCAAAACTTGGGCTGCCATCGGACCGTGTGATGTGGGGAGGAGCAACGGACGTCATTAGCACCAACCGCATCTCGCCAGGGATGCACCGGGTGAGCACGTGGAATTAATACGATCCTCGTCCAGTCGTCAGAACACAGCCAGATGGGCGGTGAGGAGGGGTCGTGGGAAGGGTGATCCGGGATTTTGGTACGGGGCCCGGGTGTGCATTTTGGCTCATGAGAGGAGGTGCCATGGGTGGCTGGTGTGCATTGCTAATCAGCATTCAGACTGCACTCGGAGCACGTTCGGGGCTAGGTTGTCAGCTCGTACCCTATGTTGAGTTAGGAGCCCCGGGCCGTGGCGAGCCGGATGGGCAAATGAGACCATTTCCGGCCAGGAGAGCCTGGCAGGGCATGGCTAGGGTTGATGTAGCCTAATAGAGGAGCAGGATTCGGGGTCACAGCGTGTCGCCTTCGGGTCGTCACCCCACCCTTCGCCCGGGGCTTATAAAAGTCGGAGCGCTCTCTGCTTCGCCCTCTTCTTCTTTGCTCCTCTCGGCTCTGTGTTGGCTGCTCCTCATTGCCTCTGCCTTTCGCTGGCTTTTCACTCGTCGTTGGTGTGCGACTGAGATATGCTTATTCCTGAGGACCAGTGCGGAATGCACATTGCCATGAGCCTCGGCAAAGTGACTAAGCCAGAGATAATGTGCCAACTCTCGAGGTGGGAATGCTCAAGCATCGCGTCCCACGGAGGTACACACTACATTGGCAGACCTATACACGACTCGATTTGGGATCTATCACCTCACACATCTTCTCTCTTCTCTTCTTTCAACCCCTCTATCTCCTCCCCTTTGGATGCACAAAGGAGCATCATTACTGACTCGCAATCCCATTTTCCTCTGGCGTGACACCGCACCCCCAATATTGCACTACACCACACCTCCTATTCCCACACCTTAGACACCAGTATTTCTCCCTCCTACCTCTCCCTAAGCGTACTGGGTTGCGTTGGTCAGCTGACCGCGTCAGGTATTGCGAGGCTGTTTGTCCTCATTTGCTCTCTTTCTTTCTGGCTATCTAATCTTCCTCAGGTTTGTGTGAGTATGTGATGGTGCCTGTCATAGCATAAGTTAAGCTTGTCGAAGTTTTAACAGGATAAGTCTGCTCTGTGTCTGCTTTTGTAAATTGCTTGCCTTTTGTCGCACCCCATAAATTCCTTGCTATCCCCTGCTGCACATACGAATAAACCCAATTTACTGTGCCACATACCTCTCCTCGCTTGATTGTAAATAAATGCTTGTGTAGAAATGTTCTCAGCTCGTTTCTGTCTTTTCCTTCATTGGTCCACCATGGTTCGTATTCCAGCTTAGCCGGGACGTTATCCCCCAACGATCTGTTTTTCTAGCCGGTACATTCTTGGCAGTTATGCTCGGCTGCATCTGATCCGGCAAGGTGATCCGGTTTGAATAAGGCGTACTGAGGGTATGTCCCCCGGTAATTAGATAACATGACCTTTTGGTAAGCGGTGTTCATAAGACGGAGGACCCTAAGTCACGTGGTTTAGTTATTGGCGTTCACGGTCAATTAGCGGCCCGCCAAGTCATGACGTTATTTGTGTGTGATAGCCTGTGATTCCACAGAGTTTGGTGGGAACCCGAGGTAGCGTCCCCCCTCGTGGTCTTCTCGCCCCTGACCCCCGGGTCTGCAACAATATATAATTATGCACTTGCATGATGTGCTTACACATTGTGTAAGCATACGAACCGTGCTTCCCCATTGTCTCGGGTTGCTCACCTGGATTAATTTTTTTCATTTATTACCCTCGCCAAAGGAGAACGTATTCCATTTGGGTCAGTTTGTTTGTCTGTCTGTTTGTTTGTCTGTCCGCACAGAACTTTCGTGCTTTTCTCTACAACTGCCTGTCGGATTGAGACAAAATTTTCAAAATTGGAGCAAGTACTCATGTACAATGTTTTACTGATAATTATGACGTCATCAGTCACGTGGTGTGGCAGCCATATTGGAAAAATGGAAAAACTTTGGGCCTCTGTATCTCTGAAACTGCACCAAGGAAAAAAATTAAAACTTGGCACATAGCAAGTCCTCCTCATGCGGAATGAGAATGATATTTTTTATGATGTAATAAGTGCCCTCGTTATGACGTCATAATTGTATATGTAGAACGCCACATCCGATCAGTATGAAAAATGTTGAGGGTCTTCTCGGGATAAAACGGTCCACAGAAAAAAAAAAAATAATTACGTGATTCGGCAACCATATTGTTTAAAAAAAATACCTTCAAAAATCTTCTTGTCTGAAGTGGCTGAACAAATTGAGGTGAAACTTTGCATGTATGACCACCTGTCCATGAGGAACAAAAGTTTCACACATATGATATCATAGGTCACATGTTTGGCAGCCATATTGGATTTACCCTAAAACTTACAAAAATACACCACTCAAAAGAAGTCCTGGCAAGGGTCTGCAATCTCTGATTGCTCTTACTTGTTTATATTTTCATTTATGGATGCTTTCCATTGGTTTTGTGATTTTCCCTGGTGTGTCAGCTTTGATGTCCGTCCGCACACCAAATTACAATGCTTCCCCATTGTCTCGGGTCACCCATCTGCATGTTTTTTCAATTTGTTTTCATTTATTTTAATTTTCATTTTACGATCTGGTCCGACGATTCTGTGATTTTTTTTTTTTGTTTTTCCTGGTGTACCGGCCTCGACGTCCATCGGCACGCAAAATTTCAGCTTTCTACCTCACCCGGAAGGTAGATTGTTTATGTGATATCACAGCCTTTTTCTGTTCTGAATACTGAATAATACACAACAACACACTATGAGGAAGATCAAAATTGAAATGCAAAATGCAAAGGCTGTCCACATTCAAAATGTATAGCCTTTTGTAATCAATCTTCCTCTTCTTTTTTTGATGGGCACAGGCAGGCACGCACGCAGACACCGAGCTGGAGCTACTTTTATATATATATAGTTTAAGCATTTTGTGGAAACAAATCGAGCATACAAATTGATCCCTTCCCACCCCCACCCCCAATGTCATTCGGTTTTAATAAGTTTATCATCTGCTGTGGTTCGCAACACTGTGCAGATGGCATAACTAGCCATGGTAGAGTATGTACACACTAACAGTGGTGATAAAGCAGCAAACATACTGTGTTTACGTGTCTTTATAATCCAATGTACTGGACACAAATGTTTATCTGAATTGTAGTACCATGGAATACAGTAGTATCACAGAGTATGACTATCACGGAGTATTACCATGCTCCATATTATTCACACCAAAAGAGATAAAACATGAAGCATTTTATTACTCACGAGCAAATACCACTCGTATTGACAGGAATTCTAAGGAGTGGGGGGAGAAAAAGAAGAGGGGGAGCGGGAGGGAGGGTGGAGGAGAGAGGGAGGGGGGAGAGTGAGGAGGTGGAGGAGAAAAGAGAGAGGAGGGAGGGGGAGTGAGGAGGGAGGGAGAGTGAGGAGGGTGGGGGAAGGGAAGGCAGCGTGAGGTGAGAGGAAGGGAAGGCACATGTTCGGTGGAGCGTTAATTATGATTCATACTGTCACATAAAAATGATTCTGCAGAGAATATCAGTGAAGATGAAAACGAAATAATATCTGAAATCCATTTTCTACAGGTCATACTATAGATACTGCCCGAAAACAAACACCGCCCAGACACGTCTGGAGACAGACACCACCTGGACACAGCCAGAGACAAACACCACCCAGACACATCCAGAGACAGAAACCACCCGGACATGTCCAGAGACAAAACCTGCTGGACGCATCTGGAGCCATGCTGTCCGGAGACAAACTCCTGTCTGGACATAAACACCACCCGGACAAGTCTTGAGATAAATAACGCCCAGACACGTCTGGAGACAAACACCATCTGGAGCAAAACACTGCCCAGACAAAACTGAAGATAAAACCCGCCAGATGCTTCCGAAGACAAACACCGCCCAGACTTGTCCCGAGACAAACGTGGATATGTCCGGAGAAATCACCACCCAGACACGTCCTGAGGCAAACAGACACGACCCGGACAGGTCTGGAGACAAACACTGTCCAGAAATAAACAATGCCCAGACACAAACTCCGTCCGCACATAATCACTGCCCAGACACGTCCGGAAACA
>NC_140973.1:49765173-49767673 GCF_056783735.1 Eptatretus burgeri | reverse complement strand
GGCTGCACAAACGCAGTCTCCGTGCCAGCTCAAGTGGCACACGCAATGAACACAACGAATGGATGCATGAACGGTTTGAACTGAATGCAGTGAACGCAAACACGGTGCACGGGCCGCCACTGCAGGCCCGTGTTGTAGCTGCCAACAGGGCAGTTCTCGCAGCTTGCAAACTGTTGCTTTGATCCTGGCGCACATGGAAATGAACAGGGGGGGGGGCAAAGCAAAAATTGAACGGGGCTGGTGAACATGGGCAGTGGGCATGGCATGGCAAAGGTGCAGACAACACACAGCCCGCAGAAGAAGGCCGCTGCCGGCAAACACAGCCCGCAGATGTACTGGCCGGCACAGGCCTTGAAGAAAAACAGCCAGCAGATGAACTGGCCGGCACAGGCCTTGAAGAAAAACACGACCAGCCGATGGCACAGGTCTTGCAGCAAAACAACAGCTGCCGATGAAGTTGGCCGGCCTCTGCCTTGAAGCAAAACACGGCCAGCCGATGAAGTTGGCCAGCCTTTGCCGTTCAGTGGAGGTTGGTGGAGGGAGTGCGGTGGTGCTGGCCACTTGGAAGGCGGGGTCGGACCTACCTACCTGTCTCCCTCCCACCTATCGCCTTTGCCTGTCACTGTACATACCCACTCCCTTAATTTGTCAAACCCCAATTTAGCCCCAACTTAATTTTTTTCTGTTGTTTTTATGTTTACTCCCCCACTATAAATCGTCCCCTAACCCCCTTTATCGTCCTTGTTCGGCTAACCTATCCTGTCACCTAGCCTACTCCCAACCCCTACGTTCCCTTCCCGGAGGGGAATAAGGGAGAGCTAACGTCCTGTGTCGAGGCCCAACTCAAGCCTCAGAATGGCCTCCCCAGAGTTCGGCGATCTTAACACCAAGTGGGTCCAGCGGCCCACAACGACAGCGAGGGGATGGATGGTGCGGAGGGGTACATCTCCTAATCTACCCTAACCATTTAACCGTTAAACTACCCCGGGGCTTTCAACAAGCGCCTCTTGCTTAAACTATTGGTTCTAACAACCCAGATTCCCGTCGCCTGTGTTGGTGTCCTCACAATTTCGGGCCTCGCCCCCCAATTTTCGCTCCGTGCCCTCACACGGTCTCCTGGCTGGGACACGTGGCTCCCTTTGGCAGGCACGACCCTCTGCCGAATCTCCCGCTATGGCACCCCCGGGCACTACACTGCCTCCGAGCCTACCAGCTCCCTAACACCGGGGAGTGCCCCCATGGCACCTCCCCTGAAACGCACACGTGGCAGGCCGGCCTCCCGGGCCCCTTTCCGAGGGTCACCCGTGCCCACTGCACTGCCCACGCGGCTAATGGCGCCCCGGGCCCCCGCACCAAGCAGGCGCACCCGTGCCCACTACTCTATCCCGGCCCCCCATGGGCCCATGGCCTACCGCGGCCGACTAGCCTGGTGCCCGGGGTACCCACTCAGCGATACTCACCTTTCGCAGCCACGCTCCCAAGCCCGTCAACAGGGCTCCTGCACCCCTCCAAATGGGTCTCGAGCCTACATTCCCACCAACAACAAAACGACCTCCATTTTTCAATTTGACTAACCCAGCTAACTCACTCTACACTGACCCCGGCGTCCCTTGGGCGGGAGTCACTCCTCCCCCAATCACTCATCGCACCATGCATTCCCCATTCGCTCCATACACACAGACCCGCTGGCCTCACTCACTCAACATGTACACGTACTCACCTCACAACCCACAACTCTTCAACACACTCACCGCTGAACTCTGCCATCCTTCTAACTACCTCCCCTAACTAACTCGTGCTCCCACGTCGTCCCTTAAACTAGTAGCACGTTCCTTTTAACCTACGTAGCTAAACTACGTCCCCTCTACACATCCTCAGTCTGTCACTGTCTCCAATAAATCATTTTATTTCCCAACCTAAAGCTCGCTACAATCCCTCTAACTAATCCATCCCACTTCTGACACCAGTGTTGCGGTCTTCGCGCCCGCCGGCGTGCGAACGGCCACGTAACTCGAATCGCGGCACGTCGCCCACCGGACGGACAATCCAGTCGTGACCCTCTCGGACTAACGCCGGGAACCAGTCACGGGTGGACCTTTCGGTCTCACCGCGATCGAGCCAATCAGCCCCCGCGTGGGATAGGGTTGCTCGCCAAATTCGAACTACCTAAGTACCCACGCGGAGGGTAGACCGGGCGATCGCACCTCGCCGCAGGTCGACTTCGGACACGGGCCACTTAAGCGACCCGTTCCGTACTATCAGAATAACCGAGCGGTGTTATCGTCGACCTCGACGGTTCGATTAATTATCGGGCGTACTCAGCCCACTACCAACCCTTTACGTGAAGCAAGATGGGGATTCAATGGAGGAAAAGACGAAGCGAAGCGGGAGAACAGTTCAACAATAAAGCACGTTTATTCTCGGCACACGGGAAGCACACAAATACAATTCCACCAAATGCACACAAAAAAGAAAACACAATTCCATTTACACAAAAAGC
>NC_140973.1:49752673-49757673 GCF_056783735.1 Eptatretus burgeri | reverse complement strand
ATAAAATGAATTAATGAAATAAAATGACTTCATCCACAAAAGAGTTGCAGCTTAATGCAAAACAACCCTGGAGACATCGCAAAGTTCAATCATCCGTGAAATAAACATTGCAGAAAATTCGCCATTTTGCCTGCTCCTCTGTGCACGTGTCACATGGGAAATCGGTTCAGAGTCTGCACAAACGTTATAACTTTATTTTAAAGAGTCCATTTTTTGTTTTACCAGATTTGCTTTGATTCCTGGAGAGCACCTCACAAACCTCCGAAAATTTAGACACAGATCTGGCAGACGTGATGGATCGGCAGTCCCTCGGGGGACAGAGCACGAGGTCTAGCAGTGAATGCATTAAATCATATAGCTCAATGAAACTTTAATTTTGTAACGTTCCTTCATTTTTTGTTCACTCAATATAATTCTCCAAACGGGTAGAAAAAGATGTAATGCTTTGGAAATTTCACATTTTCTTGTGCATGTATGGAGGAGGAAACATAGACTTGCTTGCTTAAAGTAAATAGGTATATAGGCTTATTTTCAAGACTCGTTATTTCTTTAAATTATCAGATTTCACAACAGATTTTGACACTTGTTTAATCCGGACAATATCCGATACTCAAAACCGAAATAATATTTCGATGATATACTTTAATTAGTCCGTGAGAGTAGGTCATGGAAAATCGTATTATATAAAGCATGAAATCGCTCCAAGCTCCAAGTTTGAAAATTATAGTACTTATGAAAGCATTGTATACAACGATTCGTAGCGAGGATGAATAGGCATTCGATATGAGTGAGGAAAGTGAAAAAAAAGACTATCGTTAAGAAATCGTTGCAGCCCCTTCCAAGTCAATGCATGAGGTTACCAACAAAACAGGAACAGGTTGAACAGGTTGAACAGGACAAAAAACATGGTGGCTTCAGACCCCAGTGAGGTTACCCAGGAAACGTCTTAAGACCCAGAGAGCGATGCAGCCGAGGATCGCCTGATGAAGGATATAATTAAATAACGTCGTTAATTATCATCAAAAGGGGTGTTTTAATTAACCAAAACACTCAATTTTCACTCCTGCACTTCCTTGGAGTTTTCTCAGTGCACTTGCAAAGGTTCAGGCTGCTAGGTTTTTATAGTTTTGGATTTATGGAGGAGACACTCTGACACACTGACACACACAGCCTTTTATTAATATGGAAGATATCAGAGCAGAAGTTCCCGGCATTGCCCGAGGAAATTCAAAACATACTCATTCAAGGCCTGAATACGGAGGCGTTAAAATAAACCTGTGTAAAACAATCTTTTTAATAACAGGCGCACGTGTAAGCATTATAATAATTACATTTGTGTTGTTGACAACAAATCACCACAACCTCAACATCCGATCTTCACAATATTTGTTTTAAGAAATCTGTGATTATTCCTGTGCCCAAAATATTTAAGGTGTCATGTCTAAATGATTGCTACAAAGTGGCGCTCACCTCTATAGTTATGAAGCGTCTTGAAGGACTAGTTCTGTCTTTCATAAAATTGTAACATCCCCATGTCCCTCGATCCATGACAGTTTGCTTCCAAACCTAATAGATCTGTTGATGATGCCATATCTCTGGCTTCGCATACTGCCCTAGAACATCTTGACAAGCAGAATACATGTGAGAATGCTATTTCACCATTGTTCCTTCCAAACTTGTCATGAAACTACTGGCCATCGGTCTTTGTAACTCTGTATGTAACTGTATCCTTGATTTTCCAACAGGTAGACCACAGGTTGTGAAAGTTGGTCATGCTATTTCATCCACACTCATACTTAACACTGGTGCCTGCAAGGCTGTGTACTCAGTCCACTACTCTACTCTTTGTGTACTCATGATTGCATAAGCAAAGTATAACACCAACTGTATCATTAAATTTGCTGATGATACCACTGTGATTGGTTTTATAATTGACAATGATGAGAGTGCTTGCAGGTAGGTGGTGCAGGATTTGGCAGTGTGGTACCAAAACAATTTTTTGTCCCTAAATGTTAGCAAGAATAAAGAACTCATTGTTGACTTTCGGCGAAGAGCACCAGCCATTTTTCCCATCACCATTGATGGGGCAGCTATGGAGGTTGTGCACAGCGTTCAAATATCCGAACGTTCAAATATCCGAAGTGGTTCTTGGAGTTCAAATATCTGATCATATGGCACAGTCCCATAACACCAGATCCATTATAACAAAAGCACAACAGCGCCTCTACTTTCTCAGACGGCTGAGGAAATTCGGAGTGCATACTTCCACATTTGTGAACTTCTATCGCTGCACCATTGAAAGCATACTGACAGGCTGCATCACAGCATGGTATAGCCATTCCACTGCGCAGGACCGCATGGCCATACAAAATATTGTAAGGACTGCACAATAATTAAATAAATAAATAAATCACAGTTCCAAATCTTTCATCCATTGAGGGCATCTACACCAACAGCTGGCACAAAAAGGCCCTCTGCATTATAAAATACCCCATTCATCCTGCGCACGGACTGATCTCACCTCTGCCATCAGGCAGGCACTACATTAGCTTCTTAACTCATACCACCAGGTTTAGGGACAGTTTCCTCAAGGCTGTCCCCATCCTAAATAGCAACTAAATTGGACGATGCTGATGCTCTGTGTTATATGTAACTTGTAAAATTGTAAATTTTTCAAAACTGTTGTAAATTTGCTATACTGTTGTTTGTTATATATTGTTGTATAGATGTATGTATAGAGCAAGAAGGCTGTTTGTGAATAAGAATTTCATTGTTTCTTAACCATGGTTTTTAAACACGACAATAAAGTGACTTGACTTTAATTGACTTGACACAGGCAGTCCTCAGGTTATGTACGCTCTACATATGTAAACTCGCCTTTACGTAAGCGTCCATTAAAAAACATTAAGTTGAAGCCCCTCTTACTCCACCACAATGAGAATCCATGGGCCTTCATGGGCATCAGCAAAAGCTCTCTTCAAATGGTGTGGATGTTGAAAAAAAAAGGCATGGGTGACTCTTACCATATTTGAGCATTTGTTCTGGCACCACATGCTTCGCCAATTAAAGGAGTATTGTCAATCGAAAGCAATTCCCTTTAAAATATTGCTTCTTCTCGATAATGCACTTGGACATCCACATTTTTTGACGACTTTCATCCAGACATCAAGGTGGTGTGTATGCCATCAAGCACCACCTCCCTGTTGCAGCCAATGAATCAAGCAGTGATTGCAACCTTTATGGCAAACTACCTCTGCTGCACGTTTGCTCAGGCTGGAGGTGGAGGTCGATGAAGTTGAGATGCTCCTTGAGAGCCATGCAGATGATCTTTCGAATGATGACCTCATGTAGTTGGAGGCTCAGAAGGCTGTAGAGGAGGAGAGTTTGGATGAAGCAACCATTGTCGAACCTCCAAAGAGATTTATAATGAAGGACTTGGCTGAGGTGTTCAAGTTTGATGCAGAACTAGTTGCTCTCAAGAAGATGGATCTGAATGCTGGACACTTCACCAACGTCAGTCGAATCATCCAAAATGGCCTCTTTATGCTACAAAATCACTTATGATGAGAAGCAGGCAGCGGTTCAGTCCACCCTCGACCTCTTCGTTAAGAAGGTTCATAAACCTTCTCCAGAGTCCCCAATTCCTGAGCCCTCAACCTCCGCAACTCCAACTCCTTCTTGATCTTCATCCTGCAAGTCCCCCTCACGTGAGCAAGTTAACACTAGGAATTAAGGTACATGCTAGTACTGTGCATGTAAATGTTCAATCAATTATATAGTCCTTTCTTTTTCAGATTTTACTCAATGAAATTCAACTTACACAAAATTCGACACATAGGGGTCCCAGGAAAGGAACCCTTACATAAGTCTGTGCAAATTACTCGATCACTGCTGTGAAAATCCCAGACAGTGTTAGTAACATACTTACTTAAAGCCTGAACATGGAAGTGTTGTCATAAATGTGTGTAAAGCAAAATTTTTAATAACCAGCACACATAGTAATTAAATTTGAGTTGTTTACAACAAATCATGACAATGTCAACATCCGATCTTCACTAAATATATTTCTCCATTAATCCTGGGGGAAAAAAACGCAGGGAGTGTATTAGCACCAGAGCTGATCGCAGCCTGAAGGCCAATTATCTGATTTTATATATATATATATATATATATATATATATATATATATATATATATATATATATATATATATATATATATATATATATATATATATATATCTCCAATCATAGCCCTCGACATTTCTCTGGATGAAAGAGGAGGCCATGAAAGGTTTAGTTGCACTGGTTCCTGCATGGGCCGAATGCATAAATGAACAATCAAACAAACTTTTTCACATACGATGATGAGTCCAAAAGTATCCATCCATCCATTGGGACCATACTCTGTGCAGAGAATTGGTGCTGCCGAAGTAGTCTCTTGGGCACAATCCTGGACAGGTCACCACTCCAACACAGGATACCAGCAAGCTGGCACTCATTTTGCCAACCTCAGAAGGACGACAGGCAGAATCAACCACACCTGGTATTAATTCAACAGCCCAGTGGGATTTGAACTCAGGATCCTAGGATCCCAAGCCCACCACCCAAACCATTAAGACAACACCAGGTGTAAAAAGTATCTGCAATATATTTTTACTTAAATAATATAACTACAATTGAGCATGTACAAGAGCATCATTTTTCCACATAGTTCCCCTCATTTTCAACACACATTGTCCATCAGTTCACAAGCTTATGTATGCCCTCAAAAAAAAAAAATTTTTGTCTGAGTGACAAGGTTTGTCACTTGACAAGTGTCACAAGAGTGACAAGTGACAAGGCTTCTTTCACTTGTTTGTCACTGGTAAAGTGGTGGCCTCTTAAAGTATCTATGAGTGGACCAAACAGGTGAAAGTCTGAAGGGGCCAGGTCAGGACTGTATGGAGGATGCTCCAACACCTCAAAGTTCAATTGCCAGAGCATTTCCACAGGATGGGC
>NC_140973.1:49577673-49747673 GCF_056783735.1 Eptatretus burgeri | reverse complement strand
ATAAATAATTTGACTCTTCCCATGCTCTTCTGGCTGTCTTCTATGCATTTCTGCCTGCGCTGCCAGTGCTTCATAGAATCTGCCCCATCATCAGGATGTAGTCTGTGGCCCTGCAGGTCGTCATTCGATCGCGAAGATCATCTGGCATTCCGGGGAAGTGAGGAACCAAACTGCCGTCGGGCTGGTGGGTCAGGCGCGTGATGAAATAGGAGTGTGGAAAGCCATCGGCGGAGTCTATCTCGGCCATGGCCGGCACTCCCCACCAGCCACCGCCAGGTAGGTCTGGGACAAGCAAGCCAAATCAGCATCCAAACGGGAGTCTTAGCAAGCGAAGCCCAATCCCACCTGGTTTGGTGGTTGGCAACACGCCCGACCTTCAGCGACGTCATGCCTCCACGGGGCATGAGCCCAAAACCACCCAGCTGACAAGGAGCATACAGGAGTGGTACCTGGGATCTGGCTCATGATGCCAGTCTAGGTGTGACATCCGGAGCACATTAGTGATCTGCGAAGCACAGTCAGGGCAATGCAACGCAAGGTCCCAGGCCATGGGCCTGAGCACCACCCACCAGGGGAGGTCTTTGCTATGCTCCACAAGATAGTGTCTAGTGCCAACCAACCCTTTTAGGGGGAAAGACTGGGCCCACCGGCCAAATGACAATACATGACAACGCACCTCCACATGCTGCGAGACCATCGAGGAAACTCTTGCTCTTGTAGTTCTGACCATTCCAGTTCGTTTATAAATATTGGCTGTCATACTCTACAGGAGACCTCTGGAACAGTCATCTGTCTCCCAGCGAACTGAGAAAACCTGTTTGAGGAAGATCCCATCGTGTATTGATCAGAGGTACTTGCCGACAGAGAAGTGGCCACCTGATTGGGTGACTGCCTCTGTGGAGGCTTGCTTGACTGATGGAGACCAAGAGGTAACCAGGTCATCCTCGTATATTCGGAAAGGCTGAAAGGCTAATGAACCGTCATCATCTCGGTACCCAAACACTCATCTCGTAGATGTTATTGCAGACTGCGCCAACCAGAAGTGTATCAGATTGGGGATTGGCCAAGATAGCGCGAGACTCATTACGACTCCCCCCCCCACACCCCCCTGCTCACTCAAGGCCTCTTCTCCATCTGGCCACTTAACCATCTGTGAGAGCCATGACCCACACCATCCAATCCGGGAGATGCAGCCCCTCTGCCACCACCAATCGAATGGCCTTACCTAGGTCTAGAAGAAGGAGGTCAGTGGCAGAGGTCATGTCAGCGAAAAGGATCATGCGGAGTCCAGTAAGGGGTGTGGAAACATCGACAATATTGTGCTGTCATGGTTGCCCTTTAACACCTGCACCAGCACCTGGTCCTTCCTCAATGAGGCTCGGACCTCGGTGTAGAAAGTATGCAGAAGGGCTGCAAGGGTTCCTGGGGGTCACATAATGACGCGGGCTTTCCAGCCTTGCTCGGATATTGCAATTACCTTGGCTCTTGGCAGAGGTGTCAAAGTCCAGCTCCGAAAGGAGCTGGTCCCATATCCTGCCAGCCAGAACATAGGCTTGCCAATTAGCTAAGTGGACACCTTCTGGCGGGTTGCTGTCCCATTCCGCCGAAACACTCAAATCCATACGCATCGTGACCTCATTCAGGAAGGTAGCGAGGCCACTGGGATTTCTCCAGGCAAGAGCCTGAGGTCGGAGCAAATGGATGTGGCTGGATCAGGGTCCTATTATGAGACCTGTTCTGGCGCGCAAACTTCCGTGCATCTGACAACAGGCTGGGGGCAGTCACTCGATCTTCGTGGAGGACCGTTTTGTGCTTCGCAAGTGCTTCATTCTCAACTGGTTGCGTTTTTGGTAAGGACCTGTCCAAGTAGTAAAATGCCAGTTATGCATCTGGTGACCTACAAAGGCAATCAAGGTCCCTGCAAAACAGCCCAAGCAGCACCTTTCTGCATGTTTGCTCTACCCCCCTCTCTACCCATACCACTCTTCCCTCCCTCCTCTTCACTCTCTCTCCCTATCCCCCTCAACATTCCCATCAGTGAAGTGATGGGTTTTATTTGGTAGTGTACATATATCATTGATACATTATAGAAAAGGAGGATGGAAAGTGAGAATTGACAGAAGGGGACAGTGAAAGGGAGAGTTTAATGACAGAGAAGATAAAGAAAGTAGAGTCAAGTGCAGCAGGAGGAACATGTCGCATAGATAAGGATAGAAAATCGTATCAACAAAGAACATCATACAATGGAAATATAAAAAGAAACATTCTCAGAATATACATTTACATTTATAAATTTAGAAACATGCATAGATCATTGCTACATGAAGGAAAGGAGGGAAAGTGGGGATTGACAGAAGGATGACACAGTGAGAGGGAGAGTACAATGATGAGAGGACAAGGAAAGTGGAGTCCAGTGCAGCAGGAGTAGAGGTACACGAATGATTTGGTTGTATAAATGTTAGGGAAGATGATATTCATTTATTAGCAGGACCAGTACTGTACTATATGTGAGTGAAGCCTGAAAATAATATTATCATGTGAAAAAACAATTTTTACCTTTGAATCCTGACCGACAATGTGTCGGATGTTTGAACTAACATGTATAAATATGTGACAATATCATGTTTTTTTTCAGAATATCATGGTAGACAATGTTCTGAGTGTATGTTGGATGTCTTCATCTCTTTCATTTCTTCAAGCAGGGTATGCAGACTGATGTACAGTTAACGACAAATCTGTATTTGAAAGCTGTATCATAGATAACAAAAGTACTGTTATAGTTGATAATGTATCTGGCTGAAAAGTTGTTCCAACATATGTTTGTGATGTGTTTGTCACAGATGATGCTCGATGGACCTGGTTGTGAATGTGTTATCTCTGCTGAAGACCAATGGTGCTGATGTTGGTGTGCTCAATGTTGGAAAAGGTTAGGCAGATCCAGTAGATAATGATGCTTGGAGTGTATTTTCCTGGTGCTTCTGTTCCCTGGCTCTATTTCAAGTTAAAGATTACTGTTTTCTTTGAGGCATCTGAAAAATTAAATAAGGAATAATGCGGCCGACTGGGGTGTGGGAGGGTCAGCAGAGGGTTTGGCTTTTAGCTCCATAAGAATGGACAACCCCTTGACACCTAAGCATATTATGATTATATCTAACATGTAAAGCTCTTTATAACCCTAGATTCATTGACTGACTCATTCTTCTTCTTCTTTTTTCGGCTGCTCCCGTTCGGGGTCGCCACAGCGGATCATCCGTATGATCCGCATAGTGATTTGGCACATGTTTTACGCCGGATGCCCTTCCTGACGCAACCCTGGTCGCCCATTGACTGACTCATTCACTGACTAATATTAAAGATCGAGACCTTCCGGTGACATAGAAAGCTGAAATTTTGCGTGCCAACGAACATTGAAGGCAGCACACTGGGAAAAACAAATCACAATCATCTGACAACATCCATAAATGCAAATATATATATATATATATATAAATAAAAATGAAAAGAAATGAAAAAAATGCAGGTGAATGAACCGAGACCATGGTGAAGGATGGTAATTTTGTGTGCCGACAGACATCGAAGCCAATACATCAGGAAAAATCACAGAACCGTCACAAAAAATCTATAAATGAAGATATATATATATATATATATATATATATATATATATATACAAAATAAATAAATGAAAAATCAAATGCAGGCGAGTGACTCGAGACAATGGGGAAACACGGTTCGTATGCTTACACAATGTGTAATCACACCTTGCTGGTGTATATATGTACAATGTATTCATATATGTATAAAATATATAATTTTTTTGCAAGACCAGGCTAGAAGTGTGCATGACGTGCAGAAAGGGTGGGGTACAATGAGAGATTGGAAATTTTTGTCTCTGAATATCCATCTTCCATCATGGAATGTGTCCTTGTACCTGTGTGAGTTATTAAACACAACCATGCACCGCATCCATTCCTGGTGATGAAAGCAAGGTGAGTGAAGGATGAAACAAGAATTGCGATGCTCGTGATGTGAAAATTTAATCTAAAAATCTCCTAGCAAAACTAAAATCAGTTCTGCCAAGGATAATGGCATTACAATCGTCACTATTTATCGAAGCCTGCATTTGTATATACCAAAAACTGCACCTGATCGTATATCATCAAATCACCAGCAACCACGGCTCTTTCGCTTCTATGAATGTCGATTAGAAACCAATGTCCATGCTGCACCGTTCATCGAGTATGGAATGTCCTGTGTCCAGTGAAGAAAAACGTTACAAGGTCGAGGTGATTCGAATAACAGCAGAGGAAAGGGAAGCAAATTGCCTTTTCAGGTTCTTTGGTTTGCTGCTAAGAACTTTCATCGCTTGATGAACTCAGCATTGGAAGGCAGGCAATTCACATTGCTATAAGCGATGGTAATGCGACTTCAATTTACTTCTGCCTGCATGAAAGTTACCGTTGCATGCCATACGAAATCAGCATTAGCCGTACGGACTCACTTATCTCTGCAAAATTTATTCTGGGGCCAGAATTAATAATTCCATCAACGGTAAGGTTTCATTTGGAGCGCAGCATCCGATAGCTGTTTGCCATGGCGCTCGTGCTGAGGAGCTCAAAGGAAGCTATCGCCTCTCAAATTAGCGGACAGGATGGCATGCGGAGATAAGCTAGGCCAATTCTTAGGCCTGGCAGTGTCCGCTTCTATGTCTGTGGTGACCTGCCCAGCGAGTGGGCCTGCGAGGCCAGAGCAAAGGCCTCCGCACCGTGGATTTGAGCCACCAGTCCGGAAGGCTGGCTGGAGGAACGCAGTGCGTGCCTGATAGCGAGGTCTACAGCTTTGGGAATATTTGCAACTTGATAAGACAGGAAGACTAATCACACTGGCATTATAATCAATGCCTCGTGTAGGCCACGCGAATGGTAATAATGAGCCTTAGCTTCAGGTGAAAAATTACCACATCCTCAAGAGAGGCATGAATTAGAATGTCCCAGTAGGCCCTTGGGCTGCCGAGGGTGCTTTAAACAAGCAAGGCTTCTCATTATTCCATTCAGATATTAAATTTCATCTCATCTGAATGCAAAAATAGGGCCTCAAAGAGCTCATCTTGCAGTCGTTTTTCGGGCTGATTTCCTCGCTGGAGAGTCCAATTTCTTCCAAGAAGGTAATTCACCAGGGAGGCACCACACAATCTGTTTGGAGTGCCAGCTCGTGCTCCAGACTTATCATCCCCGAAGCGGAAGTACTTTGCGACTTTTCACAAATTGTGTGCTCCCGCTTCCCAGGTGACCCCGGTGCATCTGCATCCCACGTGCGATTGTTTATGTGTCCAGATAATGATGGCGAAAACGCCGTCTCTGTGACATTCCCTTGTGAGTAAAAAGTCCAACTCCAACGAGGGAAGTAAGAATTTGCCAACTCTCATTTTCATCGGCATGTCGGGCCTACACCTGGCCTACATGGTGGATGCAGAAAACACATGGTACAGGCACTATCGAACAAATACAAAAATCAGCCATTATCATTAATTTGATTAATGGATGTGTCAATGAATGTTTGATTGGATAACAATAATTGCTGATGCGTTGTACGGCATATTAGGCCAAAATGAAGATTCATGCCGATTGCCGACAATATAATTATTGTAATGTTTCAGGCTATACATCGTATACAGTTTAAAGTTGCCAAGTTCAAAAGGCTAGTGCTTGTGGAGGCGTTTAATGAGATTCATCGCCGCAAGACACCCAGATGTACCTTTGGGAGATGAAGGTTAATGCTAATACGCAACTTCCCCAGCCGTCATTATCACCCAGACATGAAAATAAATGGAGCGGCGGCGATTCGCTCCGTCATTATGTGTGGCGGGTGTCTGGGGAGATGTGACAGATGAAACTTCTTTCGTTTCAAGTCCAAAAGTGACAAATTCAATTAAACCCACCGCAAAAAAAGGTGTCTTTACATTGGCACACCAGAGGCGATACCAACACAGATTTTTAAAGCCTTTCAAAACGCTGAGAGCCAAGTTCACCTTCCCGAACCGAGATTGTAAAAAGCAATATTTTTACCATCTATGATAATTGCCTTCTGGAAACTTCCTCATCGTTATGGTATTATTACAAAACAGTCAGGACGTGGGGCCTGATACCGTTTCTCGCATTATTACCGAGCTCACTTGTCAGAATTGGAATGCTAATGAAAAGAAGTAATCCTGAATCTTCCTTCCAAGGATAGTTTAGCCTCCTCTCATGGAGAGCAAAGCATCAGCAAAAGAGTTCCAAACGTTCTTGGTTCAAAAGCAGATCCACAATCATTAGCAGCTCAGGCAGCTATCTGGAAAATCGACTCAACTGCACAAGTTCATTAAGAGTGACACAGCCAAATCCAGAAATAACATCATGCTGCGCAAATATATCAGTCAGTTAACCCATTCATGATCTTCCAGTGAACATCATGCATACCGCGCAGTAGGTCTTCGGACACCGTCAAAGGGATGCTCTGGATTATCATTTTCATTTACTCATCTCCTTGGATTTTCATTATGAAATATATAGCATCATCTGATATATTTGATTGATAGTATTTAACCTTTATGGAAGGGAATAATTAAGCATCCAGTTTTTTTCACCTGCAGGCTGCAACCCCAACCAACACTACAAATGAAGTCACGACAATGGTCACACCGTCACATGCAAGTGTGCTTAGAAAAGAATGGCTGTACCCAGTGTGTTTTCCCACTCTCGACCTTCGATACAACTCATAAAAGCCAAAGACAACGAGAGCAGGAGAACATCGCGGCCATGCCGAGTCCCCCCGTGCAATGTTCCCTCACCCTCAGCCATGAGGATAATGCATGATTGTTTGTGCTCGCTCTGTATTGTGGCCAGGCTCATACAAAATGGCATATCCATGTTTTGTCGGTCAATTGACAAAAACAATGACAATTTGTTTTTCTTTCAGTAAAGCAGAAAGTCATGCAAGAAACTAATCAGGTCTCTTTGTTGACCGCAAACAGGATTGTTTCTTAAATGTCTCATTCGGCACACTTTACCAATAGCATCAGGAGTTGAGTTTGTATGTTGGATAGGGTACTGGCAGAGAATGACCCAAGTCGTTTTAAAATGTACTGTAGGATGAAAAACACCAACCAGCCAATGCTTGCAGATGGGGTGGCTGGTTTCATGACCCTCGAAAGGACGGCATACTCATTGATGCAACACCATGCCTGCGAAAAACCAGGTCAACCATTTATAACCATGTGAGAAAACAAACAAAAACCAGAAAGCTCAATTTGAAGTGTACTACCGCTGAGCTGTCCGGTTACTTAGCTTTTAACCTTTTCACTTCACACAAGAGACTACCTGAGTGAATCTGAAGTGTACTGAGCTTCAAATTTTTTTTTTTTTTTTTTACACAATGTCAATGCTTGTGGAAGAGAGAGCGAGAGAGAGAGACAGACAGACAGACAGACAGACAGACAGACAGACAGACAGAACGAACACCAACAGCAGAGGACAAAATAAAGGGAGATTTGGAGAAATAAGGGATGTGTAGAAGAATGAGGGGAAAGGAGGATGCATGGGTGGACAAGATGGATGATGTTGCAAATTCTCAAAAAGGAAAAACTGGAAACTTGGAAAAAGATGGACTTGGGGGAGATTAATGGCGGTTGAAAAAAACATCATAGTTGTGGATGGGGATGACCTGAGATGGGGGTGAACAGCTGTCTTGAAGCCCTGATCTTGTTAAACATTTGTGGAGAAGTATGACAAGACTGACCTCAACAAGAAGTGCATGGCATGTCAACCATGTTATGCAGATGAATGGATGCCATTGATGACAAGTTTGGACCATTTGGGTGAGGAAGCAATTGAGAGGTCTGATCATTTTGTCAGCACGTTTTTCATGATTTCTCAGGCACATGGGAAGAGTTTATAACCTTGGACATTTCTTATTGACATTGAGGTGATGATGAACAACTTTCAAAATAAACAGATGTTTGGTACTACAGAACTTTAATATGGATACAAACAAACACGACATAATAGTGACCGAAGCTTTTCGTGCTGCACTCCACAGGGTAAAAATCGCAGCAAGTGAAGAAGGAAGTGAAGGCGTGTGCTTTATAGTTTATACGGAGGTCTCAATAAGGTGGACGCTGATTGGTTCAACCGTAATGACGTCACGGTTAATCCGAACGCCCATTGATCGGCTCATCATCTTCACCTCGAGCTCCCATTGGCTGGAGCAGAGTTCCTCGATGATTGAGTTTGCAACCACATCCTGGAGATAGGGGGGATGTGTTTCCCCTAAGGTCCATTCACCATTTGTTACCGTACTTCTCTTGATGTTTCCATGCTGAAAGAGACACAGTGATCATACAAATTCCTTTTGACTCCCATTAATTTCACTCCACATGCCCGACACCACCAGACCGAATGAAGACAACAGCCATGGCAATATCCCATCTAGTGTGCTGAAGATATGCTGGATGTTCCGAGTTGTTCCTTACAGATCATCATATTCTTCTTTGACAATTACTGCTCCTACTTTAATGCCCCTTATCATTCCCACCTTGTGGGGTTGACTGGATAACTTTTGTTCACCCAAGTCTATCATGAATTATTTTTGTTTTTCTTAACATTATCGAGGTGATAAATGGAAGAGGTAGAGCAGAATAGAAAGGAACAAAATGCAACATTGGAACTCAACCATCCATGCTTAAAACTGCCAAGATGTGTGTCCTGTGCACAACAAACAGGACAAAATCAGTTCCTGCCAACTACTATCCAATCAGTATCCTCCCACTAATCAGAAAAGTCATAGTGTCCTTAATAGTGTTATGAAGAAGCATCTGGAAAGAAATAGCCCACTCACAAGTGCTCAGCTTGGCTTCACAAAGAATCACTTTTGCTCCAATCTAGGATCAGCTACAATCCAAACAGAGACATGAGAGATAAATGCTGGAGGAGAAGTGAGTGTCACTGCCATTGACATCAATACTCCATTCAATTGAGTCCAGAACCAAGGAGTTCTGATAAAGTTATGATGACTGGAAATCAAAGGGAAAATTTTCCAGTGGCTGGAGTCATATTAGACATGAAAGAAGAAGGTTGTGGTTCTGAGGAGACAATCATCACACTCGAGGGCATAGTTAAAGGTGTTCCTCAAGACCCTGGCAATATTTTAACCATCGATGGTAATTGAGTTCCAGAAACTTCCTCACCATTACATATTATTACAAAACACTCAGGACAAATGCCTTATACCGCTTTACACATTATTACCGAGCTTGCTTGTTGGATGCAAATGAAAATAAGTAATCCTGAATCTTCCTACCAAGGATAGTTTAGCCTTCTTTCACGGAAAGCAAAGCATCAGCAAACTGGTTCCAAACGTTCTGGGTTCAAAGGCCCACAATCATTAGCAGCTCAGGCAGCTATCTGGAAAATCGACTCAACTGCACAAGTTCATTAAGAATGACCCAGTCAAATCCAGAAATGCCATCATGTTAGTTTTGGACTATCTTCCCTCCATTACAAGGTCGAGTGTGGGATTATTTGCTGATGATCCCACAGTACGCAGCAACATTCATGATAATAAAACAGCACATTCCTACATGCAGTGAGACCTTAACAACAAGGTTCAGGTGTCATTGCATATGGGGATGTGCTGCAGCTGTGAGATTCATACATTTCACATACACATCAAAACGAGAAAGATTCAAGGAATATATATTTGGGAAGGTGTCTGTTTTGATCAATCAAGTCAAATGCCACAAATGGACAATAATCCCAAACCTATTGTTACGGGGCCGGGGGTCAACCATGAGCACGACCGCTAGATGGAGCCGCAAGCCGGCTCGACCGATCACCCGGAATGTAAAGGTCGTCGCCCGGATAACTCCGGAACTGACGGGTCCCCTATCGGACCGATCTTTGCCAATGGATAGGCCACGTGGGGTAGGGTCGATTGCCAACTTCAATTTACCCAAGTACCCACGTGGTCCGACTACCGGGGAAGTTCACCCTCGGCAGACTTTGTCCGAATTGAGTCGCTATCGCCGACTCGCATCCGGCGTAACCAAGCGGAATTACCAAAGTCGGGCCGGACCAAATGAACAAGTTACGAACAGAAATCCTCAAACACGCGTCATGTCGAGCCAATGCAAGAAACACAAAACGAGGTGTTACATTCAACAATGGGGGTTTATTTATACAGTAATCGGGGAACTCGGGAAGCACGCAAAAGCAGTACTATACTGAATACAATAAATGCAATGCAATCATTTACAGCACACAAAGCACTTAACAGTTCTCTACTTGTTAGACGGGCCCACAAACACACGTACGCACACACACACACCCAAGAAATGGTGGCTGATGCCTTTACTAAGGACTTCAGCTCGGAGGGACAGATGAGCTGAAACCCAGAACCTATCTCGAACCTCTTCACTTCGTGTGGTCTTCAAGCTGTTCGGACCCGGGCTCCAGTGAGGGCGAGCTGGATCCAATCCCCGTGAGCCGCAATCCTTCCCGAGCTCCAGCGGATCCCCTCGTGCTCCAGACCACGTGCTCGTGAGACGAAACACCGAGCCTTCCCGAAGATACGTCGCTTTCCAAGTAGAGCCAGCCGAACCAACATGAGGCCACGAAGCAGAACAAAGGCCGAACCAAGATAACTCAGAACCAGCATGACCCTTTGAACCACCGACTGCACAGCCAACTCGAAGAAGCACCAGCAGAACAACAACCTCAAACCAGCTCGAGCCCTTGAACCACCGACTGCACAGCCAACTCGAAGAAGCACCAGCAGAACAACAACCTTGAACCAACTCAACCACCCTTGAACAAGGCCGACACTCCTCGACCACCAGGCCGAAGAAGAACCACGACAACCAACCAGCCACAACCCCCTCTTCCGATGAACAACTCTCCAACAAGAACCCCCCAGAACTCCAACAAGACCCCCTGAACCCCCCAACAAGACCCAACTCGAGCCAAGCAGAGGGTCCCTTTTTATCCCTATCGCCCCCTCCCCCGCTCCCAGCGTGACTCATGCCCCGTGCGCCATCCCCCACACAAACGCGGGTGGGAGGGAGTTGTTTACGTCATTGCATCACGGGACGGCAGGGTTCTTCTTCCTCTTTGCAGAGGAGGGGGAGGGTCATTCTTCTTTGTGTTCTGATCGAACCCTAACTATCAAAATGAATCACAGCGCATTTAATCGATTTTTACCCATTAAACAATGGAAGGCGAGCTATCTATAGAACATGCACTTACCGAGATAACTGAGCTAAATGACCTGAATGATGAGTGCGATAATGGTTTCCAGATTCGCAACACTATTTAGAAACTCCTTTGAGATAAGTTCAAACCGGTCATTTAAGGATGAATTTGCAACTACTGAAGTCCTCCACTCCACCAACTATGCGATCAAAACATGAACTTGTTACATATGTTCCAGAAACCTTGTGGCTTCTACATTGTGATGATGAGGCAAGTGATTAATACTCGATGTTGTGGAATGCAGAGATAATTTGACCCATAATATCTGTATCTTCTCTATGTCCATTAATTGTTGCTTGAGATATTTAACCAATGTCTTCATCTGACGATATTAAATACGGCGATTCTCTGTGTGTGGGTGTCTACATCTGAAAATCATATAGTAAAACAGGGCTGGGCCAATCTCCACCAAATTTTGCATATATGTGTTGGTCATACCCAGGGTCAGGTCATGGGCACAACTCCCTACCCCCTCCAAGGGGGGAGGGAGATGACTTACAATTTTCACCTATACCGTGCCACAGTGCAAGTGGTTTACTGACCCCTGCTGCACAGGTGGGATTATTATAACCACTGCACAAAATATATTTGCCCCAGCTTCCCGACTCCCCCAGGCTGCTCCCATAAAAGTCATGCACAATGTGAATTTTGAAAATGGAGAATTACTCGATCTAATAATAATTAAAATTTTCACTACATTCTTATCTGTAAAACAAGAGCAAGAATTGCTTTGCAATACATGTCCCCATGCGTGGTTAGGGTGGCAGGCTTGAGATCCTCGGGTCCCAAATTCAAATCCTGCTTCACCGTTGAATTAATACCAGGTGGGGTTGACTCAGCCTGTTATCCTTCTGAGGTTGTCAAAATGAGTAACAGCTTGCTGGGATGATTGAACCATTCGAGTATCCTGTGTTGGAGTGGCGACCCATCCAGGATTGTGCCCAATAGCCGAGGACACTGCTTTGGCAGCACTGATGCTCTGTGTGGAGTATGGTCCCAATGGATGTATGGACATGTCCCCAACTGATGTGATATTTTCTCAATCCAACAAGTGAAATCCTTCAATACAGCGCGTGCGGTGAAGCAAATGAGTACACTAATGTTAAAATATGCAATTTATGCTTTTTCAGTTGAAAAACAATTAAAAAGCATACTTAATATTTGAAATGTAAAAATCTTGTTATTATTGTGATAAGCACCTTTATATATATGACAGAAGGAATGAAATTGTTCGATACAGCGTTGCAGGGAGCCGCAAAAGAATGATGGCATAAGAACTTAGCTTTCAGCGTTCGACGTTCGGCGCGAAATGCGATGGTGGGTGGAAGTGACGTCTTTCGTTCGTTCGTACATGAGGGGCGCGTTTCTTCGATTTTTTTCCGTCAAGCAATAAATTTAATGGTTTTCAAAAATATAACACATTAGTTTCACAAATTTCCATTGAAATACTCGGGTATTTCCATCAATTGTAGCCATTTCCGTCGAGGTTACGCACTGCTTCGACCGGACTGCCGTCATTGGCTGTCTTGAGGCACGTGGGGGGAGGGGATGGGGGGGGACACCGGAGACGTGGTAGACGACACCGGGGACATTTCAAACTCGGTGCAATTGTATACAGCGCACACGCTGTAAAAAGGGTATAACTGAGAAATTGATGAAACGTACTGAAACTAGAACTTGTTCTGAAACTTATAATAAAGCCATGTACCAAGTTTCAGTTGAGTATGTTAAAAGGTATTGGAAAAAAGTCTGAAAAACCACAGGTGAGACAGATGGAGATCAAACCGATAGTCCCCTCCGGTGAAACTGGTAGGAGACTAAAGGCCCAGTCACAGCTTGACGTTTTAGCCAGCTTATGCCGATTTTTGGAAAATTTGTCTAAAACGCTGGTACACGTCGAATACGTTATGGGTAAGTTTTGATAACATTGAGAGCACGCTGAAAAACACTGCCACATGTCGTTGTACGCTGGCTTTAAACGTTGTACTTTTCGGTTGTCCTCAAATTTTCCATGCTTGAAATTTTAAGACTTATGCCAGCGTATGACTCACACGTTCCGCATAACGCTGGCCCTAAGTTGTAGGCACGTCACGCGATCGTTGACACACGTCGACACGCGTTACTTGTAAGTTACTCATAAGTCGAAACATGTCGAGGTAATGTTTAGCATACCCGAAACTTATTTCTAACCTATGAGTAACGTGTTGTACTCACGTTACGCGATCGGTGACACACATCGACACACGTTACTTGTAAGGTGCTCATAAGTCGAAACACGTCGAGGTAATGGTTAGCGTCAGTGTTCCAGACTTCCTGGTTTTATTATTTTTTTTTTTCTTCCTTCCTTCGGTATGATGGTGATTTTGACACTTCGATTTCGAGTGCGGTTATAATAAAATATAATTAATAGGCTGTCACTCAACGATTTAAATCATAACTGCACTGTACACTGAACACCGTCATACCGAAGGAAGGAAGAAAAAAAACGGGGAGTCTGGAACACTGACGCTAACCATTACCTTGACGTGTTTCGACTTATGAGTACCTTACAAGTAACGTGTGTCGATGTGTGCCAACGATCGCATATCGTGCGTACAACTTATTCCCATCGCATGCGGAGCGTGTGTCATACGGCAAGTACGTCGTAAAATTTTCAACATGTTTAAAATTACAAGACGTTCTCCATTTAATACGACGTATGATAGTGTACTTTAGCGTTCTATTCACGAATACCAAACTTACCCATACCGTATTCGACGTGCGCCAGCATTTTAGATGCATTTTTCAGAGGTCGGCATACGCTGGCAAGATCGCCAAGGTGTGACTGCGATGTTGACACTTCCATTTCTGCGGCGGTTATGATTTGAATCGTTGTGAGGCAGCCTTTTAATAGGCTACGCCACGTCATCGTCGGCGATGCATGCAGCGCGCTATGCATAAGTTAGACTATCGTTGGGCATAGGTTGTGAAGGCCGACAACAGGTTCAGCATTCGTTGGTATAAGTTATCTGTAACACAACGAAACGTTCTGTGTCCGTTACTAATACGTTATGCATAAGACCAAGTCGTTATGAATCCGTCAGAATCTTTAAAAAAAAACATCAAAAGTTCAACGTAGGCCAGCGTTTTACATACATTTTAAAACGTTGCCATTGCTGGCTAAAACGTCAAGGTGTGACTGGGCCTTAACAAGCTGATAATGCCCATCAAGGGCAGGTGGTGGGATGATATGGAGTTTTCCTGAATTGTGATTCATACCTCCACTTGCTGCATCATGGAAAATATATCTAAATTAGGGTGCTTCTACTTGGACAACAACAATTCTGTGACAAAATGCACCGAATCAGGGCATCATCCAGCATAGTGAACCCTTTGAGAAAAGTCGACTTTTGACTGGGTTTAACTCAATAAATGGAGGAGTCAAGTGAATTTAAATAAGCAGCATTACAAATGATCATTAATTATGTCAACAAAATTTGGTGATGATGGAAAAAGCATGCAGAGGAAGGAAATAGGAAAATGAAACAGACACAGACAGACACCTTTCTTTTATTTAATTACATATAGATTGTAAATGTAACTTATCAATTCCCTAGTATTTGCTGTGCAAGCAGTCATCTTGTCTCCTATTAGCTATGCTGCACAAATGACATCACTTACACATTTGTGGACCCATGATCCCATGATTAGCAATGAAACAAAGTATATATATATATATATATATATATATATATATATATATATATATATATATATATATATATATATATATATATATATATATATATATATATATATGTCACAATTAATTGTGTTTTCATACATTTTTAGACTGAATTTTTCTTATGTTTAAGTGTTCTGTTTTTCCCATGGAGTGTTATTACCTCCACGCACATGAAATGAAAAGCAATTAAGTATATTGGTTCATTTTGTCTTCCTGTGCGTCTTACAAATGTCAGTTTTTTGATCGAGGAACAACTTAATTTAAATTGAATGTTATATTTTGAACACAAATCGGAAAATAAATCAGAGTATTTTAGCAGTACTTTGACTCAAAGTCATCCCTGATCATGCATGCTCAGAGAGAAGTGAGATAATTATTTTACTGTGTTTGCCTGTCTGGCAGTCAAACAAAATTGAAAATCATTCCAAACAGGAAACTTACTGTTTTTAGCAACGTCCTAAAGGACACAAACAACAGGCATGAAGAACTAAGGTGTGTCAAATAAGGTGGTGTAAAAGATGCTGCATCAACTGTGGTAAACTTCTGAACTTTTTTTTTCTATGACCTTTAAAATCTTTATTTTATTTCAATTGAATTATATACTTGAACACTGCAGAAGACAATTGCCTTTTTTGCCACTTTCAAAACCCTTTTGCTTTGCAGTACTTTACTTGGACAAAATATTACGGCATTTTACATCATCACAACCAATCAAATTTGCCACTCACAGACCCATACATGTCGTTGTTAAGCAAGATTGCGTGGGGTAAGGTGTTCTCCGAACTCTCTCGTTTTCTTTTATTATTTTTGTTGTTGGTTGTTGTAATTTTGCTATCAGTATTAGTCTCCTCTCATGAAACTCAAATTGTGGATACAGAAATATTATGCAATAATTTTTATCGTCTGAGCACCATGATGTCTTCAGGTGTCCACTGCGAGATGTTTAGGACAGCACACAACACATCTACTATTTACAACGTTTCAATCTCTATCTCGGTACACTCTAGATAAGATATCCGCCTTCGGGTCCTCAATGTTTCTTCAACGGTAGATGTCCGACTTCAGATGAAGGAAGTCAAGAGGGACCTGACAGCGCCTGACTTTTGCCACACCTTGTAGAATGAAATTGCTGCAGATGTTCAATTTCTCTCCGCTCAGTTCAGTGTATTAAACCTCATCAAATGCACATCGAATGCTTCCTGACTTACTGTGGTATAATCTTTATAGAAAAGCGATGCCATTTAATGAAAAATATTAACAGGAATGAGTTTGGCAAATCATGTTAATAACTCACAATTACCAAAGCACCCTAATTATCCAGTCACATTAGCTTTGATCCACAAGAGGTGCTATGGGCTCTCATTTTCAATGCACTTGCCTAAGCAGTGTGCAAAGAGAGTGAGGAGGGCATTCTACCCCACAGCTCCTTGCAGTGGTACTTCTCTATCATCATATGAGTGGGTGATTCACTGGAGGAACATTAGAGAATGGGGAGAATCATTGACATTCTAGTAACATTGTGGTTGACATTCTACTCATTCAATGGTAGTTTGTGAGATGTCAATTTAAGCCTCCATGCACATTTAAAAAATATATACAATTCTTTTTACAAAGTCAAGGCTCGTGGAAGAGCAAATCCTTTGTAAAGATGTAAGCTCTCCTCACAATAGTTTAAGATGGTTGTACTCATTTCTTTCAAATGTATAACATTTGCTTGCTTGTTGGAAGAAAAAAAAACAAGATTTACTCTCATTTCCAAATCACTTTCTCCAAAACTGCTTCCTCTTCCCTTTCTGCATTTCCTCTAATTATGTTTACCTTAACTACACAAGGGCCCACCCAACTTTGAATCTTGCTTAGCATTGGCCTGGTGAGCATTATCCACTGAATTGATGGCTCATGATGCTGGGAACCCAGTTGTGTGTCTTTTATCCATTCTCTACTAAAGGTGTCTTAATAAGAAAACTAAATTTTTTGCTCACCTGGAACGTAGTTCCGGGGAGCTTTTGGCATGGTGTGTCGTCCATCCGTCAGTCCGTCCGTTCAAACATTTGCAACTTATTGTCTGAAACTACACATACGATTTTGATGAAACTTTACCATATCCTTCATCACCCTGTACATACCAAAGTTTGTTCATGGCCATGGCATTAAAAATAAAAAATAAAAATAATAACAATAATAATAATAATAATCGGGTGACAGGGGTTGCCCCCCCCCCCCCCAAATAGTTATTTGCTTTCTTGTCAGAAAGTACACATGCAATTCCGATGAAACTGGACCACAACCATCATCACCCATGATATACCAAAGCTTGTTCATGGCATTAAAAATAAGCTAAAAAAAAATCAGGGTCTGAGGGAGTCCAAGGGGGGGGGTGGGGGTTACCTCCCAAAATATATATTTGCTTTCTTCTCTGAAACAACACATACAATTTCGATGAAACTTTACCACAATCTTCATCACCCATGATTTACCAAAGTGTTCACGATATTAATTAAAAAAAAAAAAATTGGGGTCTCGGGTGGTGTACGGGAGGAAGGGGGGGAAGGGGGTGGCCCCTTAAGATATGTATTTGCTTTCTTCTCTGAAACTACACACACAATTTCAACGAAATTTTACCACAACCCTCGTGATGTACCAAAGTTTGTTCATGCTATTTTAAAAAGTCGGCGTCGAATGGGATTTATGGGTGGGGGGCGGGGTTGCACCCTCCAAAAAGGTATTTGCTATAACACTGATTCATTGATACAATTTGCTGATTCTGTCCCACATTGACTTCCTCCTCAGTATCATTATTCTACCAGGTGAGCGGCCATGGGTATTGTCCTTATTTTGAGCTCACCTGGAAGGTAGTTCCAGGGACCTTATTGGATGACGTGTCACCCATCTGTCTGGCCCTCCACAAATACTCACAATTGCTTCTCTAAAACTACACATACAATTTCGATGAAATTTTACCACAACGTTCATCACCATGCATGTACCAAAGTTTGTCCATGACATTAACAAAATCGCGTCCCAAGGGCGTATACAGGTGTTGCCTCCAAAAATAGGTATTTACTTTCTTCTCATAAAATACAAATACAATTCTGATGAAACTTGAGCACAACCTGCATCACTGTGATGTACCAAATTCTGTTTGTGATGTGAGAGCAATTTATAGCCACCTGAAGACAGAAAAACTTTAGTTCAATACGAGCTGTTTATTCAGTAAAATAAAAGACACTTCTGTGCACAGAAGGAAGAATTCAGCCTGCGACATCGTTGCAAGCTGAACACTTAATTTTACATAGAATATTGAGTATATGTTTACAGTTTCACCAGGGTGTGTTTCGATAAGAGATGGAACTTTGTGGACTTTAAAATTGCAACATAGAAGGATAATTGGTCTGTTTTCGAGCTTGCTTATAGCCCCGGGAGAAGGTGTGGGGGGGGGGGGGGAGATATTGCTGGTTCAGATGGTCATCAGATCGATCAGGTTTTGCAAGGTTGTTTACGACTACAGAGGAATGTGTGTATTCTGCCCTCTCCGAGTTTTTCCAGCATATATTTATTAAATTCTTTCTCAAAGCACTAAATTAAGTTAATTTGCATTTTTACATTATTATAAATTCAACTAATAATCTAGTTTCCACAATGGCATTAAAAGAAAACAAAATCAGGGTCTGAGGGGGGCTACGGAGGGAGTTTATGGGGGGTTGCCCCCCTAAAGAGGTATTTGTTTTCTTCTCAGAAACTACACACGCAATTCCGATTAAAATTCACCACAACCTTCATCACCTGTGATGTACCAAAGTTTGTTCATGACATTGGAAAAATTGGGGTCTCAGAGGGAAGTAAGGGAGGTGGGAGGGGGGGGTGGGTTGCCACCCAAAATATATATATATATATATATATATATATATATATATATATATATATATATATATATATATATATATATATATATATATATTTACTTTCTTCTCCGAAACTACACACTGACAATTTTGATGAAACTTGACCACCACCTTCATCACCCATGATGTACCAAAGATTGTTCACACTATTAAAAAAAAAACATCCATAGGTATTGACTTTCTTCTCCGTTACATATTTTGTGGGTCATCCATGCTTCAGGCCCTGTCACACCTTGACGATTTATGCCTGACGTATGCAAAATTGGGCTAAAACGCCGGCACACGTCGAATACGTTATGGGTAAGTTTGTATACGTTAAGAGCACGCTGAAAAACACTGCCATACGTCGTAGTACACTGGCTTTCATCGTTGTACTTTGCGGTTGTCCTCAAATTTTAGCATGCTTGAAATTTTACGACGTATGCCAGCGTATGACTCACACGTTCCGCTACGCTGGCCATAAGTTGTAGGCACGTTATGCGATCGTTGACACATGTCGACACACGTTACTTGTAAGTTACTCATAAGTCGAAACACGTCGAGGTAATGATTAACGTACCTGAAACTTATTTATAACCTATGAGTGACGTGTTGTAGGCACGTTACACGATCGTTGCACACACGTCGAGGCACGTTATGCGATCGTTGACACACGTCGAGGCACATTACTTGTAAGTTACTCATCAGTCGAAACACGTTGAGGTAATGTTTAGTGGACCCAAAACTTATTTCTATCCAATGAGTAACGTGCTTTGCACCTATGTGTAACGTACCTGCAACACACATTGACGTATGTAGACGTATTTGATTGACGTCTTCCGGATGACCACAGAACTTACTGAACGTGTTTCTAATTCACAGCTACCATATAATGGCGTCCTCCGCTCCATGATTTACCAAAGTGTTCACGATATTAAATTTTTGAAAAAAAAATTGGGGTCTCGGGTGGTGTACCGGAGGGAGGGGGGGAGGAAGGGGGTGGCCCCTCAAAATATGTATTTGCTTTCTTCTCTGAAACTACACACACAATTTCACACACACAATATTGGCAGCGTTTAAAAAAGAAAAAAAAACAACAATAACTTCCGATATTTCGTCACGTGCCGTTTCGTCACGTCCGATTGCCTCTTCAGTTTGCTCATGTCTTATTCTTAGTTCCTCTTCTGTGAATATTTTCTGTTTGAGGATATTGTCACGTCGACGTCGAAACTTAAAAGCAAATGTCCAAATATATTTTAAAATTCGTGATAGACTAACAAATAAAAAACAACAACAACAACTTCAGATATTTCGTCACGTGCCTTCACGGAGCCAAGGAGAAAAAAAGAAAATGTGCCTTGACGGAGAAAATAAGTTTCGGGTATGCTAAACATTACCTCGACGTGTTTCGACTTATGAGTAACTTACAAGGAACTTGTGTCGACGTGTGTGAATGATCGCATATCGTGCCTACAACTTATGCCCATCGTAGTGAAACGTGTGAGCCATACGGCGAGTACGTCATAAAATTTTCAGCATGCTTGAAATTTC
Organism: Eptatretus burgeri; assembly: GCF_056783735.1. Taxonomy (NCBI): domain Eukaryota; kingdom Metazoa; phylum Chordata; class Myxini; order Myxiniformes; family Myxinidae; genus Eptatretus; species Eptatretus burgeri. The sequence goes on along the minus strand of NC_140973.1, from coordinate 49,727,232 downwards.
ACGACGTACTAAATGTACCACGAAATATGACAGCGTACTTCATCGTTTTTCAGCGTGCTCTTAACGTATACACAACTTACCCATACCGTATTCGACGTGTGCCAGCGTTTTAGACACATTTTTCATAGGTCGGCATACGCTGGCCAAATCGTCAAGGTGTGACTGCGTGGTTGACACTTCCAATTTTCAGGCGGTTATGATTTAAATCGGCGTGCGGCAGGTTTTTAACAGGCTATGCCACGAGTTCGTCGGCGATACGTGCAGTGCGCTATGCCTAAGTTAAACTATCGTTGGGCATAGGTTGTGAATGCCGACAACAGGCTAAGCAATCGTTGGTATAAGTTATCTATAAGACAACGAAACGTTCTGTGCCCGTTACTAATATGTTATGCATACGACCAAAACGTTATGAATACGACCAAAACTTAAAAAAAAAAAAACTTCAGCGTATGCCAACATTTTACATACATTTTTATACGTTGCCATTGCTGGCTAAATCGCCAAGGTGTGACAGCGCCTATAGCAACATCTCTTGGAACAGAGAAATCTCATGCTCTTAGTGTCTTTCATGCTTTCACTGACTGTAACCAAGCATCAACAATTGTTGGTCGAGGGGAAACCTCAGCCTGGTCCACGTGGATGGCATATGAAGAGGTAACACGTGCATTCACATGCCAAGCATAACCTCTAACAGAAGAATTTGTTGTGATTGCAATGCCATCACACAAGGCTTTGTAATAATGATGTATAATCGAAACAGTGACTGCAAGGATGTAAACGATGTCCACAAAGTTATTTTCACACAGAAAGGGAGATCCTTGGAAAACATTCCCCCGACTTCATCTCCAGCACACTAAACAGGCCGCACACCAAGCAGGTCATTGTTATGGTCAATGTGAATTGCCCACTCCTGAGTTACCATCCTCTGGCACTGGAAACGCTCTGAAGACCAACATTGGGAACCACAGTAGAGCACACTAAAGAGGCACTTAAAGCCTGCCAGGAGCTTTTGAGATACGGATGTCAGGTTGACAAAGGATGCTGAGAATGTTTCAGGTGCATCAAAGCAGAACTGCAATGCTCTGCCCTTTGCAAGTGTGGTGATGAATGCGACCTTACCAATGGTTCCTTGGTTCTCTTATCCAGCCTCGACATGGTAAGTGCCCATGGGTATTGCCCCTATGTTTATTTAACAATCCTCTTCAGGAGGTTCAGTCATTCAAACTCTTGGGTCTCACTATCAGCTATGATCTTTCTTGGGCAAACCACATTTCAACATTGGCCTCCAAAGCTCACTGCTAACTGGGCATCCTCTGCTATACAGTCTTTCCTTGGCATACCTCAGCTATTATATCCACCTACAAGGCTTTCATCGGCAGCTTCATGGAGCATGATCTCTCCTTTGGGCTGGCTCCCTTGACTCACATCTTGTTCATCTCGATGCTCAGGAATCCAAGGCATTCACTCTCATTGAAATCTCCCACGCCGAAGCTGAGTCTGTGGGCTTATGACTTTGCCATCGCAGACTGATCAGCGGTCTCTCTGTCTTCTACCCCCTCCTCTCGGACCTTGCACCCTCTGCTCTGTCTGTGCTCTGTCCCACTAATATTTTTGCAGGGCCCTCAAGATCTGCCAGCAACCCCCTTCTGATGAGAGTGCCAAAATCAAGAATCACTACTCCCTTCACTCTTTCATTCCTCTTTTTACCTGCCTCTGGAGCAAATTCCCACACTCTCTTCAATCCCACTCTTCCCTGCAGGTCTTTAAAACAGCTGTTCACCACCATCTCATATCTTCCCCCATTCAAAACCATGATCTTTTTAACCCCGTTAATCCATCACAAACCTACATCCTTCAAGTTCCCTGTTTTCCTTCCTGAAAGTCCTTGTAGTTTTCATCTTGTTTATCCCATGTACACCACCCCATCTCTCTCTCTTCCATAGATCTCCTGATGTCCCTGTTCTCTACTGTTATTCAGCTTCCCTCTCACTCCCTCTTGGCTCCTGATCCCTTTGTGAAATGTTCTGTGTGGTCAGCTCTTATACAAGCCTCGACAAAGCACACAAAAAATGGCTCTTTTTGTTCAAGTTGACTTTCTCCTCTCACGGCAGCTCAGTTCAATCGCTCGCTTGCCCAACCTGCAGAGGGCCTGGTGCGGGGCATGGCGAAGATGCCCCTGAGGCCCCTCTCACCCGGTCGGGGTTTTTTCTCATTGGTTCCCTGCCTGCTGATTCCTCGAGTGCCTTCCAGAAGAGTCACTCACAACTGAGTGTTGAACACCCTCCTGGACAACTCTTCGGCGGATATGCCGTGATGATGCTGTCCGCCTTAGCGCTGGGATTGACTTGTAATGTGAAAATTATATTGCGATTTAAATGGGGAAAATGCAGGGAAAGAAGGAGGAGTGGAGACTGGGACCATACTTTGTGCAGAGCATTAGTGCTACGTAAGCAGTCCCCTTGGCTCTTGTGCACAATGCTGGACGGGTTGTCACTCTGACACAGTATACCAGCATACTGGCACTCATTTTGCCGAATTCGGAAGGATGACAGGCCGAGTTAACCCCACCTGGTATTAATTCAACAGTTGAGCGGGATTTGAACTCAGGACCCTAGGGATCCAATGCCCACCACCCTAATTATTAAGTCAACACCAGGTATAGGGAAAGAAGGAAGGGAATTAATTTAAACTTAAGGATTAATTGTGTTCGACATGATGAATGATTTATTAGCCCATACAAGGTCCGAAAGGTGTTTGTGAGGTATGGGGAACAGCGAATCGGAGGCGAAAGGGTGAACGATTTGGATAGATGTTGGACGAAGAGAGAGATTTTTTGAGGAGAGCACGGGAAATAGAGGCTGGGGAGCAAAAGGATGAGGGATTGGAGATGGATGGTTGAACGGATGGATTGATGCGGGGGGGGAGGGCAAATTCTCTCAGGCAAAGAGGAGGCGGGGGGGGGGGCTCCCAGTGGGGGTACAGGATTTGAGAGGGTGAAGGTTTCTGGGGAGGTAAGGGGAGTTGAGGCTTAGAATCGAAAGGGTGAGGGATTTATGTTGGATGGATGGACGGATTGATTGAAGGATGGATGGAGAGTCGGAAAAGTTGGAGAGTAAGATGAAAGTTTGGGAATTACAGGAAGGGGAAAAGCTAAACCCACACAACACATTTTTCTCCCATGCCCTGTACAGAGGGAAGGGACCGATCAAAGCATGCATACAAATGAAATAACTAACTCAGAGTTCCTTGCGTGTTGGATGCAACTCCCCTGGGGGTCTGTTTTCCACAACTGCAACAATATACTCGTATATAGATTTATGAAATGCATTCAATTGCTTCAGCTTATTGACTTTTCAGATAAACATAGTTTGATTAACGCCAATAATTGTGTGCACAGTACTCAAAGGCAATGATGCAGGAACAATCACAAGTAAAACCAAAATGGCAATAAAAGAAGCCAGTTGGCAAGACACAGTCAGAAAAAAATGGAGGGATATTGTAATCGGCTACGTCTGTCTGTCTGTTGGTCCGTCACGCTCGCTATTATCTTCCTAAACGGTTGTGCAGAAATTCACCAAACTTTGTAGTTATGATCAGCACATGGCAGGAAGGAGCAAGAGCAGTATCATTTTTGGCCCTGCCCCCTGGGGTGAGGTCAAAAGGTCAAATACCAGAAAAATCAATTACGGGCACCTTTTAAAACATTTTAAACATTTGTACATGTAATCAACATTGAGGGATGCATGAAAGATAACGATCTTTTGGATTTGACCGCAGGCTAATGCTCCATGAGTTGGGAACTTAGAGGGTAAAAATTGGAAGAAAAAAAATTAAAACTCAAAATTTGATATTGGGTCATTCCTGGTTGAAATGATTGCCATCTTTGAACTTTGCTTTAGGTGGGCCATCGACTTCGCTCTCATTACATTTACTCATCGAGTACACTTATCACGTGTCAGTCATATAGACTCTCTCTCCCCTAAAATATTTTTTTCTGCAATTAGTGTTGCATCCGGCAGTAATTTTTTTGGGGTTTAATGCAATGGATGAGCCCAGAGAGACAATGGCCTGACCATGTTCTCTCTGAACATTGGCCTTTTCTACTCTCTTAGTGCTGTGAATGACTTTACAGTCAGTTATTGAAGTGTGAAATACCAATAAATAATGTACAATAATGTTTTGTTTTCCTCTCTGAAGGATAATTCTCATCCAACATGATTTTTGTACCTCTCCTCTAAGGGAAAGACTGTGGTTATATTATTATTATTTTTTTAAACTCGAACAGAGTTTCATGATGAGACTCTTGACAACAAGAATAGGTGATAAAGTCCCACTCACCCGATCGAGATGTCAGCATGAGTGGCATTCTTGCAAGTGCTAACAGAGCAATACTTTCTGGTGAGATTGGATGGCACGTAATTACGTTTCTATGCTTTTACATGATCTCCGATAATTAAAAACCATTACTTTAGCCTGTCATCTCTGTCTCCAAATGCAATTGTTGCTTGCTGTCGTTTATGTTAAGGTTATCCTGTTTTGGATCTCATTATTTAAGTACCATTGTTTTTGATTATGGAAAATGGTTGATATTCTTCTCATTTCAATATATTAAAAAAAAAAAACACCCATCAGGTGTGGAACAACATAATTGTTCAATGACCAAGTACATTACAGAATGAAGAATCATCAGCCGAATCAGGAGATTACCGCAATTCAGGCTTTGGAAACAAAGCTTGATCATTGGTTGTCATTTCCTTATTGGGTTTGATCATGTAAATGCTGGTTTGCCATAAATTTATCTGACCTACGGTAGCCATTCCAATGCAATGGATTATCCTACAATTGATATAGTGATGATCTTTTGAAAGGAATAGTATGTGGCCTTTAAAAATAGGGCTACTTGGTGTATTTTATTGTTAAAGTTGGCAAGACACAATGTCACCTGAAATCTATGGGGGCACTGCATCAATCGTATAGTCACAGCCTCCAGCAATGGCAAATCTACAGACAGTTCCCCTTACGCATGGATGAAAGATATACAGGTCTACATACAGTGAGGTTACTATATTTCTCTGTTCCTGTTCTTTCATCCTTCTCTCAATTTTAGTTTCCATAATCTCGCTCCCTCCCATACACATCCTCCTCCTCCATTACCTCTGCCACCGAGGGTAGATGGAGGTCATGCTTTCACCCCTGTTTCTTTGTTTGTTTGTTTGTGAACAAAATATCTCAAAAAGTTGCGGACAGATTCGGACGAAATTTGGTGGAGAGCTTGAGTATGTGACACTTTCAGAAATGATTACATTTTGGAGAAGATCGGATCCGGTTCTGGATGAGAGAATTTTTTAAATGATTCTTCATCATTGGGAAATAGGGCCACAAACGACATATAACAGGATATCTCAAAATATTGTGGACACATTTGGACGAAACATGGTGGATGAGTTGAGTAGGTGACAAGAATAAGCAGATTCGATTTTAGTTCAGGTCCGAATCCCCATCCGGCTTATCAGTGGGATACAAAACGTAAACTCATCAACTTGGTGGAGTTGATGAGTTACGGTATCATCAACATCAATGAGTCAAATACAGTCATCTATTTATAATAGTCTGCCCATTATCCTTATGGGAGTGTTTTATATTTTTAATATCATTGTGATGACATCAAGTCAGATGAAATATTCGACTTTACAAATTCCTGATGAATTTTAAATGCGAAAACCATGAAAACTGTTCTCATAAGTCAGTGGAAGGTAAGATGGTATCATGATGAAAGCAAGGCTATATTTATAATCTATGCTTTGCAGCGATGAGTCCTCAGATGTTTTTTTTTTTTTTTAAAGGTGATGGTTGTTGAATTGGGGGGCGGAGATGGGAATAGTTTGTTGAAGTAACATCTATTATCACAAACATACATTGTTGCACTTTCACAAGAATTAGAACATTTTGCTGTTCATGCTGAAATCGTTCATGTAACAATGTGTAAAATAACCTCCACCCATTGAAGGTGGATGGAGGTTATGTTTTCACCTGTCTGTCTGTTTGTCTGTTACTTGTGAAAATCGAAGATTTTTCAAGTACTGTTTATTGAATAGTTGGTCGCGTGCATTATTCTGTCTGCATGTCTTTGTTTGTCTGTCTGTATGTCAATCACCTTCAGGTCACAATTTTAAACCGATCTTCACGAAACTTCACAAAATGGTGGAATTGGTCAAAAGCAATGAATAAATTGATGTTGAGGTCAAAAGGTCAAAAGGCCAAAGAGTTTCATCCGAATGACTTCAAATTCGATTGACGTCACTGAATTCAACCACCTATTAATTTTGAGGTCACTATAGGCCAAAAGGTCAACATAGGCCAAAATTTCTAAAATTGGTAAGTTTCATCCAATTGACTGAAAATTTGAATAGGATTTTCGTATCAGCTCACTGAATATATCCACCAAATATTTTTGAGGTCAGCATATGCCAAAAGGTCAACAACTTAGGTGCAATTTCTAAAAGCCTCAATTTTAATCCGATTGACTTGAAATTTGAACAGGATTTGCATATCAGGTCAATGAATTCAACCCCCAATTATTTTTAAGGTCATAAGATCAACATAGCCTTAATTTCTGAAATTGAGAGACAAGAGCCAAAAACTATATATATATATATATATATATATATATATATACTGAGAAATGAACAGGATAGAATATCATAAATATATGTGGAAAAATTACATGCACAGACTGGGAATCAAACCCAGGTCCTGTGAAAAACTATCAGTGCTCTGCCACCTGAGCTATCTGGGCAACCCAATAGCTGAGTAGCACAATTCTTCCACATATACAAGTGCCACTCTCTTTCCCCTACTGCTTCTGGGGCACTCACTGCCAACCGTAGGAGCAGCTAGGGCCTGCACTCGAGAGCCCTGTGGGGGGAATCCATGTCCGCTATTAAACACCACAGGGGCATCGTGATATACTTAGAAATGAACATCATAAATATATGTGGAAAAAGAACATAAGCCACCAGCTGCATTGCTTTGCTGGTGGGTCACTCAGATAGCTCAGATGGCAGAGCACTGGTATGGTTTTCCAATTTTCCAGAGGACCTGGGTTTGATTCCTGGTCTGGGCCTGTAATTATTTCCACATATATTCCACATGCATGTGCTCCACCAAGTGCTGTTCTACTTTGTTATGTGTTGCCAGGTGTCACTCCATGAGTAATTTTTTTCATTTGTTTGTGTGCAGCATATCTCAAAAAGTTGCCGACGGTTGCAGATTAAATTTGGTGGGCAGGTTGGGTGTGTGAAAATGAAGAACCGATTCAATTTCGGTGAAGTACCGAATCCGGATCACGATAATTTTTGAAATGATCCTTCACCACTGAGTGATAGGGCTAAAACAGACATAATACGATATTTCAAAAAGTCATGGCCGGATTTGGCTGAAATTTGGTGGCGTTCGCAAAGTGATAGGATCAAGCCAATTAAATTTTAGTTCAGGTCCGAATCCAATTACGGTCTATCAATAAGATACAAAATGTAAACTAATCAGCCTGGCAGAGGTATGCACCCCACCAAGTGCCCTTCTAGTTTATTTATATATTAATTTATTTACTTGTATGCAGCCTATGGCTGCTTGGATGCATCATTTTCTGAAAGTGCAGCTGTGCATTGATGCCCCCTGTTACCAGTAAACTGAAACTCATTTGGCCAACTTCAGAAGGATAACAGGCTGTCAATGCACCTGATGTTAATTCAATAGCGCAACAGCTGCTTGAACTCATAGTGTAGTAGATAGTAGAAAAATCGTGCAAATTATGATACAAGCATCAAATTTGGTATTTCTGTTCTGCAGGGCTTTCTGATCAAATCTGCCTGATTGGCCATTTGAAAATCCAAATTTTGAAAAATTTGAAAAAAAAAAAAAAACTTCAAAAAAATTTGAAGTCACAGCTGCCTGAAATTCGTGAAGCGTAAGTGAACATCCCAGACAGAGAACCGAGGGGAGATACAGTCTTCATTGATGGCTCAGCACTTATCAATGCCCTACCTCCACGCACTTCAAAGATATTTGATGACTATGCAAAAGAAGACATCATCCCAAAGGTGGAATCCTATGGTGCCAGGTACGAGAGGGTGGACGTAGTATTTGATGTGTACAAGAAGTCAAGTCTGAAGTCCGAAGCAAGGTCGAAAAGGGGGCAAGGAATCAGAAGAAGAGTGACAGGAACCAGTAAGACCCCAAGTAACTGGAGAAGCTTTCTTCAAGATGACAGCAACAACACTGAGCTGTTTCACTTCCTTGTGGAAAAGATGTGTGAAGCACAGACGACAAGCACAGTCATTGTCACAAAAGGAGAAGATGCCATTAGCAACACAAGGAAGTCACTGGATGCTGTGTCTCCATGTTGTCATGAAGAAGCTGACACTCGAATATTTGTACACGCCAGGGATGCAACGATGGATGGAAGCGAGTCCATTATCATTAAGGCTAATGACACGGACGTACTAGTCATAGCAATATCTGTACTGCCATCCTTACAGGAACTAGGTCTTGAGAACATGTGGATTGCCTTTGGCCAAGGAGCCAAGGCACGATGGATTCCAGTCCATGAGGTAGTTTCTGCAATAGGGCCTGAGAAAGCTCGAGGGATCCCATACTTCCATGCATTCACTGGATGTGACGTTGTGTCTGCCTTGCAAGGTAAAGGGAAGAAAACTGCATGGCAGACTTGGAACGTCTTTGATGATGTTTCTGAAACATTCACCAATCTCAGCCAGCATCCAACATTAATTCGTGATCTTGACTTTTTTTTATTTTTATTTTTTTTTTCAAATTTTTCAAAATTTGGATTTTCAAATGGCCAATCAGGCAGATTTGATTAGAATCCCCTGTAGAACAAATGTGCCAAAATTTGATGCTTGTATCATCATTTGCACGATTCCTCTCAAAAATTGCTGTTATCTGCCCCACTATCAAGACCTTCAGATCTAACACCAGCCACCTTTACCATTAAACCAACACCAGGCTTCATGTACAATTAATCAATCGTGCTTGAGTTTGTAGAGTGTCACACTGTTTGGCATGTTGTCCTGGACTGGTGTTTAGGGTCTCCACGCGATTGAATGTCATTTTGCACACTACAGGCCACAACTAAGCATGTGACTGCTTGTGATACCATTGTCAAGAGACTGGTACCAGATCAATGTAACTTTACATTGTTTGGTTTAATGTATCAGAGCATGAATGGAATGGTTCAAATAGAAGTGCAAGGAGTCTAAATTGGCAACAGTGGAGAAATGGAGTGATTCCTTTGGTGTTTCACCTGGAGAAAGAATGGCTAATATATCGTGTGGCTGCTGCATACTTTTGGTAGAAGCCTTTTCATCATACTTAAATATGCAACTGTCATTTTGTCTCTGTCATTTTGACCGTGATACATTCGGAGTGGCTGCCACCGATGCAGAAGTTATGAAACACAATAAATACGCCGGCTTCAACCATACTTATTTATTCGAACCAATCGCCATTGAAACAGCCGGAGTGTATGGCCGTTCTGCGCCCAACATCATCAGTGATATCGGTAGAAGGCTCATTACATCCACTAGCGATATAAGGCAACTGGTCTGGTTCAAACAGAGACAGCTTGGCCGTCCAGCAGGGAAACGCCAATAGCATTCCGTATTTGGCGTGGGAAGAACAAAATCTCACATTAACATCTTTTTAAAGTCTGTTTTTTTTTTCTTTCGTGGTTTTTACTCATTTATTTTGTTTAAAAAAAAATATTTTTAAATATTTCCATTTACTTGGTTGGAATTTATTTATTTATTTATTTTTGAAGTTATTAACAATTCATTTGAAATCACATTAAAAAAAAATAATTAAATAAATGAAAATACATTCGGTTGTTACTTATCCAATCTCAACCATGTCTCTCATGTGGGCTCCCATACGAGCCTCGACAGTGTATACAAAAAAAAACACATTAAAAAAATAATTACTTGACAGGAGGATGAAGGGTCACACAGCAGAGTTTGAAGCAACTTCATTTGTTCCCCTCCCAAGAGGCTTTTCTGCCTTGTGCAAAATCCCTGTTAAGGTTGCTAATCGTGGCATTTTTCCAAAGCTACTTTTAATAACAAAAGTAATAACACCTCTCATGATAATAGCATAATATTAATGGCATTACATAACAATATGAATACTAATAATATTCCCTCTCCCCTCTTGAACAAACGCCGTGTTAACATGTATAAATAGCTTATCGTGGCGTTTGGTGGTGCAAGCCCCACGAAGAATAGTATGAGGAAGAAGGGGCCTTCCAGAAGTAATATATATATATATATATATATATATATATATATATATATATATATATATATATATATATATATATATATATATATACCACAAACACGTATGACTACCTTTTTAAACAGTTACTGCTGCTGTTTAACATTAAACTGAAAGAAATCTGGAGGAATCCTGACATCCCTGAAGCATCCAATGCTTTCCGGGTATCATGTCCACCACGGAAGAACGGACCCGAGACTAGATCTACTCTAATGTATATACCCCAAAGAGGATAATACCATGACCCTCCTGTCGCTCCGGGAGGGAGTGAGCGTAGTCGTTATAAAAAATTAAAAAGGTAAACAAAAATCCTGAACGACACATGCATCTCAGCCAAAAGGCTGAAACACATGGTCTCTCTCTCACACACACTCACACACACACACACACACACACACACACACACACACACACACACACACACACACACACACACACACACACACACACACACACACACACACACACACACACACACACACACGGCATGGTCATACAATTGGAATATTCCTCAACAGGAGTGAGTCCCCATCCTCATCCCTGTATCCACATTTGTTGGATAGTGATTGGTCCACACTTCCATTGTGGGCTAGACTGTATTTGTTTCAGTGAAATAAAAGCATGCAAGCATGCATTCTGTGCTGGGACAGGCACACGACCCCCCTCCTCCCCCCCAAGCCAACGATACTACTCGCAGCCATGTACTGTAAGCGGAAGAAGAAAAAGAAGAGGAAGATAAAGAAGTAGTATAGCCTATGTCTGGCAGCTCTTTGGCCCTGTAGTGCTTTGAAGACTTCATTTTCGATGGGAAAATGACAAAAGGATCTATCCCCTCACATGATATCCTTTTAAGTTACATCTTCTTGGCAAAATAATCTCGGGTGTGATCATATGCTGACAGGCTAATTCAACCCGATTCCACCACTGATCTTTTTTGTTTTTCAATATTGTTCAGCTTTATTGCCAATGTGATGGCCTAAATAAAGGTCACGTGATCTCGGCACTAACAAAACATGCTCCATAGGAAGCCATTCACGATTTGATGCCTTGTGTGGGATTTTTCAATCTTATATTCAGGACTTAATATAAATCAGTCTGCCCATAAGCTGCGAGTATGACGTCACAAAAGAAATCGCATTGCAACAAAGGAATGTAAAGCCGAATTACATGAAGAACTGGCAACGCCGGTTTGTTTTCGGGGGAAGTATGTTTTTCCGATTGCTGTTCCCAATAGTCAATGTGGGATAAACACGACTCCAGGAAAACATGCAGAAAGTGATGGGATTGATATCACAGTTTCCAAAGGGCGTTTTAGCTATTTGGTCACGTGACACGAACGGGTTCGTGCAATAGCACCAGAAGGCCTCTCCGGAGGAATACCCACAATTCAGTAAATGTGTGCAACGAGTAATAGAAAAATCGCTATAATGGTCGGGAAAAAAAGAAAATGGAGCTCTTTGCCATTTTTCCTGTCGGAATGCTTCCATCACATCATGTTGTTGGTGTAGGCTGCTGTGAAATATAATGTTAGAGGAAGGACAGATGTACGAGATTATAATTATCAGCGTTTGAGAAAAAAACACCAAAAAGTTTTGACTCCGTTCCTCCGACCAATTGCGAGCCATTAAGAGCCGTGGCACAGAAAGACAACTCATGTCTGACATTCTTTTGTCATTTTCCGACAGAACCCGCGGAAGCTGCAGATTAGCTGTCTCGGCAAACGAAACGCCGTGATTTGCACCGGAGTTTGAAATTAACCGCCATGTTGGGCGATATCACAGCGTTTGTGGTCATTGGAGAAGATGTTTTTGAATAGGCCTTTTTAACCGATTTTAAAATGTGTTCGATTTTTTTTAAAAAAAACACACAAACATCTTTAATGTGCTCGAGGAAACAGGTGCTCACTGATACACGTGCTCTGGCGCATTAACATCAGGCCAGGAGGAAAATGAAGCAATCTCGTGAACCATTGTGCTGCAGCGCACTTCATTGACTCTTCATCACGAGCTAGATTGCGTGGAAACTTTCTGCTGAAAGAAATGGCCTCGTCGTGAACAAGAAGGCGATGCCGAGCATGATGGAGCTCAAGCTGGAGGTACATCGGATACCCGTCAAGTGTCACGCGCTGGGCGTGAGACTCTCGCGTTAAATATGTCAAACGCACAAATACAGACTCACGAACCATTCAACCAATCTAATTTATACTGAGTAGTGAGTATCCGCTCCCATTCCTCTTAGAAACAGTTCTCTCTAATCACCTGTCGATGGTGGTGTGTGACATGTTGATAGTTGAAGGAGTCTTGGGGTGACATTGGGATTAGAGTAGAAAGTTGAATAGTGGAGGTGGTTGGAAGCATGGGAGTGGAGGGGGGAAGGCGTGGGGTGGAGAGGGGAGGCGTGGGGTTTAGGAGGACCTGTGGGGCTGAAGGGGTGAGGTGGGAAGGAGTGTGGGTGGAGGTGGTTGGAAGCGTGGGGGTGAAGGGGTGAGGTGGGAAGGAGTGTGGGTGGAGGGGGAAGGTGTGAGGTGGAGGGGGACCTGTGGGGTTAAAGGGGTGAGGTGGGCAGGAGTGTGGGTGGAGGGGGGAGGCATGGGAGTGGGTGTAATGTCCTCGATAGACAGGGACGAAGGCTCTCAAGTGTGAACAGGTTTAATTCGGACACGGGCACAACACAGTACAGCTCGGCATCGGAACATGGCTGGGTCACATGACTCTGCTTAACCATGCCCCAGTACATCCATGCATGTGTACATTATCATAAACCACTGATGCCTCTCAGGGGGAGAGGTCTGGTATGGGGAGGGATATGGGAAGAAGGTGATGGGGAGGAGGAAAGGCTTTTGTTGCCTGCTTTTCGATAATAAAGGAATATTGTTTATTATTTTCTTGGGGAGAACTATTGGGTGGGGCATTGAATTAACATACTGCACAGGGTGAGCCAGATGTCCCAGGACGCGGATTTTAGCTGGTTAAAATTTTTTGACAAATTATAATTTAATCATAACGATTTTTGATTGTCCACTGCAGTTGCTGTCGAGTGCACTTCCAGTGTAAAATGGGTTATTTTCCTCCCCAAAGATGAACATTTGATTTTGACGGTGGTGGATTTCCAAAACGCTCCTCAAAATCTTCTTGCACCTGTTTCATCGTCACGTTTGTGTTACTCCTCTCGTGGTATGACACCACTGCTAGAAGCCTCTCTTCCACTGTAAATCGATTGGTGTCTACCATCTTGTTTTAAAGTATTACTTGTATTATGTGTAACCCCCCAGAAAACAGTGGAAATAGATGATATAAACAAATCTTATACAGGCAGCTAAAATCCTGTCCTGGGATTTATGACTCACCCTGGATATGAAACTTTCATGCTTAATTAGCAAGGATCACACCTGAAATAATCCATGCAATAAGGCAGGCGTGCTCTCGCAGAGGCGCGCTCACGCACAGGCGCGCTCTCACACAGGTGCACTCACACACACACACACGCTTTCACACAGACACGCTTTCACACAGACACGCTCTCACACACGCACGCTCTCACACAGGCACGCTTTCACAAAGGCAAGCTCTCACACAGGCAGGCTCTCACAAAGGCAAGCTCTCACACAGGGACGCTCTCACACAATAAAGCTCTCACACAGGGAAGCTCTCACACAGGCACGCTTTCACAAAGGCAAGCTCTCACACAGGCAGGCTCTCACAAAGGCAAGCTCTCACACAGGGACGCTCTCACACAATAAAGCTCTCACACAGGGAATCTCTCACAAAGGCACGCTCTCACAAAGGCAAGCTTTCACACACGCACGCTCACACAGGCACGATCTCATACAGGCACGCTCTCACACAGGCAAGCTCTCATCAAGGCAAGCTCTCACACAGGCAAGCTCTCACACAGGCGTGCTCTCACACACGCGCACTCTCACACAGGCGCGCTCAAAAACAGGCACGCTCTCACACATGCGCGGCGCGCGCTCACACACACATGCACGCTCTCACACACGCACGCTCTCACACAGGCAAGCTCTCACACAGGCACGCTCTCACACATGCACGCTCTTACACACGCATGCTCTCACACAGGTATGCTCTCATACAGGCACGCTCTCACACAGGCAAGCTCTCACACAGGCATGCTCTCACACACGCGCGCTCTCACACACGCACGCTCTCACACAGGCATGCTTTCACAAAGGCAAGCTCTCACACAGGCACGCTCTCACACACGCACGCTCTTACACACGCATGCTCTCACACAGGTATGCTCTCATACAGGCACGCTGTCACACACGAACATTTTCACACACACACGCTCTAACACACGCACACTCTCACAAACGCACGCTTTCACACACACGTTCTCACACACACACACACTTTTACACATGCACACTCTCACACAGGCACGCTCTCACAAAGGCACGTTCTCACACAGGCAAGCTCTCACACAGACACGCTCTCACAAAGGCAAGGTCTCACACAGGCAAGCTCTCACAAAGGCACGCTCTCACACAGGGATCCCCTCATGCAGGTCGTGTGTGTTACCCACTTAAGGAAGGACACACAATGAAACGATGCACACTCTCTGTTTCCACTTACCAATCACTTCGCTGAGATGTTTCATCAAAGGACAGCCGGTTGTACTTTCCAAACATATTGTATATCTCCCTGTGAGTCTCAATGGAGGATGTAAAATGAAGTGAAAAATGCGAAAAAAGATATGTTTCAACACGTCGTCGTCGTCGTCGTCGTGGTGGTGGTCGTGGTGGTCGTGGTGGTCGTGGTGGTGGTGGTGGTGAGCTCCTTCTATGTTCTATTATATATCTTTTCTGTTCTGAGAAGTATTTTATATAATTTTGTGCTCTGATTGTGCCCATCACACTTTATTCTCAGGGTTCCTGCTAAAGTAGAATAATTAAAATGGTTCCGTTGGAACCGCTACATTGAAGCATCGCAAGTCGTGCTTCTTCCTCTTTTCTCCTTTTAAAAACAGGCATTTTTATGATTAAACAGACACAAATTTGATTGTGAAATTAAAATCGATTATTTTCTTAACAACAGGACCACTTTTATTACCTGACAACAGCAAGAACCCTTGAGAACTCGAACGACATTCAGTGGAGTGCATCGTCTTCCTCGTGCGCTCATTCTGTACAAAAACGACCACATCATTAACTGAACACACGACTATTATGGCCAATATTCTCACATCATATCATTCATGCGGCCTATTATATCACATACATTGCCATTATCCGGAGCTTCATTATTGATTGATTTTAATGGCATATTAAACAATCACTTTTGTGCACAATATGCCTAAATTGCATCATTGAAGATTAATATTTTTAACATTGTATAATTTAGTGAGGCCACATGTGGAATATTGTGTGCGGTTTTTGTCACCACAACTTAGAAAGGACATTGATGTCATAGAGAGGATTCAGCACAGGGCTACTAGATCGATTCCGGACCTAGCTAGACTCAGCTATGAGGAGCGGCTGAATGAGACAGGGCTTTATACACGAGAAAGGAGGCGGTTACGAGGAGAAATTATCAAGATGTTTAAGATAATAAAGGGTATCGACAAAATAAGTGCAGAATAATTATTTAGGGGCTATGACCAGGGCCATGGCCTGAGAGTAAAGATGGTAGTAAGGCAGGGGTCCTTCACTCATAGAGTAGTTAATGCATGGAATGGTTCCCCTGGAAAGGTAGTGGCAGCAGAAACAGTGCAGAGGTTTAAATTGGAATTAGATAGGTAACGATAAGAATATAGAGATAGAAGGGTATTGGGATGTTGGCAGGACTTTTACTTATCTCAAGTATGGATGGGTGATTGTGTGCATCAGTGCAGAGTGTGATGTCTGTGGGGGTCTTGTCAAGAGATGGTGCATGGTTGATGTTGTGCATCTCTCACCCGAGAACCACCTCCTCCCCACCCCAACTCTGGAAGATTAAAATAAAAATAAAAAAATTAAGTATATTTCCCCATTTTTATTTTGGCACCCATGGGATATCTCTGGGCATGCCACATCATCTCATTTACATTCCTCCCCTCATTGCCCCAATGAAATTGCATTGTTTTGACAGATAAAATTGGTCTGGTGTTGGTGTGACACAGGCCGAATGGACTGAATGACCTCCACTTGCATCGCGTTTCCTTGCATATCCTTGTGTAATATGAAAATAAATTAAAGCTATATGATATGTAATTTTTTCCTTTAGTATAATATGACTGCCATACCATATGATCTATGATGTCAGAGTCATCAATAAAATATTCTACATGGGTAGTTCCTCCTATGTTTAAAGTTTCACATCGATCGGATAAGCGGTTGCAGACAAAGAAAAAATTTAAAGTGAAAAATGCGCGCGCGCGCGCACACACACACACACACACACACACACACACACACACACACACACACACACACACACACACACACACACACACACGAAGGGTGTTGGGCCCATCAACCCTGCTGTATTCTTACTCTAACACCCCTGACACATTACATTGTTTACTATTTCACATATAAATACCATCCAATGTGAAGTCCGACACTATTGTGTCACTGTGTCAGTGCCACCTTATCCATGAACCTCCTGTGGTGTTATCAACAAATTGTCAGACACACTCATTATTTCAGGAATATTGATTGTGGACCCTTTATAGTTTGAAAATTTGTTTGTTATATTGTCTCACACAAAGAATGGACTTTGGCAGATTTTCAGAAAATAAAAATCAGTTCTTATTTTAAATATTTATATTGTAAATTTAATTTCAAAATAATAATAATAAAAAAAACAAATGCAGGAGAGGTAGTCAAATGTGCCTTTGAATGAAATCTCCAAAGTACCCCGATACCCTGCTCACATTTGTCGTCTCCGTTTCGAAAATGTTCCATGCAGGGGTCATGCCTCCAAATCTCATCACTTTGCTCATCGATGCTTTACTCTTTGGAAACGAAAATAATTGAGAAGTCTTCAAAGATACGGGGCAGGGGTAAGAGTCAAGGGAGCATGGACACTTCCACTTCAATAATAATGTTACAGTCACTCGACTGTTCTGGCTTCCAAGTTAGAATCTGATGAGTCCTGTCAAAATGACCACGACGGTCACCAGTTTCAAAGACTTTCTACCGGATCCACGCATCGAAAGCCACGTTACCGTGCAGGTGGAAGTCTTTAAATCGAGCAAGCATTGTGCTGCGTCCACATGATCGATCTTATCAGGCTAAGCAAACCTTGACAATGTGACGTGAGCTTTTGGCAGCATGGGGGCTATGACCAATTTACCTTCAACAGGATTGGTTAAACCATCAGATGAAAGCACCAGAACAAACAGGATCCACCTCGAGACCAAGTCAGATTTGTAAATTTTATTAGTAAAGAAATGGCATGGTGGGTGGGGTGGTGTGGGTGTAGGGGGATTTAGAAGCAGGAAGTAATCAATAACAGTAATGTGCATATGGAAATAATATCAACAAACCCCTTACCCACGAATCGGTCATACACGCCCCTGATACCAACGATTAACAGGAACCTTAATTATTTATTCCTTAGGCCTTCAGACTCACACCACAATCAAGAGACATGGGAAAATCACGAGAGAGAAATACCCTTGCTGTGCCCGGCAGGACACAGCAGGAACTGGAGCAGATTGGCAGCTCTAGTGCATCTTCACACAGTGCGAAGATTGAGATGGAGGGGAGAGGGGGTGACAGGTCGGGTGGAGGCGTGACGTAACCCAGAAGCTCTGCAAACATTATCACTGCAATTAGTCCCAGCATCTGCTCACGTCATTCCAACACCACACCTCTTATTACATTGAGTCCGTAAGAATCAGTGATGCACCATACCCCTCCCATCTCGTTCACCATTGAACAGCTCTGGGTGTTGGGTGACCCTTGCATGACTTCTCACCTCGTTGAGTTGGTGCTGCTACCAGGCAAGGGGATGGGTGCATCTTTTCCCACCTCAACTAAAGGCTGGAGGCCTAGCCAAAGAATAAAAATAACATTTAGGATATAAAACAAGATTAAAACATTTATCATAATCTTGCAGGAATGAGCAATTTTAGCGACACACAAGGGGGTGGTTTTGAGGTTTCTAACTGCACAATTGAGTGACACCGATCTAAAATGACATTTAATTACTTTATGTTTATTCTAAACACTCAATATGGAAATAACTCTGCTATATTAAGCAATTAACACCCCTATGAATAATTTATACAACAATATAATACATTATTATGCCTTGATTAAATAACTACGTTTTGTTTGTTTATCCTACATCCTCCTGATCATGTTTTCGACAGCGGCTTTGAGGTTGCCGAAGCAGTGTCATTGGCTTGGGGCTATAATCCTGGATGGGTCACCACTCCGCTGCACGATGTCGACTGAGAGTGTAGGAATTTGTAATTTGTTTCGGGTACTAGTGATAGCTCCTACACTTTGTGGAGGACACTGTGGGATCCTTAACATTCTTTAATGCTAGCAGACAGGATGCCCAGTTTCACGTCCTAAGTGATGGCAAATGCACTGACGTATCACCCTGCATGTGACACACAAGCATATAACAGTTTATAGTTGGGCCGAGATTCGAACCCGGGCTCCGCAGCTTATGTGCATGCCCTCTCGACTGTCCTGCCAGCCCCATTAAATAACTATACCTTCATAATAATAATTTTAGTGTTTTTTTTTTTAATTTCCAGGGTTTATGGTCATTGACACGCAAATATTCTCAATAATATATTGCAATGGCAATGTATTTTTTGACACACATGAGAACAGATGGACCCTCACACCATTTTCGAAATCCTTGAGTCATCTCTGTGAGAGAGAGATAGAGAGATAGAGAGATAGAGAGATAGAGAGATAGAGAGATAGAGAGATAGAGAGATAGAGAGATAGAGAGATAGAGAGATAGAGAGATAGAGAGATAGAGAGATAGAGAGATAGAGAGATAGAGAGATAGAGAGATAGAGAGATAGAGAGATAGAGAGATAGAGAGATAGAGAGATAGAGAGATAGAGAGATAGAGAGATAGAGAGATAGAGAGATAGAGAGATAGAGAGATAGAGAGATAGAGAGATAGAGAGATAGAGAGATAGAGAGATAGAGAGATAGAGAGATAGAGAGATAGAGAGATAGAGAGATAGAGAGATAGAGAGATAGAGAGATAGAGAGATAGAGAGATAGAGAGATAGAGAGATAGAGAGATAGAGAGATAGAGAGATAGAGAGATAGAGAGATAGAGAGATAGAGAGATAGAGAGATAGAGAGATAGAGAGATAGAGAGATAGAGAGATAGAGAGATAGAGAGATAGAGAGATAGAGAGATAGAGATAGAGATAGAGAGATAGAGAGATAGAGAGATAGAGAGATAGAGAGATAGAGAGATAGAGAGATAGAGAGATAGAGAGATAGAGAGATAGAGAGATAGAGAGATAGAGAGATAGAGAGATAGAGAGATAGAGAGATAGAGAGATAGAGAGATAGAGAGATAGAGAGATAGAGAGATAGAGAGATAGAGAGATAGAGAGATAGAGAGATAGAGAGATAGAGAGATAGAGAGATAGAGAGATAGAGAGATAGAGAGATAGAGAGATAGAGAGATAGAGAGATAGAGAGATAGAGATAGAGAGAGAGAGAGAGAGAGAGAGAGAGAGAGAGAGAGAGAGAGAGAGAGAGAGAGAGAGAGAGAGAGAGAGAGACAGACACTTTTGGCCTCTTGATTGTTTGGGATCATGATGTAACAAGAGAAGTTATACCAGTACAAGCAAATGCCTGAGCATTGCCCAACAAAGAAACAAGGTAAATTAAAACTTCAATGTAAGTACACCATCAACAAGTTCACATAAGGATGTGTTCACACACCACTGTTGTGAGAACAGTGTACAATCACTGGAATTAATTTCAAGGTGCACTCGTGCTGTGACCAAGGTTTTAAAGAGATAAACAACATCGGAAACAGAATCACAAACATCTTGAATTTTGCGTTTCCTTGACATGTATATAGCAAGCTTCGCTTCAGAGGACAAATAATTTGCTAACAGGCACTCGTATTTACGCTGGTGGAAGATGCTAAAACCGTAAACAAAACCACAACAAGTAAAAGTTAGGCCGAGTCCCCGGATAGCACGTGATAAGACTGTAAAAAGGGGTGCCAACCTTGAGCAATCAATAAAAATGTGAAAAATAGTTTCTGTGGCACCGCAGAAGGGACACAATTCTGTGTTATCAGGACATATACGATGAGATAAAACATTGGATGGTAAAATGTAATGTGCCAGTCGCCACTGCAAATCTCCGGAGCGCTTAGCAGTGGGTGCCTTGTACATAACATGCCAGTTGATCGAAGAAGAATGAGTGGTCTGAAGCATTCTCCCCCAATGTGCTTGTGGTTCCGCAGGTCTATCGGGAACAAGGGTTTTAACACACAAAGCGTAAACAGAAGATTTTTCCATCAATTTAAAGGAGGTGAAACCTTGAAAATGAAGCAAAAGCTCTGGAAAGGGATGTTGGGATAAAGAAAGGTTAGCTTCTACCTGTGGAATCCATTTCAGATTAGTTTGCTTGAAAAAGCGCAGAATCACAGAAAAGATTCTCCCAATAATTCGAATGGACCTCACTCCAGTGGCCACAGCGACGTCAGCAGCTGGCTTCCACTTATAAGGAGAAGGAGTTCTGAGATCTTTTACCTTCGTACATCCAGCATCAATAAACTTCTGCACAAGAATATAATTGCTGCAGACCCCTTCAAAAATGGGGTTTAAAAAGATAGGCTCATTTAAAAACATTTCCAGGGAGTAGTCATTGTTATTTCGGCGAACAGTGACTGCCTGCCATGCCTTCAGCATGCTTCTATAAAACAGGGGGACTGATGCTATATCAACTTTCTTGGTGTCAATAAGGAACAGCTGCTGATCGTAGCCGAGTTTCCCCGCCTGCCGAAGCAGGCAGTGAGCCAAGGCCTTCCACGAGACGTCCGTGTACAGCAGTCTGCGAAGCGAAAGGAGGCAAAAAGCCATCACCTTGCTGGTAATAGCAATCAGCCCCTGTCCTCCTTCAGCAACAGGCAGGTTTAACACACCAGGTTGGAGCCAATGCTTTCCTCCCCAAAATAAGTCAATAAGAATTGATTGTAATTTTTTAAGAAACAAATCTGGGGGCTGCAGTGCTATAAAAACGTGCCAAAGCATTGATGCTGCAAGGTTGTTTATAACAAGGGTTCGGCCCCGATAGGAGAGTTGACAAAGTAAGCCCTTCCACTTTCGTAAACGTCTCTCAGTTTTAATTATTAGAGATTCCCAGTTTTTTTAAAATGAAGTTCTCAGTTCCAAGAAAGACGCCTAGGTAAAGAATTCCATCCCTTTCCCATTTAAGTTTCTCGGGAAGAGTCGGAGGAATGGCACCATTTTGTGGACCAAGATGGAGAGCTCTGCTTTTTCCCCAGTTCACTTTTGTGGAACTTGCCAAACCAAATTCATGAATGCAACGGACCAAGGCTGAGATGTCCTCATTCGAGCGAACGATTGCACAAAGATCATCTGCATAAGCAATCACTTTAAACGGGTTCGCCATTGGTTGAGGAAGGAAACCGAGAAGACGTGCACGCAACCGAACGAGCAAAGGCTCAATCGCAAGAGAGTACAGGAGGCCAGAAAGAGGGCACCCTTGACGAATGCCTCTATTAACCGGGAAAGGGGGACATAAAATGTTGTTAACCTTTAAGAGACTAAAAGTGTTGTTATACAGTAACTGCACATGAGAGATAAAATTTTCCCCAAAACCAAACCACCGTAAAACAGAGAAAAGATAAAAATGATCAATGGTATCAAAGGCCTTTTCTTGATCTAAGAACACCAACCCGACATTCCTTTGCTCAAGAGAACAGATGTCAATTATATCACGCACAATAAAGATACTGTCATGAATTGTCCTCTTCGGGACACAGTAAGACTGATCTGGGTGTACGATCTCCTCGATTATGGCTTTAAGGCGGTTGGCAAGGGCCTTGGAAAATATTTTGTAGTCTGCACAGAGTAATGAGATGGGACGCCAGTTGTGTGGTTGCTGAAGGTCTCCTTTTTTGGGGATAAGGGCGAGGACAGCCCTCTGGCAGCTTAATGGCAGTGAGCCTGATCGTCGACCGTCGATTATAACCTCAAGTAGTTCTGGTCCGAGGAGGTCCCAAAAGGTTTTATAAAATTCCGCAGGAATTCCATCCAGGCCGGAGGCCTTACCCGAGGGTAGAGTTTGAAGAGCAGCTTGGAGTTCCTCCAAAGTTACTTCCTTGTCCATTTGTAGAACTGCAGATTTTGACAAGGTAGGTAAGGAAGAAGTCAGCACTGTTACCATTTTGTTGTCGATTTTCGGAGCATGATAAAGTTCAGTAAAGTAGTGTCTGAGTGAGGCTCTGACATCTTTTTGATTGTGTGTTATCCTTCCTTCCTTTGTTCTTACTGAAGTTATCTGCTGACTTCTCTTTGTTTGATCTTCCAGTCCAAAAAAGAACTTAGAGGAGGTGTCCAGGTAGCACAAATTCTCCAGTCGGAGACGAATCAGCGCTCCTCTGGCTTGCTTTGCACAAAGTCCAGCAAGAAGAGCTTTTTTCTTTGCCAGCAAGAGGTTGGTTCTTTCATGATTTGAGGCCAAGAGGTTGGTCTGCAAATATAATATTTCTTTGGCAAGCAAGGATTGAAGGGCAGAGTCATATTTGGTGTGGTAGGCTCCATATTGTTGGCAAAAGGATCTTATTTGCACTTTGACGTTGTCCCACCATTTTCCAAGGCAGGGGAAGGAAGTTTTACGTTGGAGCAAGGCTCTCCAGAACACACCAAAGGCATCGACAAACAGTTGGTCATCCAAGAGGCTTGCGTTGAAGGTCCAGTAGGCAGCACCACGATTCCGAACTGGTTGGTGAGTACGAAGTGCGACCATGTGATGGTCTGAGAAGCCGCTCGGAATAATGTCCATATTGCTCACAACATTTAAAAAGGTACTGTTGATGTAGAAACGGTCCAATCTTGCAAGTGATACGTGGCCTTTTGAACACCGACTCCACGTGTATTGGCGGAGAGAAAGATTGCGGATTCTCCACACATCAACCAGGGAAAACTTGGACAAGGCTCTCAACAAAGGCGCTGCGCTTGCTGGGTGCGGCTCCTCTCCATTACGATCAATGGTGGGGTCCATCGTGCAGTTAAAATCTCCACCCAAGCAGACAAGGCCATCAAAATCAATGTGTACAAGAGACGTTTCTAAGTGTGTGTAAAAGGCGAGTCTCTCTGTGCTATCGCTAGGTGCGTAGACATTCAGTACGGTGTGTTTAAAGCCATTGTGCGTGAAGGTGAGTGAAATCAAATACCCTTTGATAATCTCATTAAAAACAACACTGGGACTGCAAAAGGAAGGTTGTATATAAACAGCCACCCCAGCCCTTGGGTGTTCCAGACTACTAAAAAACCATTTTCCCCTCATTGTCCTTTGCCATTCACTTGCACAAGAGGAGCTGCATCTTGTTTCTTGCAAAAGCAAAACATCAATGTGATTTGTCTCAACAAACTGTTTAACTTCTGCTTTACGGATGGAGGAGCGTCCCCCATTAATACTTAAACTCGCTATAGAGAAGGCCATAGGCTAACATAGAGTTAGGGTGTGTCAAAAACTTAGTCTCTCAGTGTCTGCAGCTCATTCTTTGCTTTGAGGATGCATTTCCGGAGTCGATACACTTGTGATTCCGTCACACCAAGCTGTCCGGCTTTGAGGAGCAAAAGCTTCGCAGAGATTATAAAGCCGGACAAGTCAGGGAAAAAGTTTTTAATTTTAACATGTTTCTTGCGAAAGGTGTCATGAAGAAACTTTATGATATCAGCAGGTGGAACACTGGTAACACTCTCCGAATCTTGGGAAACTGGATCATTCCATGCTTCAGCACCGCCACAAGAAGCAAGTGATGAGTCCCCGTCCGAATCATAATCCGAGTACTGATTGGTGTCCATTACATTATCGTTATGCTCCAAAGATGGAGCTGATGGTTTAATAAGGGAAGCCTCACATTCCGCTTCCAAAGGGGGAGGAGTCGGGGAAGGAAGAGTGGAGGGAGGAGGAGTGGGGGGAGGAGGAGTGGGGGAGGAGGAGTAGGGGGAGGTGGAGTGGGGGAGGTGGAGTGGGGGAGGTGGAATAGGGGGAGCTGGAGCGGTGGGAAGAGGAAGAAGATTAGAAGTGGGACGGCGACGAGTAGGAGGAGTGGGAGGGTGAAGAAAACGGGGAGGAGGAAGAATACTAATGGAAGGAACGTTATATTCCGCTTGAGATGAACCTGGTGTTTCACTAGTTGAAGCTTTACACCCTGATTCAACCAGGTTTGGAGTAATTGGTGACTTAGAAACGGTACACATTTCACTGTTGGTCTTTACAGGGAGGGGGGTTACAGTGGATTCGGTGTTAATATCCAAGGTGCCTGTGACTATGGGAGTGGTCACGTGTGCTCCCTGCTGCACAAAACCAATCTCCTCCTCATGTTCACCAACCCCACCGACAAAAAAGTCATCATCCTCTGGAGCAATTACATCAAATCGATTTTTCGTTTTAAAAAGAGCATCTATTGTTGCTTCCAAACACGAGTCATTATTCTCGGCAGCCGGCGCCATCTTTTTTGCACAGCTCGCCGTCACATCTTGACTATTGTTATCATTTAGATGCTTCAATTTATGTTTCCTTTTTGAAGGAACAACGGTGAAGCTTTCGTCATCTGCCAGGGGGGGATTTACCTCCACTCTCGACGGCCCAGACAGATTGTTCGAGTTTGAAGCGTCACCAACGTTCCCAACTCTAGATATACCACTATTCGTCTCAATGGGTTCGACCACACTAGATATTCCACTTAATATATTCTTGGGGCAATCGCTTTTTAAATGTCCCGATTCACCACAGATAAAACAAGTTGTGGTCTCCGTTGCAATATAAATCTGGTAATTGCGGTTTTTATTTTTTAAAGTCATAACTGCATTGAGCGATTGAGCGTTGTTTTTTAGAATGATATAGAAATGACGTCGGAACGACATGATGTGGCGAACCGAAGCGTCAGAGCGCAGACGAAGTGGAATCATGGAGACTCGTGACACAACTGTGCCAAAAACGCTTAATGCAGCTACAATCTCCTCACTCGAGAAGAAGGGCGGGATGTTAGACAGTGTTAATTTTACCGCCATCGTATCGAGATAACTAACGTTGACAAAGACGTCTGGCGGGAAGGATAGACCGGTTTGGACCGCCTGAGCCACGTGTCGCTCCTCCGACAAGAAAACCACGACACGTTGGCTCATTTTCGAAGCGGCGAGAACATTCTCGATTCCTACGAGCTCTCCCAGAGCCATCACCACGTTCTCAACACTAACTCCATCAGGTGGAGCAATTGTCACTCCATTTTTCCGAGTGAGTGACTCGTACACACTATTGTGCAAACGTCCGTTTGCCATAGCTTAAAGCAAAAGAAGAGAAGTTTAAGTTTAACAAAGGAAAACCGTCACAAGCAACCAGCAAGTGGGTCAAATGAAGTATAAGGGAAAGGAAGAGTGTAAGGAAGAAGCTAAACCACCGATAAACGGCAGGCCTATGAAAACAAGGCAGATGAAAAAGTAGGCCCAGAAACCCGAAGGTTTCAAGGAAAACCCACAAAGCACCGACCGTGCGCGCTCTCCTTCTCTCTCTCGTCTCAGCAGGAAGGGAAACAGGGAAAAAACTCCACAAACACGTACGGGGACACAGAGGGAAACGAAATAGGGACAGGAACAACACTAACACAGCACAGTACTCACAGCTGCACACACAGAGCCGCCATGACGCCACACCCATGCACGACTCACCAACGACCAGCAGGGGGGCGAGAGACAGAGAGACAGAGAGACAGAGAGACAGAGAGACAGAGAGACAGAGAGACAGAGAGACAGAGAGAGAGAGAGACAGAGAGACAGAGAGACAGAGAGACAGAGAGACAGAGAGACAGAGAGACAGAGAGACAGAGAGAGACGAGAGGATCAGATGATGGGGTCGAGATCTTGAAGAGATAGAGGTAGAGAGCAGATGGGGCAAATGAGAAAGGAGGTGGAGATAGAGAGAAGAAGAAAGGAGATATATGTACAGAGGAAGGACAAAGGAGATAAAGATAGAGAGGAGGATAAAGTGGAAAAGACAATGATAGGGGAATTAGCAGATCGGACAAGGAAAAAGAGATAGATGTATACAGTAGATAGAGAGGAGAAAGGAGATAGAGATATAGAGGTAGAGGCAGAGAGGGATGTGGTCCAGATATACTGTGAGATGCATCCTGACAGGTGGTGGACATGCTTCACTGTGTTCAACGTGTGCCCGTGCTGAAGCAGCAAGGTGCAAATCCCTGGATTCAGCTCAAACAATCCAAGCCCATTGTCCGTTGGTGTATTGGTAGCACCTGGCAATCCACACAAGTTTAGCATAACAAAGCAAAGCAATGGGCTTAAGCCACACGACTGTAAACATGATATTACACCGATGTCATGATGCTTTTCATTACTCCTCGTGAAAAATCATTTATGATTCACAAATTGAAATGTTAAAAAATTATTCAACCGTCTTGTCATCATCATCATCACTTGATATAATTGCCTGCTGCAACTTTTGGCACCCACGTGGTTTTTAGAAGCTTCATAGGTGCGAAGGTCAGCATTCGTCACCATTGCAATGCGACCCCAAACGACCTCACCGTGACTTTCCAAAAAAGTATGCCATTGTGTGCCGGTGCCAACTTGTATAATCCTGATTTTAGATGGGGAACAAATTAGACAGCATGGCCGTGCCACAGAAATGATGCAACCAGGACACAAAGTTCATGATTAAATAAAGGATTTAAAAAAAAATAATTTGCCTGTGATGGAGATCGTCCTCGTTTAATCACAACTTTAGTGAACTGCAAGAGAGATGCTCTCTGATGAAATGGGAAATCTGGCCTAACTTCCATCTCTTTAAAATTGCCATTGGTACAAGGAAACAAACAAAGTCCTTAAATATTAATTGGTCTCACCCACATGATATAAGCTGTTCTGATGAAAGAACCTTCGACACCAACTTTGAGCCATTTTGTTACTCAGCAGTTGTCAATGAATGGATACCTCTTCTTCAACAGGTTAAAAAAAAACAATTTCGTTGAAACTTTTTCCTTTGCTAACAAGGAACACGAGATGTTTATAACAAATTATGAATTTACGAGCACAAAGAACACGTCTTTAAGGACGGATTCATTTGTCCAGAATTACGGATGGGATAATATAACTATTTTATGTTTATGGTGAATATTATCATGAATTCCACCAGGTGGCGCTATATGATAAAAATGCCTGTTTATATAGAAAAAACTGCCCCCACCCTTACTGAACCCCCAGGAATATGATCTTACCATCTGAAACCATCCTGTGCACCGTGCGAGTAAAACCACCAGTTTTCAACTAATTCTGTCCAGCATTTCAGGAATGCATAGAAGTCAAACAAACACACAATATGATATCAGCCAATGATGCTACCCCACATCTGCAGCATTGTGCTGCATATGAATGACCAAATCACCTAAAACCCCTTTGGGCACACTCTGAGTACAATTACCAGTTTTCAGCTCATTCCTCCAGCGGTTTAGCAATTCATAGAAGACAAACCAACAAACCAAGCTCAAATGAGCTAAGATTCTCGTCCTCTTAATGATGACGTCATAAAAATGAATATGACGTCATTGTGACGTATCAGGTTTGCGATAAATTATCTGTGCTAATGCCCGGCTTGATTTCCACAAATAAAATTCAAACAGCTTGCCTAGTTTCGGAGATAATGGTATAGGCTATTTCCATTAGCGGCGATATTATGATGTCAACTTTTTTTCTAGGAAGAATTTCCAAAATCGGAGATGGTTACTGCCTGCGCGTGGGCTTACTGCATATACATGGCAAGTTTCACGAAGATCCGATGAAAACTCTGGGTTGTGAAACAAAAAATGTCAAAAATAGGAATGACGTCATAAAAATGGATATTACGTCATAGTGATCTCATATGTGTGGAAATTCATCTCTGCTAATGCCCTGTTCGATTCCCGCAAACAGAATTCAAACCTAGTTTTGGAGATAATTTTTTTTAGGCGATTTCCATTAGCGGAGATATTTTGACGTCATAACTTTTTTTCTTGGAGTAATTTTCAAAATGGGATATGATTACTGTCTGCGCAGGGTATTTTTACATATATTTGCGAAGTTTCAGGAAGTTTCGATGAAAACTGTAGGATGTGAAACAAAATAGTCCACAAGAAGAAGATGAAGAACAACAATGTGAGTAACACTTAGAGATCCTCCACGAGGATCTAAAAATCCACAAACAGACACTTCTCGAATGGTATATTTGCAAACTGTTTACTGAGCAGATGAAATCCACTATTCTTGTCATCTATGATTGCCATGAGTAGCAAAATGGGTCGATGCCTTGGGATAAAACTAAATGGCGCAAGGTTCGAGTGGTTTCATTCGATATTTCTCAGGCTTCTGATGGACACTTTTTGGCTCCCTTGCTCCTTTCTGAGGAAGCTTTTTATACCCTTGGAATCCACGGCTTGCTTCACCAATGGCTTTCTGATTACCTTTCTCGTCTTTTGCAATCATTTAATCATTGATGGCTATTAATCCCATCTTCTTCTCATTTCTGCTGAGGTCCCACAGGGCAGCATCCTCGGTCCTTTAAGCATTTCAAATTTACAATGATCTCCCGACTTCTCTTTAGAACAGGTTGTTTCCCTTTGCTAATAATTTCCCTGTCTAATTATAGCTTGTCCAAGCCACCCCACAGCTGGTATTACTTCCATAAATGGCGATTAAGAAACAACTCTACTCCTACTACTATGGCTGATGATTCAGATGTAACATTTTCTGTTGCAGAGCGTCGGTGCTGCCGAAGCAGTTTCCAGACAAGGGATATACTGGGTGGTCTACCATTGCCTTCCCAGCAGTAGTTAGAGCATGGATTTGTAATTTGATCATGGTGCAGGAGATGGCTCACATACTCATCGTGAAGGACACCATAGGCCATAGGGTATTTAATGTCCACCACCTAATTCCGGCAGATGGGACACAGTTTAACGTCCATCCGAGAGACAGCACACACACTGATGAATCACCCTGCCTGTGAAACATCGGGATAACAGTTTATAGCTGGGTCGGGATTCAAATCCAAGCAAGACAGCTTACAGGTGATTGATTGTGCATACCTCGAGGTCATTCTGTCACCTAATGTAATGTAATGTCACCTCTAAGAATAACAACAAATACACAATGGTAAAATATGGAGTACTTCAAGGCCATGAAACATAGTCTTTACTCTTTTTTTTATTTGTAACTCGCAAATACAACCCGACACTTCACTGACGAGGCTATTAAGGGGGTGGTGGGGAGGGGGGAAAAAGAGGGAGCCAGAGAGAGGAGGGTGGGGAGGCAGAGAGAGTAGGGAGTGAGGAGGGGTGGGGGATCCAGTATGGGGTGAGGAAGGAAGGGGGCGGGGAGAGCGACACCTCACCAAACATTGCTCTACACTACAGGAGGGAGGGTGCAAGGATGGGGAGGGGTGAAAGGAGAGATAGAGATATAGAGATATAGAGATATAGAGATATAGAGATATAGAGATATAGAGATATAGAGATATAGAGATATAGAGATATAGAGATATAGAGATATAGAGATATAGAGATATAGAGATATAGAGATATAGAGATATAGAGATATAGAGATATAGAGATATAGAGATATAGAGATATAGAGATATAGAGATATAGAGATATAGAGATATAGAGATATAGAGATATAGAGATATAGAGATATAGAGATATAGAGATATAGAGATATAGAGATATAGAGATATAGAGATATAGAGATATAGAGATATAGAGATATAGAGATATAGAGATATAGAGATATAGAGATATAGAGATATAGAGATATAGAGATATAGAGATATAGAGATATAGAGATATAGAGATATAGAGATATAGAGATATAGAGATATAGAGATATAGAGATATAGAGATATAGAGATATAGAGATATAGAGATATAGAGATATAGAGATATAGAGATATAGAGATATAGAGATATAGAGATATAGAGATATAGAGATATAGAGATATAGAGATATAGAGATATAGAGATATAGAGATATAGAGATATAGAGATATAGAGATATAGAGATATAGAGATATAGAGATATAGAGATATAGAGATATAGAGATATAGAGATATAGAGATATAGAGATATAGAGATATAGAGATATAGAGATATAGAGATATAGAGATATAGAGATATAGAGATATAGAGATATAGAGATATAGAGATATAGAGATATAGAGATATAGAGATATAGAGATATAGAGATATAGAGATATAGAGATATAGAGATATAGAGATATAGAGATATAGAGATATAGAGATATAGAGATATAGAGATATAGAGATATAGAGATATAGAGATATAGAGATATAGAGATATAGAGATATAGAGATATAGAGATATAGAGATATAGAGATATAGAGATATAGAGATATAGAGATATAGAGATATAGAGATATAGAGATATAGAGATATAGAGATATAGAGATATAGAGATATAGAGATATAGAGATATAGAGATATAGAGATATAGAGATATAGAGATATAGAGATATAGAGATATAGAGATATAGAGATATAGAGATATAGAGATATAGAGATATAGAGATATAGAGATATAGAGATATAGAGATATAGAGATATAGAGATATAGAGATATAGAGATATAGAGATATAGAGATATAGAGATATAGAGATATAGAGATATAGAGATATAGAGATATAGAGATATAGAGATATAGAGATATAGAGATATAGAGATATAGAGATATAGAGATATAGAGATATAGAGATATAGAGATATAGAGATATAGAGATATAGAGATATAGAGATATAGAGATATAGAGATATAGAGATATAGAGATATAGAGATATAGAGATATAGAGATATAGAGATATAGAGATATAGAGATATAGAGATATAGAGATATAGAGATATAGAGATATAGAGATATAGAGATATAGAGATATAGAGATATAGAGATATAGAGATATAGAGATATAGAGATATAGAGATATAGAGATATAGAGATATAGAGATATAGAGATATAGAGATATAGAGATATAGAGATATAGAGATATAGAGATATAGAGATATAGAGATATAGAGATATAGAGATATAGAGATATAGAGATATAGAGATATAGAGATATAGAGATATAGAGATATAGAGATATAGAGATATAGAGATATAGAGATATAGAGATATAGAGATATAGAGATATAGAGATATAGAGATATAGAGATATAGAGATATAGAGATATAGAGATATAGAGATATAGTGATATAGACATATAGCGATATAAAGACATACAGATATAGAGATATAGAGATATACTGATATAGAGAGATAGAGATATAGAGATATAGCGATATAGAGATATAGAGATATAGAGATATAGAGATATAGAGATATAGAGATATAGAGATATAGAGATATAGAGATATAGAGATATAGAGATATAGAGATATAGAGATATAGAGATATAGAGATATAGAGATATAGAGATATAGAGATATAGAGATATAGAGATATAGAGATATAGAGATATAGAGATATAGAGATATAGAGATATAGAGATATAGAGATATAGAGATATAGAGATATAGAGATATAGAGATATAGAGATATAGAGATATAGAGATATAGAGATATAGAGATATAGAGATATAGAGATATAGAGATATAGAGATATAGAGATATAGAGATATAGAGATATAGAGATATAGAGATATAGAGATATAGAGATATAGAGATATAGAGATATAGAGATATAGAGATATTGAGATATAGAGATATAGAGATATAGAGACATAGAGATATAGAGATATAGAGATATAGAGATATAGAGATATAGAGATATAGAGATATAGAGATAGAGATAGAGATAGAGATAGAGATAGAGATAGAGATAGAGATAGAGATAGAGATAGAGATAGAGATAGAGATAGAGATAGAGATAGAGATAGAGATAGGTGGGAGGAGGCAAGTGAGCAGAGAGAATATATGCTTTACACACACACACACACACACACACACACACACACACACACACACACACACACACACACACACACACACACACACACACACACACACACACACACACACACACACACGGCCGATATGGGCAATTTTTCGGTCATCGGAAACGGCAGATTGGAGTCAGTGTGCTTACCGACTATAATACGTGCTGTGTAAAACCCAAATACCTTGTGTAGCTTTCACCCTTGTTTTGGGGAATTTCAATAAACGAATAAAAAAACAACATTGTAATATGCATGTTTCAGGGAGATGTGCATAAAGATTAATAAACAGCTGCCAATCATTGTGTGATGGGTAGAAAAAAACATTTTGTGTTATTAAATATATTTTGCTTTGAAACTCTCAAATAGAAAGCACATAACTTTTCTAAAGTACACTCGGTTCATGTAAAATAACCAAATGCTTTTGAAACAGCCACAAGTATGAAGAAAAACGTGATCGCTTGTATGATGCATCGATGTCAAAGTGATGGGTGGATAATGAAAGCAGATCACACAAAAAGGTTTAGTTTAAGAGATTCTAGCGGTTATGGTATGTACGGAAATGAAATAAAGCCATTGATACAGGCACCGCCAAGCATTTAGAAGCGATTTGAAGGTATGAAGAGGAGGCCTTTGATGATATGAGTGAGAAAAGTGAAAAAACATTTTTGAGCACTTTATTGTAAAGAAACCGTTGTGGCCTGTTCTACGTCAAGGCATTTCAGAGCAGGCCAAAAAAAATTCTGAATTAAGACCCCAGCAAGGGACAGTGATGTGATCAAGGATGGGCCTTGATAATGGATATAATTAAATAAGACCGTTAATTATCTTCAAAAGGGGTGTTTACCTTAATCCAAACACCCAATTTTCATTCATGCACTTCCTTGAAGTTCCCTTAATATGCATGCAAAGTTTTAAGTCACTAGGTTTCATGGTTTTGGAGTTATGGAGGAGATACACACACTGACATTTATTATTATAGAGGATAGATAATTAGTTGGACAATCTGACAATATTTTTCTTTTGTCGTACATTAACAGAATCCTTCACTTCACAGTTAAATGAAACAATTATCGTTTTGTTTAATTTAACCGTTAGCATCGAGAATTATTTGGCCCCTCACGTCTTCAATTTTGCTTTCAAAACCAGTCATGGTGTTGCCATTTCTCATTGTATGCTCCCTCCTCATTACACAACTTTTGAAATGACATATGAATGCAAACGAGGCCTTTTGCGCGTGCATTGTGTTGTGTGTACGTTTTCAGTGACCCATTTCTGCTTTTTAACCTGCCATTGCCAGCGCAAAATCTGGAAGTGAAAAAGTTTTTTTAACCTTTTTTTCCAGCATTTCAATGAAAGAGTGGCAATTTAAACATGGTTAAACATAATTGTTGTGTTCCTGGAAGCAAATCGGACTCATAAAAACAGAGGGAATATGAGAAATATCCGTTTTATCCATGGTCAAGACTTGTGGGAGAGCTAGGACACAAAACAGATCAGGACACAACATAACAAAGGGAACAGCAGGAGAAAGAGGAAACACCAATGGTAGGTTGAAGGGAGAAAGTGGACAGGAAGGATGCATACACAAAATTTTGGGACGGTGGAAGTGGTTTATCGGGGAAAGAAAAGATCATGGTTTTGAATAGGGGATGACTCGAGATGGTGGTGAACAGTTGTCTTGAAGACCGAGAGAAGAATGAGATTGAAGAGAGTGTGGAAGGTGGTTCCAAAGGCAGGAAGAGAGAGAGGAATAAATGAATGGAGATGAGTAGTTGTTCTGGATTTCGGCATTTTCACTAGAAGGGGTTACTGGTGGATTGTATGCATCCTGTAGATACTTGGGAGGGACAAAGCATGGAAAGAGCAGAGGGTGCAAGGCCAGAAATGAGGCGGAAGAAGACAGAGACCACCGACCTTTCGGCGATGGTGAACTGATAGGTCTATAGACTCAGCCTCATTGCAAGAGATTCCAATGATCTTGAAAGCTTTGGTTTCCACGGCGTCAAGCTGAACAAGATGTGAGGCAGGGGGTTGTGGAGTAGCGGCTGAAACCAGAATCCTATTCAGGTTCCTCCTGATGACTCCATCTTTGTTCTTTACTTCTTTGGGTTCCTTCTTGGTCTTCTGTTTCATTTTCTGAAATATTGTTTTTCCAAGTTTCTTTTTGTCTTACCCTTGACTGAACTTTTGTTTTTTTTTCTGAACTTCTTTTATTTTTACTGACTTTATTGTTTTTTGGTGGTGGGAATGTTAGAATTGTAATTGTGTTAATTTTTTTTCATCATTTTCACTTTTTTGCAATTTTTCAGGTTTTTTTTTCAAAGTGAGGATTTTTTCTTCGTTACCCTCGCCGAAGGATTCGGAGAGGGTATTGCATTTGGTTTATTGTTTGTATTGGTTTTCTCAGTTTATTCAAGATATTTCTTTCATCAAAAATTTATGTATATATATATATATATATATATATATATATATATATATATATATATATATATATATATATATATATATATATATATATATATATATATATATATATATATATATATATATATATATATATATATATATATATATATATATATATATATATATATAGATCTGTATATATGCCTGGTGTTGGCTTAATGGGTAGGGTGGTGGGCTTTGGTTCCTAGAATCCCGAGTTCAAATCCCCCTCATCTGTTGAATTAATACCAGGTGGGGTTGACTCTGCCTGTCATCCTTCTGAGGTTGGCAAAATGAGTGCCAGCTTGCTGGTATCCTGTGTCAGAGTGGCGTTCCGTCCAGGATTGTGTGCAATCGCCAAGGAGACTGCTCAGGCAGCACCAATGCTCTGCACAGAGTATGGTCCCCATGGATGGATATATATATATATATATATATATATATATATATATATATATATATATATATATATATATCTATCTATCTATTATAATACCAAGCTTGCACACTAAAAACTCGGCTCGCCGTCACACAATCCCTATGAAATTGCTGTGGCACTTAGCGGACATGCCGACAATGTTTGGGAAGTCTTGGCGTTCCATAGTACCACTTGCATTTTGCACAATGCGTATTTTTGTCATTCCCCGTTTACGGTCTGTCGTCTGCTACCAGCTATGTTGTACTGCTATCCCGTTCATGTGCACGGGTATCGCTAGTATATATATATATATATATATATATATATATATATATATATATATATATATATATATATATATATATATATATATATATTTGTACTCAAAAGTTAATTTTGGAGATCAAGATATCAAGAATATTTCAGATATCGAGATCACCACAAGATAGTTGATTGGTAATGGAGTCTGCATTTGAGGATCAGAACATGACTCTTCAAATCTGCTTGGGTTTGGGGCTTCCTTCGTTATTTTATGTGGTACCAGACTCGGTGATATAATGGTGAGAGCATCTGCTCAATCTGGGTTGTCAATAGTTCTGACTGCGGCAGTCATACCAAAGGCTTTAAAAATGGTACATACTGCTTTTTTGCTTGATGGTTGGGATTTATTAACAATTGGGCATGGATAACCAACCATAGGTTGGCAATCACATTGTAGGCTTTGATAGATTAAAGTTCCTCATAAGGTGACTCATATTTATTTGAAGGCAGAAGAATATGTCAAGACACAAAGCAAAAGTTGGAGATAGGCAACTTTAATTGCTGGCAGAACTTAAATAAAATAGTCAGCTTGAGATTAAATTGGTTATCTGCCTTAGTCACAACTAAAATAGCTTCTTTCAAGTTTGTAAAGACAACTTTTGAAATTTAGTGTCTGGCTAAATTTCTTTTTCATTTTAAAAAACAACAAAGCAAGCTTATACAAAAGATAAATGACATGTTTGATGGTTGTGAATTATGGGAACAAATGCTTGCTGTTTGCTAACTGAAAAAACAATTGTTAAATTAGAGGTAAAATCACAAGCTGAGCTCATGTGAAGCCATATACTTCCCATATCAGTCCCAAAAAGGTGGAATATTTGAGCACTTCCTTCATTTTACATGCATTATGCGTTTCGCTTTCCTCCCGCCAACTTGGATCACTTCCAAAACCCATTCCTCATATCTACTTAGTCACTTCCCCATATCTCCACCCCCACCCCCACCAAACTCTTACTGTCCCCTCCCTTTGAACTCCTCCCTGTCTGCTTTGCATTCTTAATATGCATAATCCCCCTTTGTGGCTGCAAATCATTTATCATTTACAAAATAGTCAATCTCATGAAAAATAACTGCTTACATGACATTATATTGGAAAATAGGATGATTTTCCCCTTCATTTGCACAACTGTCTAAATATTTAGAATAGCAGAAGAATAGTACAAGTGACCAAAATGTAATCTTCCAAACTCAGAAGAAAAGGGAGTACATGTAGAGTGGACTTGCTGAATAATGTAGAATAATTATCCTGTTATTATAGTCCATTTCCCTTTCTGAAAATTAATTCCAGCTAAAAGAACCACTTTAATTTTTTTTCTATAACACTTAGACTGCATCACTGTAAGTGAAACATACTTTTAAGCTTTCACTTCTTCAAAAAAAACTAATATAAAAGTCCACCAGAAGCCTTTTGCACTTTATCATGCAATAGTTTCAGAATTGCGACATTGCCTGCACAAAATTGGAGTAATAGTAGATATGAATGCCTTTGGACTGAAAGACCGCTTCATTGCATCATAACAGCAAAGAAGAAACAATATGCTATGTACCATTTGGATGTATTTTAGCAATATATCCATGGGAACAGTGTGTTAGCTCAAACACTCAATAGGATGAAGATCTTGGAGAGTGGGTTGGCTAAGGAGGACGACTGAAGTCACTCTTGTTCTAGATATCCACTGTGGTAATGTGAGCACCATGGATAATGGAAATTTGAGATTTATTTTCTCTTTGTCAAAAAACAGTGAAGGTATAAGCATTGTTGAGCTGCTTCTGCAGCCAGAATGTGCAGATGTTAGTGCATTATCTGTGGCGAAACATGTGTGTGTGTCTTGTATAGTGTTCAAGGTTTCTCTGACTTGGCCAACTGTGGTGCACAAGTTATATAGCAAAGCCTGTTGCCATTCCCTGGAGACAGTTTTTATATGCAAGCTGCAAGCTCAGTGGAGCTGTTGCCTTGATTACATGGACATCCTACTTTCTTGCCCTTGGGGGATTCATGGTGATCCTTTTGCTTTCATGGAGACTTACCTTGGCAGTGATATTCATGTCTCTGCTGGCTGTGAGTCAGAGGTCAATAGACGTCTGGGTCAGGCCTGGGGAGTCATGGATTCACTGGATAAGGGGGTGTGGCGCTGCCAGTACCTGTGCAGGAGGGTGACAGTCCGAGTCTTCAGGTCCTGGGTGCTTCCAGTCTTGCTCTATGGACGTGAGACTTGGACTCTGACCAAGGATCTGAGAGGGAGACTTAATTCCTTTGGTACCTGGTCTCTTCGGAGAATCCTTGGATATCACTGGTCAGACTTTGTGTCCAACGAGCAGTTGCTGAGAGAGACTCAAATGAGATTTGTTACCTGCATAGTCCGTGAGCGTCAGCTGTGGCTGTATGGACATGTGGCTCGTTTTCCTGATGCTGATCCTGCTCACCAGATTCTCTCAGCGAGGGAGTCTCGTGAGTGGAGGAGGCCAATCGGCCGACCACGTGCCTCATGGTTGCAGCAGGTTGATCGGCATCTCAAGGAGATGTGGATGGGCCAGGCATCTGCCTGGGGGATGGCCAGACGGAGCCCCCTGGAGTACCGGCGGAAAGTGGATGCAGCGACGCGCTGCTCTGGTGCATGCTTCCTCCCATACCTGACCTGACCTTTTGCTTTCCGATGATTTTTGTTGATTCGTTGGATATTATGGTCACAGTTTATAAACCCGTTGCACTCACATCAGACACAGGTTGTGGTGGCCTCTTTTTTTTTTTACCAGATCTCCTCCCCTGTAGTGCCTCCTGATTTATCAGCCCTTCAACATTTCCCAGCTACTCCATTCTTCCAGCAAATGCCCAAAATCCAGGTTTTCCACACACCTCCACTCATTACTTAATCTTTTCTTCTATTTGTGGAATTCCCTTTTGCAAATGGTATAATCCCACTTCCCCCTCCACGAATTCAAGCAGGTGGTTCACCACAATTTCATGTCACCCCTTATCCATGATCGTTACTATCTCAAATAATCTTACCTCAAACACAACCCTCTTACAGGATACTGCTTCCTCCCATCCTTCCTCTGTTCCTGTTTGTTCATTTCCTTGCTTGTTTTGTTGAATTATGGACCCACTACAAGTACTGGCTTTTTTGCCCTCTGTCATCTCTCTTCCATGAGCCAAGATGAGCAATATAAAAAACACGACATGTCACATGACCACTTCCATTTGATGCACCATTGAATATGTTGTACACAAGATGACTTCTATTTTTAGCTCACCTGGACTTTAGTCCAGTGAGCTTAAGTGATCGAGCAATGTCGTAGGTAAGTCAGTCAGTCAGTGAGTCTATAAACACTTCAATCATTATCAACATAGGATTTTGATGACACTTGGCCACAACCTTCATCACCCATGATGTACCAAAGTTTGTTCATGGCATAAAAAATTGGGGTTTAGGGGAGTCTGTGGGGGGTTTCCTCCCCCAAATATACATTTGCTGTCTGCTCCGAAACCACACACACGATTTTGATGAAACCTGACCACAATCTTCATCACTCATGATGTACCAAAGTTTGTTCACAGCATTAAGTGTATTTTTTTAAAATCAGGGTGGAGGGGTATCTGGTGGGGGTTGAGTGACTGTTACTCCTGATGCAGGTGAGTCTCAGGACTCACAGTCCTATTTTTAATTTGTTTTAATATTATGGTCAGGCAGTGGAGTTCAACATCGTTATTTCTTTACAATGATCTAACGCTCACAGTCCGTTGCACATATATCACGTTCAGCGAATTACATTACGTATACTTTTACATGACGTTCAAGGAAATTAGGAGGCGATTGATAAATCAACACTAGTATTTCACCTGGGCATTCCAACATTATGAGCATTGGCTCATACAGGAACATCAAATAAACCTTCTTAATGAATACTTAGTTGTCCAGATTTTAGTGTTACATAACAGGATTGACATGAATACAGAAACAATCTTAATTCTTTTATTATGGTAACTACCGATCGGCTTTCTTACAGGCAGTTACACCATTGTACCTCAATTGAATACGTTTTAGACACACCAAGACGCAGCAACATGGACTGGATGTTTCAGTGTGAGGACGGATGTAATCAGAAAGCCACATTGTGTTCTTGTCAATGGTTCACATACCTTCATATGAACTGGTAATATCTAACTTCTGTGAATGTTGAATAGATCAAAAATAAATCGGTGAAGTACATTCGGCAACCTCTCAATATCAGAGCAAGTGACAAAGGTTTGTCATATATTGCGTATAAAGCCCAATTGATCAAAACGAAAACTCCATTACAACCGCAACAAACCCTCAACGTACAAATATGCTAAACCATATTCAACACTCGAGATAAAGTACAATTTAAAATGAACCATAATTTGCCTTTTATTCTACCAATAAACTGTAAAGTATTTTATTAATGTTATGCCTGGGAATCTCATGTATATTCCATTTGCATGATGGTGTCAATGAAATTCGTTTGGCTCTGTGCAGCCAATGTGTATGAAGCATGATGGAGAAGCTCAATTAAAATGTTCCGTGCTTGTTATTTTGCAGATCATGGCAATTAAATTGGCCAAAATATCATCAGCAAAGTGTTCCATTAACTGATGTCTTTTGTGTGATGCTGTGTTGGTGCATCTTATAAATAATATTATTGGGATTTAAAGAGATTCTCAGATTTGTATTATAAGTCATGAAATGTCGTAGGAGATTCTTGTGAGGGATTCAGTAGACACAGTATCTCAGGTATACAGCACAAAATGTCACGCTTGAAGGTGTTCATCGAAATAAAATACGTTCCATCAATACCAGTTTATTCTTGAATCAATAATTCTCCATTTTGTAAGATTATGGATAAAGGTAAAGATATTTGAAAGAACAAGTCAGTACAAGGAAGCTCGAGACAGTAAACCACACTCCACGCCATTTAGACAATCCTGCACACATGACATATCAAAGATGGAATCAAAAGTCTGAGACACACTTGGAAAACCTCTCGTACGGTAGGCTTTCTTTTCCTTCAAAACTCTTCAAATTCTCAGCTCAAATTATTTGCACACATTGCAAAGGATTCATTATTGCTCTCCTTGTTACAGTGCTTCTATATCCCAGGTTTGACTTCGCAAGAGCTTTAACCTGAAGCTGTGGACTTCATAACTCGGTGAGCTCGAGTGGGTAGCATTTCTTCTTCTTCTTTAATGGTCACAGTTATTCCCACATTCTTGTGGGGTTGGCCAGGGGAGAATTTTTTTGCCCAAGTCTTTCACAAACAGACTCGCCAGGCCTGACATTCAACGAAGCAGTTGAGGCAGGAATTTATAATCTGTTTATGGTGCTGGCGATAGCTTGCCTACTCTTCGTAAAAGACACAATGAGATCTGTAACATTCACCAAATAATGCAAGCAGATGGGACACCCGTTTAACGTCCATCCGACGGACGACACACACATTGATGAATCACCCTGCCTGTGAAATTTATCACCTTGGATGACAGTTTGCAGCTGGGTCAAGATCAAACCAAGGCTAGATAACTTAGATGAGAGTATGCCTACCTGTAGGGCATTCTGCCAACCCCCTCAAGTGGCTAGCATGTTTGCTTTAAATGTACAAGTTGTCTGGTTGAGGTTTTGGCAACTGGTAGAGTCAAATATAGGTAGTGACATCATTTGATGAACCCACAATGACATAGCAAAGGAGTAGGTCATTATGTGCCCTGGAAAAATAATTAAAATGAAACTCCTGCACTGACTGTACCTGGAGAAGAGATGAGCACTAACTGGTATCAACACCCACTGATGGCAAAATGCTAATGTGAAATCCCAACAATTTGCAGTCAAGAGAGAGAGAGAAGGCAAGACAACAGTTAAGTACAATTAAAAACTGCAATTAGGATGCAATCCTATGTTGCTTTCATGGTTATACACTTTTAAAGGGCACGTGTCACCAAATAAGCCACTCAATAGTTGATTTTGTATCACATTGCTAATATTTTTAATGGTGGAGTAACGTTCAAGAGCATCATATGCCATGAATATAAACTTGAGTTAGATCATTAGATCAGAATGATGAGGGGCTACCCTGACAGTCTGACGTTTACTATACTTCATTCTCTCAATGGGCCCCACAGGGTGTGAAATGCATGTTACAATGGCGATATTAAGGCAATGATGAGAGTAGATCAGGCCTGAAGTTCACTCGCTTTACACTTACGAAATACAGCCACTGCCTTTAATTTGTGCATGCATGGCATATGCCATGTTAAGCAACTCATTCCACATAAATGAACAATCAACAAGGACCTTTTACAAATCAAAATCAGATCAACAAATCACAAGAAAGAAATAACTGTGAGGAACTAAACGAACAAAAACATCGAGATGCACTGACAGTGAGTCAGTTATTTTATGCTGAAATAACTGACTCAATCCACATCACCACTGCAATCACAGCTGAAAACTAAAACGGCACTCGGTAGAGTACATACCTCCGGCCAGGCTGAACAGTTTACGTATTGTATCCTACTGATAGGCCTGATCAGAATCCCGACCTGAACCAGAATCGAATCGGCTTGTTCTTGTCACCTAACCGACTCATCCACCTAGTTTTGTCATCACTCGTCCATAACGTTGCGAGATATCAATATCATGCTATATTTGAGATATCACGCTATTTATCGTTTTTAGCCCCATCTCTCAATGGTGAAGAATCACTTAAACATTCCAGCATCTAGATCTGGAGCCAGATCTTCTCCAAAATCTCATCAATTAGTCCTTGGCACACACCCAACCTGTGCACCAAATTGCATCAGAATCTGTTCACAACTTTTTTGAGATATCCTGCACACAAACAAACGGACAGACAGGGGTGAAAACATCTGACATCAAAGCTGTTGGAGAAAAAGAAGGATTTGAGGTCAACAGCGATGATGGATTCCATGACCTTGCTGATGATTGGGAGTAAGCTCATAGGGCTGTAGTTAAGGGGGATCAGATTTTGCACAATGTACTGTATATGTAATGTTGGCTGACTTCGAAGAAGACGGCACAACCTAGGGTAAATGATAAGGTGAACAGAGTAGAAAGAGGATGTGCAAGAGAGCAGAGCAGGTTTTTAGAACATGCATGCTGATGCCATCCAGCCTAGTTGCAGAATTAGAGTTGAGTGTTTCCAGAAACATCTCCATCTTCTCAGGTGAAAAAGACAGAGTCCATGATCACTTGGGTGCGATGGGTACAGAGTGAGGGGTGGGGAAACAAGATTTGGAAGCAAACACAGAATTGAAGCATTCGGCCTTCTCATGAACAAACCTGTGGGGCCATTTTAAGTGAGGGAAAGCATGGAAGAAGAGTATACACCAGAGGCAGACCTAACAAGGCACCTGCAGAAGTACCAGATTGAGGAAGGAGACAAGTTCGAAGATTCAATCTTAAGGTTAGCCAGATGTTGTTTTCTGCCTTCCCTGAGAATGAACACACTTTTTCCGTGCTATGTGGAGCAATATGAGCTCTGAGAGGGTGAGGGAAAATGGAAGAGGGTACGGCGATGGGATAGATGTGAGGAGATGGGGTTAGAGGGAAGATGGGAGGAGGTGTGATTAGAGGAAAGATGGGAGGAGGTGTGGTTAGAAGGAAAATGGGAGGAGGTGTAGTGAGAAGGAAGATGGGAGGAGGCGGGGTTAGGGGGAAGTTGGGAGGAGGCAGGGTTAGGGGGAAGTTGGGAGGAGGCAGGGTTAGGGGGAAGTTGGGAGGAGGCAGGGTTAGGGGGAAGTTGGGAGGAGGCAGGGTTAGGGGGAAGTTGGGAGGAGGCGGGGTTAGGGGAAGTTGGGAGGAGGCGGGGTTAGGGGGAAGTTGGGAGGAGGCGGGGTTAGGGGAAGTTGGGAGGAGGCGGGGTTCGGGGGAAGTTGGGAGGAGGCGGGGTTCGGGGGAAGTTGGGAGGAGGCGGGGTTAGGGGGAAGTTGGGAGGAGGCGGGGTTAGGGGGAAGTTGGGAGGAGGCGGGGTTCGGGGGAAGTTGGGAGGAAGCAGGGTGAGGGGGAAGATGGGAGAGGGTGCGGTTAGGGGGAAGATGGAAGGAGGTGAGGTTAGGGGGAAGATGAAAGGAGGTGGGGTGAGGGAAAAGATGGGAGGCGGTGTGATTAGAGGGAAGATGGGAGGAGGTGTAGTTAGAAGGAAGATTGGAGGAGGCTGGGTTAGGGGGAATTGGGAGGAGGCGGGGTTAGGGGGAAGTTGCGCGGAGGCGGGGTTAGGGGGAAGTTGGGAGGAGGCGGGGTTAGGGGGAAGATGTGAGGAGGTGGGGTTGGAGGGAAGATGGGAGGAGGTGTAGTTAGAAGGAAGATGAGAGGAGGCGGAGTTAGGCGGAAGATGGGAGGAAGCGGGGTGATGGGGAGGATGGGAGGAGGTGGGGTTATGGGGAAGATGGGAAGAGGCGGAGTTAAGGGGAAGAAGATGAGAGGAGGCAGGGTGAGGGGGAAGATGGGAGGAAGCGGGGTGATGGGGAGGATGGGAGGAGGTGGGGTGGGGGTTGGAAGGTGTCAGGGATGGGGAGATGGGAGGAGGTGGGGGGGGGAGATGGGAGTAAGCAGAAGCTTTGAGGGTGTGGTGATGAGGAGGATGCAGAAAGTGTGGAGATGAAGTGGAGGTATGCTGAAGAAGGGGACAAAGAAATGGGGTGGGATTATAAGGATTCGGCTACTTGTAGGAGAGGTGGGGACAATACTGACATGGAGGGGCTTGACATCATTTAATATTCCTGTAATAACATTCAGGGCCATTGGCTGAGCTGATTGATTGTATCAGCATTGGCAAGCATCTGTTTCTCTTCAAAACATCTTCGCTTCGAA
The DNA here is from genome assembly GCF_056783735.1 of Eptatretus burgeri. Classification (NCBI taxonomy): domain Eukaryota; kingdom Metazoa; phylum Chordata; class Myxini; order Myxiniformes; family Myxinidae; genus Eptatretus; species Eptatretus burgeri. The sequence continues at coordinate 49,682,647 of NC_140973.1, read as the reverse complement.
TCTTCAAAACATCAGAAAACTTGAACCAATCCTCTTCTACATCATTTTTTTTTCTCCTTCTCGAGACAATCCTTTATTCCCCTTTGAAGATTAGCTTGTGCTGTCCAGTTAGACAAGTTGTAGCTTTTCTACCTGGAATTTTGGAGAAGATTGAATCTTTGGAAACCCTGCTGAGCCCAACCCTATCTTATATATAATAATGCGCTTGTTCGAGTGTGCATGTGTATGTGTATGTTTGTCTGTAACAATGCTTCCCACCGATTGGTTGGTGATGTTAATTCTGTTAATGAATAAATTTGTAATGACGATGTAACAGTTACCACAATTGTCACTTCGATGCATATTTAAGATGCTTAAGAAGAATATAATTAATTTACAATAATTTATTAACACAAATTTATTTACACAATTAGACTACTCATAATCACTTAATAAAAAAATTACACAGAAATACAAACGACTGACTGTAATAAACCATGACCTGTCGGACATCCTTTTCCTGTTTCGATCATGCTTTTCGTGAACAGAGTTAATAGCATGTAGAGCTAAATATTCCACTCTTTTAATCAGGTAATGAATAAATATGCAATGACAATATAACAGTTTACATTTTTGCTTAGGAAGAATGGAAATAAAGGGAGAGGAGGGTGTTATGTGTGGCTGAGGACTTTTGGTGGTGAGGTGGCTTGAAGACAGACTTCAATCTGACAGCCACCATTTTGGTGTTCACTGCGAAATAAAGGCAAAGACGCCTCGGAGCTGTCACATTCACAATCGCCATGCACTCCCTATATGTATTCCCTTCACTGTAAACTACCAAAGTTCCAGTTAAAAGGACTTTGAGCCGATCAGTGTTGCCGCCTTGTGAAGATCGGCCTCAGTGATCGAGACAGCGGTTTCTTAACTTATGCACTGCCTAAATAGTTACGTGGAATTCTCTCGAGCAAAAATTAAACCCGTATCGTTTGACATTTGTCCGAGGTCATTATTTACTTTTGACCCTGAGATGCAGGGGGGTCTCGGGTACCCGGCAAGGTTGTTGGTATGCTACCTTATAACTATGTTATGAGATTATTTTATTTGCATATGCCTACTTGCATGCTCCTTCAACTTCGTTACAAATATTTCAGTGACATAACTGTAAAAAAAAATTTAAAATCATTCAGGTTTGAGGGAAAAGTTTCTTACCTATTACACTTCCTTTCCAGTCCTCAGGGTCTGGAAGACCCAGCATGGTTGTTGCTGTTGTTTAAAATCATTTTTTATTTGCATCAGCCTCCTTGTATGCTTTTATAACTTACAACTTCACGAATCGACTTCTCGTTGGTGGTTTTAGCATCTTTGAGATTGGATGACTTCTTCGATTCCTTTGACAAAGGTAAGCTTATTCTTTTTATTCTCATGACTTTGCGAGTTTCACGAGCTTTGCAAGTTGATGGGTTTTACTGTTCGTCGTATGGGTTTCCCAGACCCGACATCTGGAAAGGTGTAAAGATTTTGACAGCTGTGGAGATTTATTCCAAATAAAAGGATCAATAAATCACTATTATGAGCAATTACTCATCCATGAGCATCGACTTTGATTACAAAGAATAAAATAATAATAATAAAACAATATTAAAAAAAATGCACTCTTACGTTTGCCAGGTCTCCTGGACCCCAGGACTGGACAGGTGTCGAGTTTTTGACGCCTGCATCTAAGGGTTAACAAAGAGAACTGGGTGCCAGGCTGTGTGAAAGGTACAGGGTATGTCTATAAACATTGTGCTGACTTCTTTAAGTTCAGGGTACCACCATACCAACGTGTCAGTGACCAAAAAACAGAATCAAATTGGTGGTTTGTGATTATCGAGCGAGAAAAGGTAAATTATGATATCAGCTTCAATTGTGGATTCTGGTATTTTTCTTCTGATGGGAAGGACACTCACCAGTTGGGTATTATGGAGATGTATTTACATTATGCTCAAGCAGACAAAGTTCGTGCAGCTTGGCCACTCATGAGCATTCATAGGAGCAAAGGGCCATCACAAAGCCCTTGGTGAAGGAGCGGCTGAGTGAGACTTTGTGGGGCCTTTGTCATCGTGCTTACCTTTGGATAAGAAAGGCATGACGGTGAGTAGAGACGAGGACAAAGTGTGGTAAAAGTCTTTGGAGAAATGTCATCTGCAGGCCTTGGTCAAACAGTGGTCTGATGAGCAAGTAAAACATTAGTTATGATTAAACATACATAATTAAGCTGTGTATTTTGAAACAGTCTCAAGAATATTGAAATCATGAGGAATAAATAGTTCAGCGGTTCACTGCTGGACAAAGCTGAGAAATCCGAAACAAGAACACAAAAAACAAACACCAAAGGATCACATTCAATGGAATGGTCTATCAGAAAGACCATTCCAAAGAAGAATTCATTTTATGACACGTTCAACTAGCTTTTGAGAGATAGATCGGAAACAAAGGAAGTTGGCGGTTTAAACTGGCCTGACTGCTGTTCAAAACATTTGGCAATATTTGGAGAGATGAGGTTGTAGTTTTAAATAATTGTTTGCATATTAGTTCGGAGTACCATACGTGTTAATTTGTCTTGTTAACTCCACCACCGAAGATGGACGGAGGTTATGTTTTCACCCATGTTTGTCTGTCTGTCTGTGAGCAGAATATCTCAAAAAGTCATGGACGGATTCGGACGAAACTTGGTGGACAGGTTGGGTGTGTGACAAGAACAAGCTGATTACAGTTTGGTTAAGGTGTGGATGCAGATTTGGCCGATTTGGGGGATACAAAACTAAACTGTTCAGTCTGGCGGAGGTTTGCGTTCGAGTGAGTGTCGTTCGAGTTATGCATGTGTGAAGTATCGTCAAGACATGCAGATCCTTATTCTTAGAGCAAATTAATTTTCCAAACACTGTACAAACGCGAACTAAACAATCCTGGCCGGGGCCTCTTCATCTAACCTGGCTTGGTTATGTTGGTCGATTGAAGCAATACAAATAGGCCTTGAACTAGTTTACATGAGGCATTATGCAGCAGAAGATTGGAAATCGGGAGGGATAGGGGAAGGGCGGAGAGGGATTGAATGACCTGGAGAACAGAATATATTGGCAGCTAACCCTGATTTTAAGTGGATGATGATGATTAGCTACACGGGCTCTCTCAACTGCATTGGAGATATTTAGCTGACCAAACATGGGTAAACTTCATTGAATATTTCCAATAGGCACAGGGAACAAGAAAAAAAAGAACTTCCATTTATATTGAGTAAAGCAACAAGAAGATCGATAGGTGCATGTAGGCGGACTATTAAAATGGCACAAGTAAAGACATCAATTAATCCTTCATCTCATATGAGCATCCAACGAGGCCTGGATCGTGTTAGGGGAACCTCGATTTGTGAGGTTTTGTTTTTCGTTTACATAGTCGAGGCTCATGGAAGAACGAGTGCACTGAACGGATCAGGATGTAACATAACAAGCTCAAATGAGCTAAGATCCTCGTCCTCTTATTGATGACGTCATAAAAACGAATATGACGTCATTGTGATGTATCAGGTTTGCGATAAATTATCTGTGCTAATGCCCGGCTTGATTCCTACAAACAAAATTCAAACAGCTTGCCTAGTTTCAGAGATAATGGTATAGGCGATTGCCATTAGCGGCGATATTATGACGTCAACTTTTTTTCTAGGAAGAATTTCCAAAATCGGAGATGGTCATTGCCTGCGCGTGGGCTTTCTGCATATACATGGCAAATTTCACGAAGATCCGATGAAAACTCTGGGTTGTGAAACAAAAAAATGGAAAAAAATAGGAATGATGTCATAAAAATTGATATGACATCATAGTGATGTATCATATGTGCGGTAATTCATCTCTGCTAATGCCCTGTTCGATTCCCACAAACAGAATTAAAAAGCTTGTCTAGTTTCGGAGATAATTTTTTCGGCGATTTCCATTAGCGGAGATTTTTTGACGTCATAACTGTTTTTCTCAGAGGAATTTTCAAAATCGGAGATGGTTACTGTCTGCGCAGGGTATTTTTACATATATACACCAAGTTTCAGGAAGTTTCGATGAAAACTGAAGGCTGTGAAACAAAAAAGTCCACAAGAAGAAGATGAAGAACAACAACCTGAGTAATACTTAGAGATCCTCCACGAGGATCTAAAAACAGGATGCAAAATGCGAATGCATGGACAAGGAAACTCCAAGGAGGAAAAACTGAGAAATTAGGAAGGCTTTGGGTGGGGTTAATGAGCATAGAAAAGATCAAAGTTTTGGATTGGGGATGATACGAGATGGCGGTGAACAACTGTCATGAAGACCTGGAGGAAAAAACTTGAGTGAAGAGGACGTAGAAGTTGATTCCACAGGTGGGGGGGGGATAAAAGAGGAACAAATGAGTGGAGGTAAGCACTGATCCTAGATTTAAGTAGTTTCACCAGAAAAGGGTTGATGGCACATTGGAAGACAAAGAGATCACCGACCTGTCTGTGATGTTGAAGTGATATGCCCATAGACAAAGCTTGAGTGAGGGATATGCCAATGATCTTGAAGGCCTTGGTTTCCACAGAGTCAAGCTGTGCAAGATGTGAGGCAGGGGAACCAGCCCAGAGGTGAGAGCAGTCTTCCATCAAGCTGCAGATGAAGGCCTTGTAGGTGGATCGGAGTTCAGGCGTGCCAAGGAAGAACTTTGTACAACGGAGGATATGGAGGCCAACTTTGAAATGTGGTGTGCCCAAGAAAGATCATGGCTGATAGTGAGACCCAGGAGTTTGAATGACTGAACCTCCTCAAAAGGATTGTTGAGAAAGTAGAGAGGAGCGTTTGTCAGATTGTCCTTTGCAGAGAGAGATAGTGAGTGGATGACATTAGTTCGGATTGAAAGACACTTTCCAAGTGTTTGACCAGCTTGTGATGTTGTTTTCAATGTCTGAAGAGAGGGAAGCGGTTGCAGCCCGCTTGTCTGAAGGATGAGGGATGCCACGGCAGAGGGTGGAGTCATCAGGAAAGCGATAAAGAGTATTTTCCAGAGTCAAAGAGATCATTGATGAAGATCAGGAATATGACTGGGCCCAGCACATTGCTTGGGGCACTCCAGCCTTGACAGGGAAAGGAGATGAAAGGATTCCATCAAGTACCAGATGTTGGCTACGAGGGGAAAGGAAATCAGAAAGTTATGTGTGGAGTTGACCTTGGATGCCATAGGCAGCCAGTTTGGAGAGAAAGGCAGGATGTCAACGACATCAAAAGCACGAGATATGTCCAGAGAGACGGCCTTGTCGATACAATTACAGAACAATTTACAAACTTGGAAAAAAGTATCTGAGCTGAGGAATAAATCAGATCGTAAAATTGCCAGTCCAATTGAGGGTGGGGGGTGTGGGAACCAAAAAAATATTAAAAAGTAAATATAATTTAAATGTTTCAACATCTCATTTAGTGACGTCATTGGCATCCCGGGTCATAAATGTGAATGTAGTGCAAAATGGAGAGTCTCATGGTACTTCGCTGCTTGGCTCCATCACCTCATTAAGTGAGTCTTTTAAAGTAAGTGCATTGCTTTTCATTTTCTTCTTATGGATTGGGCTAATGTTCTCTTTGAGAGGTGGAATTTGTAATTATTTCCTTGGGGGGGGGGAGTTCGACATAAAAACGTAACGAGTTCCATTTCCATTGGGAAACTCATCCACCTCTGGGAATCATGTATGACACAGGATGGAATAGACAAAAAAAGATAAGTGTGTGGAGTATCTCTTCATGGTCGGAGGGGATTGTTGGGGGAGGGGTGGGGATTTTGACTCCCCTTGTACTTCCAACATTTTCAATTGATCTTAAACTTCTCTTAATATGACTGACTATCAAATTTTATATCAATCAACCAATCATCCTTCAAGAGTTGCCTTGCTCCTGTCTCACACATGTCAAGCAGTGAAACAAATTTATTAAACCCTCTAATTGCTTGGCAGTCTCTGTGAACAAACTACGTGTGAGCTTGCTTTTCTGATAGACCAGCTCAAGGCAATACCAATCTGCATGATACATGCCTACGAGGGTGTTTTTAAGAGCAGTAATGATGGAATTCAGTTTTAATGATGAACAGTTCAAACTTCAGTTTGCCAGGAAAACTACAAAAGTTCATAGCACGTTGGTATCACCTTCCAGAGGGCTTTTTGGATTAATTAAACATTCATCAAATGATGTTACATTCATATCACTCAGTTACCATAGCAAAATTAAGGCGAAACATTGTTTTCCAAGTGTAATACCGAATTGTTCATCTGTCAGGCACAAGATCTGGAGTTGTGTGAAATCATCCAATGATTGAACCATATGTATCGCGTACCGAGCCAACGTCTTGACACTGAGATACAGCAGTTCAACACAGAGTGGATCCTTTACCATGTGGATATTGTGTGATCAGGAAGTTATAAATCATCAACTCATCAAAGGAGATTTGGAACGAGCACATTAGTTTTCGACCCGTTTTGCACACTGTAGAACACCTTTCTCAAACCTACGACACAACACATGGATATAGAGTACTGGTGACATCAGCAGAAGAGAATGACAGTGACAACAGATGTGAGTGAGGAGGTAGATGAAGATGATGATATGGAACAGCTCAACAGATTACACAGAAGCACTGGCTCATAAAATGAAGGATGTGAAAATTGTCATTTGGTGAAGCACCTAAACGTGAGAGAAAAAAAAAAAACGACAAACAAACCAAGGATCTTAAAAAGAGCAAACTTATACAGTACTTGGAGATGGAAAACGAACCACAAGAGGCCATATGTAAACCACAAGAGGCTTCTTTTTTCTTTTTTCTTTTTTTTTCCTGGCTGCTGGCGTAGATCTGCCCAAACTTGCCAGTTTCTTTGGTGGCATGGTAAAGTTGTTGGGATTTTTACAAACTGCAAAAAACAATTGCCACATTAACTTCCTGTAACAACCATTACGCACATGACGGGATCTGATTTGGCAGAAAATGACGGGACCGATTTTTGGAAAAAAATCAAAGCAAAATGCATCAAAATCTGGAATTGCGCAATTCGTTGGTGGCATGGTAAAATTGTTGGGATTTTTTAAAAACTGCAAAAAACAATTGCCACATTAACTTCCTGTAACAACCATTACGCACATGACGGGATCTGATTTGGCAGAAAATGACGGGACCGATTTTTGGAAAAAAACAAAACAAAATGCACCAAAATCTGGAATTGCGCCAACTCGAACTGCAGGTACAGGCAAATGCAATGTTGTTGCAGATCCCTTGCGCTACGCACTCCTTTCTTGGTAGCTCTACGTCAAATGGTTTGCGCTTGCATAAAGGACATGGACGGACACACACACACACACACACACACACACACACACACACACACACTTTTATTCATGCAGATATTGCATAAGAAAGAAATCGCTTTTTCCTAATTTTTATCCTATTTAACTCCAGATTGACATAATTGAATGAGATTTTCCAATATAAATTTTTAATAACCCAATACAATACATTATTCGACCTTGCCAGGAGCCAATCACATTGCATCTAGCCTCATAAAACCAATCAGCATGACAGCCAATGGACAGCCATCGTCGTCTTATCATAGAGTTCGGTAGTACTCCATTGAGAGGGATGATACGGGAAAGACATGGCCACCCATTCAAATGTGTCCACAATGATACACTCCTAGACGACTGGAGTGGAGTCATAAGCATTTATTCTCTTGCATTTTCTGAACTACGAAGACTTAAAAAGACGCAGAGACTACATCGCTAAAGTACTACAACGAGAGATCGCGAAAACGCCAATTTGTGCTTCTTCTTTTTCTCCCCCCCCCCCAGAAACAATGTTAAACTGTAGCCCGACCTTGCTCCATAACTGCTGAAGTCATACTTATTAATGACGCAAGACATTTCAGCTTTTCATTTTTCATTATTTTGTAAAAATTAATAAAAACATGTTTTCACTTTATCATCATGGGTCATTTTGGGTTGAGCAGTGACAATTTTTTTTAAAATTTAATCCATTTTAAATTCAGGCTGCAAGACAACAAAATGTGAAAAAGCGAAGGGGTGTGAATACTTTCTGAAGGAACTGCATTACTTGAACCAGATACCAGGAATTCAGTTACAATTCTAAAAAAGAGCATTTAGACTCTTCGAGGATAGATAGGCTCGGAATAAAATAATTAAAGAACATCTGAAAAATTCTCCTTTGATGGTTTGGTAAAAACAAGTCAGAAAGAAAACAAAGAACACTGACTAGTTCAAAGGGAAGGTGTGAAGTTCAAGGCTGCTGAGGTCACAGTAGATAAAACGTCACAATTCCTTTTAGTGAGTACGTGTGTGTACAAAATATGAAATAAGCTTAACTCGTCTTCCTTTTCTTCATACTCACCCTTCCCATCCCTCCTTCATTCCTTCTCAGAGTCCACCCCATCCCCTTACCCCTTCTTTCTCTTTGCACCCTCCCTCCACAGTCCACATCCCTTATGCCCCTTTCTCCCTAATACTCCCACGCCCCCCCCCAATCATATTCCCTCCTCATACTTCCCTTTCCCCTCCCTCATACTCACCTCCCATTCCCCCACCTCCTCCTCTGCTGAGGAATGAATAGGCATGACAAAGAGCACCCCATTAAAACTCACAAACATCGTATCGTAGCTCGACTCACGCAATGCCGCCACTTGCAGTTCTCCGTAAATGCGTCCCAAACCATTTCTCTGATGTCGCAAAATAAATTGTTCTTTGTACAAAGCACCTACTTAATTACCTTCAGATGATGTACGAGTCTAATAAATATGGCGGCTGCGGGCAATCTCGACTGCAGCCAGAATTTTGTTCGTAAGTCGCATTGGTGCACGCACGCACGCACGCACGCACGCACGCACGCACGCACTCACACACGGCGCTGCGGCCTCATTCCTCGAGCCTCAAACGGTAATGAATTACCTTGCCACGCACTCAGAACAGGTGGTGATGGAACCTCTCGGGGGATTCGGTTCATTAGTAATTGGAGGAACTTCAATTAACAGGCAATTTTGGTATTAGCAACTTAATTTGGAAATTATGTTATTTTAATGTGTATTTTAGAGTTAATTTTTACATTGTCACCCGTTTGAAGTGAATGCAAGTTCCAATTAAAAGTTACATATCTGTTTGGCTGTGGATTGCATATATTGGTGATCACCTGTACAGGTTGCCAAGCAAAATGATCAACACGTCGCTGAAAATCTTGTGTGGTTCTCGGTAAATATCGTGGTATGTGAATATATATGAATATATATATATATATATATATATATATATATATATATATATATATATATATATATACATATAATATAATATAATATAATCGCCTTTGGACCGATTACTCAATGTTTAATCACTTAATAAAAATTCTAGGATCCAGATCTCGATCTTCACCAAAATCTAATCAGTTCGTCCTTGTCACACACCCAACCTGTCCATCACATTTCGTCCTTGTCACACACCCAACCTGTCCACCACATTTCGTCTGAATCCACCCATAACTTTTTGAGATATCCTGTTCACAGACAAACAGAAAGAAAGACACACACGGGTGAAAACGTAATCTCCACACATCTTGGGATGGGGTAATGATTACCAACTGCCAATCAATGAATCCATGTGGCCATTTTCATATTTATGAGATAACAGATTTTAGCCAACGTCGAAAACAACAGTGGCAAAATCGGGATCCGGATCTTCACCAAAATCTAATCAGTTTGCCCTTGTTACATACACATCCAACCTGTCCTTCAAATTTTGGCCGAATCCGTCCAAAACCTTTTGATATACCCTGCTCACAGACAGACAGACAGACAGACAGACAGACAGGGGTGATAACATAAACTCTGGTCCTCTGTCCACCTTCAGTGGCGGAGATAACTAGTCTTGTACACCTTGTATACGTGCAAGCCTCCTCTACCGACAAACATCACTATGTACACATTCCTGGGCAGTACAAGCTGAAGACTTTTTATAGCAACTCCATCCATCCGTCCATCGGGACCATACTCTGTGGAGAGCGTTGGTGCTGCGTAAGCAGTCCCCTTGGCTATTGTGCACAATCCTGGATGGGTTGTCACTCTGACACAGTATACCAGCATGCTGGCACTCATTTTGCCGACCTCAGAAGGATGACAGGTCAGGTTAACCCCACCTGGTATTATTTCAACAGCTGAGCGGGATTTGAACTCAGGACCCTCGGATCCCAAGCCCACCACCCAAACCATTGAGCAAACACCATGCATATAGCAACTCAAACTTTGTTATATGATTTATTTTTTGTTCCCCATTGTTATAAGTTCACCGTTTTTCGGTAACATGTCACAAAGTTCAAAGCTAACTCTTTCCGACAAGGATTTCTCCCAGTGGCAAATCGTCCCTTCTGAATTTTGTGATGACAGACTTCCCTGCAGTCTCCTGCTTTGCCTCTACTCCAGTTGGTTCATCTCATCATATGCTTGTGAGAGTCAACATCTCCGGCTATTCTCAGAGAACTGCTTCGATCGATCAGCAACGGTGAGTCTGGCAGTTCACTCGGGCAAATTGGCAAGGACTGCAAGCAACCATCTCACTTTTGGACTGGTTTCCCACATCCACTGCCCCTGATATTAACTCATCCCAGGAATTCTTACACAGAATCTCTCTTTCTCTGTCTCTGTCTCTCTCTGTCTGTCTGTCTCTCTCTCTCTCCCTCCCCCCCCCCCTCATATGCACAGATCAATCCCATCTCGTCTTTTGTTATCCTACCCTTCTTCCCATGGTACACTGAATAATGTGGTGAGGCAGTTACCTGGAAACAACTTGCCATCTATTCCTGGAAAGCAAACCCCATCGAAGGCAAATTCAGATCCAGGGTGCAATTTGTCATGGGGGGGGGGGGATTTTTGGATTTTTTATTTTTTGGATCCCTGGCTCTGGAGTTTTACTTTTTTTTGAATCCCTGGCACTGCACTTGAAATTGCCATTTCCAGGAGGGGGGGGTGATAAATGTATCCACCCCCCCTCCCCTCGTCAAAATATTTTGTTTTAATGGTAATCTAATTAGTGAAGTTTTAACGTCTGACATTTAAAAATGTTAAATGTACGCAGCATCGTTTTTGAGCACGAACTGATTTTTAAAAGTTTGTTTTAACCACACAAACAGTGTACGATCAGCAGGACCTCGTGGTAAACATGATTATAAAAACTGGAATGGAGTTTCGTTTCACTGGATCCGGATCATGCCATTAGGTTGTATCAAGTGGATCGGATGGGATTCCGATCATCCAAAACTGCACGTGACACAGCAGAACACACACAAAAAAGCACAGCAAATTCATCAATGAAAATCGACTACATCTTCTTCATTATGTTGATGTATTTCGATCCGACAGTTAAAAATAAACATTCATATCCGTTATCATCCTGTCAAACGTTAAGTTTATGTGGTAATAAGTTTTGAATCTGTACATGGAGAGGTTAAATAGTTCCAAGATTATTTTTTCATTACTTTTTTTTTTCATTGTGAGAAATGTATTAATTACCTCTGTCACCGAAGGTGAAGGAAATTATGTTTTCACCCCTTTCTGTTGGGTCGCCGAAATAGGTGACCCTTATTGTCAGTAATTCTGTCTGTTTGTTTGGATGTTTGTTTGGATGCTTGTTCGTTTGTCATCAGCATAATTGGTAGTAAACGTGGGCCAATATTGACCAAACTCGGGTGGTAGGTACATCTTATGACCAAGTGCTTTGGAAATTGTGATGGTTGCTAGGGACGCTTTGGTTCCCGAGCAACAACCGAAAAACCTTCAAAATCGGTACCGTTCACGCAAAATCAATTCCGAAAGCCATTATCCCACGTAGGGTTATGAAATTTGGCACGAATGATCTACAGGTGATGCTCTATCAAATATATTCCGGTTTTTGTGATATATGGAATACTTTACCCGCAGCGCCCCCTACAATCAGGGTATGCGCGAAAATTGAAGGCCCCCGAGCGACCAGGTGAGTGCATCGATACGAATGAAACTTTGCAGGTTCATGGTACTCAATGAGTACTACAACTTTGCCTCAGGACATATTGACCGATTTCACTTAGGTCAGGGGTCAAAGGTCAATTAGTGCAAAAATCGATAATATGCGAGAGCTGGAGGTGCCTTCGTGCCAAATGCTACTCCTCCTTGGGTTATGGTCGGATGGTCATGAAAATTCACACTAATCGTCTGGAATACATTGTGCACAAACTATCGAGCCGGATTTTCGATTTATATCTTTGTTCACCCACAGCACCCCCTCGAACTTTGGGGATTTCCGATTTCAAACCGCATTTTCGGTACTTTTCATTCAAATGGATACCGAGTAGTTATCAGTAGATGGAACTGGATGAGATTTGATATGCATAATGTTAAGGTGATTCCCTATCCACTATATGACATCCATTTTGCTCTATATCTTATAGTTTCCATGTTCGGCGACCCATCGCCGCCTTCCAGCTTTTTGTTTGTTTGTCTGTTTGTCACACGATTTTTAGCCACAGTTTTTAAGCAATCGTTCTGAATATTTTTTTTTTGTGTGTGTAGATCACCAACCAAGGACATCAACACTTGATTTTGGTGAAGATCCGACTTCAGATCCAGATCTGAGAATTTTTAAAGTGTTTCTTCACCATTGAGAGATAGCGCCAGAAACGATATATAGCACAATATCTCAAACGGTTATGGATGGACTCACACAGAACTTGGTGAAAAGGTTGGGAGTGCCAGGAGGAAGAATTGATTCGATTTTGGTGAAGATCCGAATCCAGATCTGGATACGAGAATTATTAAATTTTAATTTTAAACTGATTCTTCACCATTGAGAGATGGGGCTAAAAACGATATTGCATGATATCTCAAAAAGTTGTGGACGGATTTTGATTAAATTTGGTGGACATGTTGGGTGTATGACACTGACAAATTTATTCGATTTTTGTGAAGCTCCAAATCCGGATCCGGATGCGAGAGTTTTTTTTTCGTGATTCTTCACTGTTGAGAGATGGGGCCAAAAACTGTGTCGCATGAGATCTCAAAAAGTTTTGGATGAGTTGGTTAGGTGACAAGAACAAGCCAATTCGATTTTGGTTAAGATCTGGATTCAGATCTGACCAATCAGTGGGATTCAAAATTTAAACTGTTCAGGCTGGTGAAGGTATGCACTCCACCGAGTGCTGTTCCGTTTCGCCAAGTGTCACTCTGAGTGATTTTTAATTTGTCTGTGTGTCTGTTTGTGTGCATGATATCTCAAAAAAGTTGTGGACGGATTCGGATGAAACTTGGGGGACATGTTGGGTGTGTGACGAGGACAAATTGATTCGATTTTGCTGAAGATCGGAATCCGGATTTGCGAATTTTTAAAAGTGATTCTTCACCCTTGAGAGATTGGGCCTGAAACAATACGTAGCACGATACACCACATTGCCAAAAGTATGCGGACAACACTTCTAATTAGTGAATTCAACTATTCAAGCCACACCCATTGCTGACAGGTGTATCAAATCAAGCACACAGCCATATAATCTCCATATACAAACATTGGCAGTAGAATGGGCCGTACTGAAGAGCTCAGTGACTTTCAACGTGGCACCGTCATAGGATGCCACGTTTCCAACAAGTCAGTTTGTTAAATTTCTTCCCTGCTAGAGCCACCCCGGTCAACTGTAAGTGCTGTTATTGTGAAGTGGAAATGTCTAGGAGCAACAACAGCTCAGTCGTGAAGTGGTAGGCCACACAAGCTCACATAATGGGACCGCTGAATGCTGAAGTGCGTAGCGTGGAAAAATCGTCTGTCGTTGGTTGCAACACTCATGACCGAGTTCCAAATTGCCTCTGGAAGCAACGTCAGCACAAACACTGTTCACCGAGAGCTTCATGAAATGGGTTTGCATGGCCGAGCAGTTGCATACAAGCCTAACATCACCATGTGTAATGCGAAGCGTCGGCTGGAATGGTGTAAAGCTCACCACCATTGGATACTGGATCAGTGGAAACATTCTCTGGAGTAATGAATCACGCTTCACCATCTGGCAGTCTGACGGATGAATCTAAGTTTGGCGGATTCCAGGAGAACGCGACCTGCTCAAATGCATAATGCCAACTGTAAAGTTTGGTGGAGGAGGAATAATGATCTGGGGCTGTTTTTCATTGTTTGGGCTTGGCCCCTTAGTTTCAGTGAAGGGAAGTCTTAACGCTACAGCATACAATGACATTCTCGACGATTCTGTGCTTCCAACTTTGTGGCAACAGTTTGGGGAAGGCCCTTTCCTGTTTCAGCATGACAATGGACCCGTACACAAAGCGAGGTCCATACAGAAATGGTTTATCGAGATTGGTGTGGAAGAACTTGGCTGGCCTGCACAGAGCCCTGACATCAACCCCATCGAACACCTTTGGGATGAATTGGAACGCCGACTGCGAGCCAGACCTAATTGCCCACCATCAGTGCCCGACCTCCCAAATGCTCTTGTGGCTGAATGGAAGCAAATCCCCGCAGCAATGTTCCAACATCTCGTAGAAAGTCTTCCCAGAAGAGTGGAGGCTGTTATAGCAGCAAAGGGGAGGGGGGGAGGGGACCAACTCCATATTAATGCCCATGATTCTGGAATAGGATGTTGCACGAGTAGGTGTCCATATACTTTTGGCCATGTAGTGTATTTCAAAAATGTTTTGGGCCTGATATGTTCTACTGGATCAGGCATTGCATGGTGGCAGTATGTGGTCTACCGAGTGCCCTTCTAAATTATTGTTATCACCATGAAAAGAAACATTTCTCAACAGCTATCCTTGGTAGAATACTCACGAATGTTTGGCTTGAAAAATAAATAAATCAGGGAGTTATAACGGCCTTATTTCTCCATTATAAGATAATGGCATGAAAAAAGCTCATGAAGGTGTCAGTCATTAGGAAAGGCAGGACGACAGATTGCTATAATGAATACATCTTGACCTATAGGCTATATCCACGGCTGTTTAACAAGGACACCGTGTGCAGTGCCTAATTAGCATGCAGTTGTCAGAATCCTGGGTGTTTGCCCTTCAAGGTCCCCGAATAACCCGCCTATGGCGGGCCCGGCGAGCCACGGACACCACTAATGAAGCGCAATCGTGGCTCGGGTGGCGAGAAACGGCGCACTTGTTTAAACGAACAAACAAGCTGCATCATTACGTGGCTATTCGCAATCGACGCTCGGTCGACGTGTGCAACAAAGGTAATGTGTAGGTTAACAACTCCGATAACACGTGACGATTTGCCGTCACCGTGTGTTTATCGGCCTTTTTACGTTGAACCAACGCACGAGCCGTTTACAATGGCTCACCTGTCTCCTACCGATCTACCTGCAACTGCCTGGGTGGGAAGGTAGTGAAGGTGGAGGAGTGGGCGAGTATTGGTGAAGACTTGATGGGATGGGTACACCGACTTCATCGTAAATGTGATGGCTCGTTAAATTATATTAAATTTTTTTGTTATTATCTTTATTCTTATGATGAAAAGCTTATTAAAATCTTCAACTATAAAGCTGGATGTTGCACAGTTACAAGTACAGGAGCAAAAAAAATCATTACGAACGTGAGGATTGATCATTAAGTGTGGCTGGCAAGATGGGCTTAGAGTTATGTGCACTTGCTTACTGAGCAGTCTATTCTGGGTTCGAGATTCGAACCATCAAACTGTCATCCTGGTGACTTGTAACCCACAGGCAGGGCGAGGCATTAATGTGTGTGCTGTCCCTCGGATGGATGTCAAACTCGTCACCCTTCTTCTGCAGGCATAAGTTGATGGACCTTAAAGATCCCGCGGTGTCTTTCGCGAAGAGTGGGTGAGTTATCCCCGGTACCCTGAACAAATTACAAATTCCTGCCATAACCTACAGGGGGCATTGCATCAATGGCACAGCCACGACCTCAGCCGGTGATGCTGCTCATAGCCTTGTATTGAATACATAAGAAGATATTGAAGAAAAACATCATAAGGTCTTGCAGGTGGGTTACAGGTGAATATAAAAGTAGGATAAGATTAATCAACCAAGACAGGTGAAAGAGTTGCAAAGGTTCGTTTGCTACAAAAGTATGACATTGACAAATTCCATTTGAATTGTGACATTTGCAAATTAGGTTGGAGTAAAGAGTTCGTGGTTTGGAAAAACCCAAATTGATGAAGACACAGCAACATCCAAAAGTAGTGCTTTGGAAAAGTAAGGAAATCACAGTGGATGTGTTTGTATTGTTTTTTGGGAAAGTAAAGGCATTATGTCATTGTTGCCTTTCATAACTGAAAACGGCCTTCTACTTGCAACAATGTGGGCACGAGAATGTCTTTTGTCAATATGATGAGAGAGAGAGAGATGTCTGTTTATCTGTCTGTCTGTCACCCTTTTTCTCAAATATTGCCAAACGGATCTTCGTCAAACTTACAGAGGTTCATCAGTGAGTGCTGGAGAGTGTTTTAGGCAAAAAATATTTTTCTAATAAGAAAGTTCAATCTATTTGTATATCTCTCTCTGATCGAGCGTACTCGGGCATTTTGCCTCTCGATGGCAGAAATAATCTACAGTGGTTGCCAGTCCTATTGTAGATCGTGGTGTTCGCTTGAACCAGTCTCCCCCCTAAGGCGGAGTGCACTTCATACCGTTCTGCAAGTATATTAGCAGTCGCTAATTCGTGCCTCATCGACCCGCTGCCATAGATGATTTTCTGACCCCAAATGGCTCAAATATCCCAGCAAGCTCGTACTCAATTTGCCGACCTCAGAAGGATGACAGGCTGAGTCAACCCCCTGGTGTGTATTACTTCAGTGGCCAACGGGACTTGAACTCAGGACCCTTGGATCCCAAGCCGCTACCCTAACCACTGAGCCAACACCAAGCTTGATATATTCATTTTTTTTAGCAACTGTGTGTGCAGATATGATAGAAATTGTGCCCATTTTAGGTGCACCAAGATCAAGTATGTGGCCCATTTCGAAATTAAACGGTCAATCCTCAAGGCATTCACGCATGTTCAACTGCATATGTATTAGGACTGGCATGCCAAATTTCAGATTCCTACATCATTCCTTACACCAATTGGCAGGCTGCTGCAAGTGGCCAATTCCAACACATCGGGACTGGCTTTCCAAAATCGCTGTTTTTAGTCAACAAATAACTAATTTTAGCCTGAGCCAACACCAGGCCAACATATATTTGTGTATATATATATATATATATATATATATATATATATATATATATATATATATATATATATATATATATATATATATATATATATATATATATATATATATATATATATATATATATATATATATATATATATATATATTCCATGCCTGGTGTTGGCGCAGTGGTTAGGGCAGCGGCTTGGGATCCAAAAGCTCCTGAGTTCAAGCCCCGTTGGGCCATTGAATTAATACACCAGGGGGTTGACTCAGCCTGTCATCCTTCCGAGGTCGGCGAAATGAGTACCAGTATACTGGGCCGGTGTATACCCCGGTTAAAATAGCTGTACCATATCCCTGTGTCGTAAGAGGCGACCAGGGTTGCGTCAGGAAGGGCATCCGGCGTAAAACATGTGCCAAATCACTATGCAGATCATACGGATGATCCGCTGTGGCGACCCCTAACGGGAGCAGCCGAAAGAAGAAGAAGAAGAAGATATATATATATATATATATATATATATATATATATATATATATATATATATATATATATATATATATATATATATATAATTCCAGCAATCTGTGTGTGTGTGTGTGTGTGTGTGTGTCTGTGACCGCTGTTTCTCGACAACCGCTGGTCCGATCTAATTGAAACTTGCCAGATATATTGCTGGGGACCTGAGGATATGCCTTTTCAAGGTTTGATATTAATCGGACAAGTGCTTCCCAAGTTATGGCCATTTATTTACCAACCAATGACAGGAACCGTTGCTGCGACCATTTTTTTTTTATCAACCAATGACAGGAAGCGTTGCTGCGTAGCCGTGGTCGATGGGGAAGAGAAACTCAGCCGCGTTCGCCATTACGGGGTCTCTTCTCTTCTCTTCTCTTCTCTTCTCTTCTCTTCTCTTCTCTTCTCTTCTCTTCTCTTCTCTTCTCTTCGTGTTTTTCATTG
The DNA here is from genome assembly GCF_056783735.1 of Eptatretus burgeri. Lineage (NCBI taxonomy): Eukaryota > Metazoa > Chordata > Myxini > Myxiniformes > Myxinidae > Eptatretus > Eptatretus burgeri. Next base: position 49,664,482 of record NC_140973.1, on the reverse strand, counting down.
CGAAAAGGCAAAAATACGTTGGCGTTAATTGAATAATTGGCCATTAAAAGCCTCCGTATTCTTGCCCTGGACGAGGAAACAAAGAAGAAGCGCCGTTTCCTCAGCCATGTTGCTTATGAAGAGGTGCTAACGAGATAAAGGTGTGTACAATGTACATGGAGACGATTTTTATTATTATTTATTTATTGAAGAAAAATTGTTCCAAAAATAATTTATCAAAAAAAGTGCACAACTTTTTTTGTTTCCAATTGTCAAAACGCTGTGGCCTTTGGAAGTGTTAAGGAATTCAGCTCCACTCAACATGCATGCCAACGAAATATATCTCAATTTGGTGGTAAAAACGATTCACAACGACGGGTTTCCTGACTCATTGCTCTGCAGTCTGCATTCAACCCCTTCATTTGTCATCTCATTGACCTCATTTCATCTATCTATAATTCCAGAAATCTGTGTGTGTGTGTCTGTGTGTGTGTCCATGTGTCTGTGACCGCTGTTTCCTGACAACCATTGGTCCCATCTAATTGAAACTTGCCAGATATATTGCTGGGGACCTGAGTATGTGCCTTTTCAAGATTTGATATTAATCGGACAAGTGATTCCCAAGTTATGGCCATTTATTTACCAACCAATGACAGGACACGTGCTGCGTAGGCGTGGCTGCGTCGGCTGGTGCACGGCCGGCCGACGATGAAGTCACGTGCCGTGCTGGTTACGATGGGGATCAATCGGTGCCTTAGTTACCGTGGGGTAGGAGTGCCAATGGCAAATGGCAGCGAATGTCATGGCAAGCAAAGACAGGGAGGTAAACTTGATTTTAATTAACTCTGTGTGTAAGTATCACAGCAGTTGTTACTTCAATGCAAGCGAAAATTCGTGGAATGATGTGAACGTTCCGTACGGGTACGCACTACTTTTGGATAGTGATGACTTACTTCTTCTTCCTCTTTCGGCTTGCTCCCGTTAGGGGTCGCCACAGCGGACCAACTGTCTCCATTTCGCTCTATCCTCCACATCTTCCATTGACACTCCAACCACCCGCATGTCCGCCCTCACCGCATCCATGAACCTCTTCTTTGGCCTTCCTCTTCTCCTCCTGCCTGGCGGCTCCATCTTCAACATCCTTCTCCCGATATACTCCGTTTCCCTCCTGTGCACATGTCCAAACCATCTCAATCTCGCCTCTCTCACTTTGTTTCCAAACCGTCCTACCTGCGCTGTCCCTCTAATACACTCATTTCTTATCCTATCCATCCTCATCACTCCCAACGAGAATCGCAGCATCTTTAACTCTGCCACCTCCAGCTCTGCTTCCTGTCTTTTTGTTAGCGCCACCGCCTCCAAACCATACAACATAGCTGGTCTCACTACCGTCTTGTATACTTTCCCCTTCACTCTTGCAGCTACCCTTCTGTCACAAATCAATCCTGCAACTCTTCTCCACCCACTCCATCCTGCCTGCACTCTCTTTTTCACTTCTCTCCCACACTCTCCGTTACTTTGGACAGTTGATCCCAAGTCAGCCAACTCTCGCCCTTTGCCAGTCATCGTCCCAACATTCAGAGTTCCAACTCTCACCTCCACACTTCTACCCTTCCCCCTCTCCCACTGCCTCCGGACTCGCCTTCCCCGTCTCCTTCTCCTCCTTCGCCCAGCAGTAGCACAATTTCCACTGGTACCCTGCTGACCACCGGTACCGGTGGCGGTCGTTGGTAACCCGGGCCTCGACCGATCCGGTATGGAAATTCGTTTTGTTGTCCGCATAATGATTTGGCATAGGTTTTTACGCCGGATGCCCTTCCTGACGCAACCCTGGTCGCCTCTTACGACACACAGGGATATGGTACACCTATTCTAACCGGGGCATACACCGGGCCCAGTACAACTGGTGCTCATTTCGCCGACCTCGGAAGGATGGCAGGCTGAGTCAACCCCCTGGTGTTTTCGACTTGGTTTTTATATATATATATATATATACATACATATATATATATATATATATATATATATATATATATATGTATATATATATGTATATATATATATATATGTATATATATATATATATATATATATATATATATATATATATATATATATATATATATATATATATACACATTTTATATATATACACATTTTATATATATACACATTTTATATATATACACATTTTATATATATACACATTTTATATATATATATATATATTGTTGCGGTATTCGCGCCCGCCGGCGTGCTGACGGCCACGTAACTCAAATCGCGGCACGTCGCCCACCGGACGGACAATCCAGTCGTGACCCTCTCGGACTAACGCCGGGAACCAGTCACGGGTGGACCTTTCGGTCTCACCGCGATCGAGCCAATCAGCCCCCGCGTGGGATAGGGTTGCTCGCCAAATTCGACCTACCTAAGTACCCACGCGGAGGGTAGGCCGGGCGATCGCACCTCGCCGCAGGTCGACTTCGGACACGGGCCACTTAAGCGACCCGTTCCGTACTATCAGAATAACCGAGCGGTGTTATCGTCGACCTCGACGGTTCGATTAATTATCGGGTGTATTCAGCCCACTACCAACCCTTTACGTGAAGCAAGATGGGGATTCAATGGGAGAAAAAGACGAAGCGAAGCGGGAGAACAGTTCAATAATAAAGCACATTTATTCGCGACGAACGGAAAGCACACAAATACAATTCCACCAAATGCACACAGAAAAAACACAATTCCATTTACACAAAAAGCAAATATAAAAGCGAAAACAATGCAGAGCTAATACCGACTACCGAGCACACGGCAACACTTATACAATTCTACCTCACAGACGGCGCCGACAACACATACCCAAAACCAAGGAAAAGAATACCCCCAAGAATGAGGCGGGCCTGAGGCCGAGACCGGGTCGCGCCTACCCGTCTGGTGATGAGACGCGGAGCGGCGATGGCGCCTCACTCCGCGGGCCTCGCGGACAGTGCCTGGCAGGGGGTGGGAAAGGGGCCCCCTTGGTCGCACTATCTCAGCGTGGGGGGAAACAGGAGGGGGTTGCTGATGCTCGGGGTATAGAGGATCTTTATTATCCCTGGTGTGCGTCTCCACCTCGGCCAGGTCGCGCTGCCGGCCTTCCTCGGGCGTGCAGCTCCCGGCACCGTCGCGAGCACCCCCTCATCTGCCTTCGCCGCTGCCGCCTCTCCGCCTCTGGACTCTCCACCCTGGACTCTTCTTTGGGCTCTCCTCGTTCGACTCTCTTCAGCTTCTCCAGCTACTGCAGGCTTCGGGCTCCAGACTTCCACACGGCTCTGACTGACGAACACGGTCCTTTTATCCCCCCGTAGCTTCGCCTTTGACCCCCTCCCTTTGACCTTTCACCTCGCTCCCCATTGGCCCGAGAAAAAGTGGGCGTGAAGGCTTTTTGATCCACAAATTTGCATATATCGATCGTTCTGGAGGCGGGGCCAAATCGCCCCTCGCTCACCGATTTGACGGCAAAAAGTGGGCGTGTGTCGTTTTTGATCCGTTTTTGAAGCACAAAATCCGTGATTTTGTACACGCTGTTCAACGTGCGCCCTGCACGAGTCCAACACCGGTACCCACAGCGGGGCAAGAACGGTGGCGATGCTACGGTTGCGAGGTGTGACGTGAAGGTCGTGGCGGTTGTGGTGAAGCGGCGTTGTGGTTGGTGGTTGATGTTGTGGTTGTGGTGGTAATCATGGCGGTTGGTCCAAAATAAAGATAGTAAAAGAAAAACGGCTATCCTGAAGAGTCGCAGCACGTATAAATGACATGTATTCCCACTAGACAACGGGTTTGGGCCTAACTACACATGCACTTTCCGAGATACCTCACCTAAGGGACCTGAATGGTGGTTTGCGAATTTGGTAACCACAACACTACCCCCTCCCCTTTTTACAGACTCGTCCCGAGTCGTCAAATTTTCGTGTGCCATCATGTGTAGTTTTCCCCTAGTACATTTTACCTACGGATCCCTGAGTGCGACATTCATGGTATTCATGTCCCCAAAATAAATAACCTGAGGGCTGCGTAACTATCTAAACAAACTCACTCACACGGACGACTTAAATAAAATTGCCGGCGCTAGACAGACATGCCGGGGGCGCACTCATATTTACAGTACATCTTAACCTTAACTTACAAATTTTACACTAAACCATGGCCCAGGATCATTGAACTCTGCAAAGAAAAGCAGTTAGCAGGGAGCCAGGCTGCCCACATGCAGTCTCTGGCTCAAACAATGCAGGTGACAGGGAACGTGGCTGGCTGCTCACACGCAGTCCAAGGCCTTCCCTTTTGAACTGAACGCAGTGAACCACAACGGTGCATGGGCTGCACAAACGTAGTCTCCGTGCCAGCTCAAGTGGCACACGCAATGAGCACAACGAATGAATGGATGAATGGATGGACGCAAAACACGGTGCACGGGCTGTCACTGCAGGCCCGTGTTGTAGCTGCCAACAGGGCAGTTCTCGCAGCTTGCAAACTGTTGCTTTCTGATCCTGGCGCACATGGAAACGAACAGGGGGGGCAAAGCAAAAATTGAACGGGGCTGGTGAACGTGGGCAGTGGGCATGGCATGGCAAAGGTGAGCAGGCAAACACAGCCCGCAGAAGAAGGCCGCTGCAGGCAAACATAGCGGGCAGATGAACTGGCTGGCACAGGCCTTGAAGCAAACACAGCCAGCCGATGGCACAGGCCTTGCAGCAAAACAACAGCTGCCGATGAAGTTGGCCGGCCTCCGCCTTGAAGCAAAACACGGCCAGCCGATGAAGTTGGCCAGCTCTTGCCGTTCAGTGGAGGTTGGTGGAGGGAGTGCGGTGGTGCTGGCCACTTGGAGGGCGGGCTCGGACCTACCTACCTGTCTCCATCCCAACCTATCGCCTTTGCCTGTCACTGTACATACCCACTCCCTTAATTTGTCAAACCCCAATTTTGCCCCAACTTATTTTTTTATTGTTTTTATTTTTACTTCCCCACTATAAATCGTCCCCTAACCCCCTTTATCGTCCTTGTTCGGCTAACCTATTCTGTCACCTAGCCTACTCCCAACCCCTACGTTCCCTTCCCAGAGGGGAACAAGGGAGAGCTAACGTCCTGTGTCGAGGCCCAACGAAGCCTCAGAATGGCCTCCCCAGAGTTCGGCGATCTTAACACCAAGTGGGTCCAGCGGCCCACAACGACAGCGAGGGGATGGATGGTGCGGAGGGGTACATCTCCTAATCTACCCTAACCATTTAACTGCTAAACTACCCCGGGGCTTTCAACAAGCGCCTCTCGCTTAAACTATTGGTTCTAACAACCCAGATTCCCGTCGCCTGTGTTGGTGTCCTTACAATTTTGGGCCTCGCCCCCCAATTTTCTCTCCGTGCCCTCACACGGTCTCCTGGCTGGGACACGTGGCTCCCTTTGGCAGGCACGACCCTCTGCCGAATCTCCCGCTATGGCACCCCCGGCACTACACTGCCTCCGAGCCTACCAGCTCCCTAACACCGGGGAGTACCCCCATGGCACCTCCCCTGAAACGCACACGTGGCAGGCCGGCCTCCCGGGCCCCTTTCCGAGGGTCACCCGTGCCCACAACACTGCCCACGCGGCTAATGGCGCCCCGGGCCCCCGCACCAAGCAGGCGCACCCGTGCCCACTACTCTATCCCGGCCCCCCATGGGCCCTTGGCCTACCGCGGCCGACTAGCCTGGTGCCCGGGGTACCCACTCAGCGATACTCACCTTTCGCAGCCACGCTCCCAAGCCCGTCAACAGGGCTCCTGCACCCCTCCAAATGGGTCTCGAGCCTACATTCCCACCAACAACAAAACGACCTCCATTTTTCAATTTGACTAACCCAGCTAACTCACTCTACACTGACCCCGGGGTCCCTTGGGCGGGAGTCACTCCTCCCCCCAATCACTCATCGCACCATGCAGTCCCCATTCGCTCCACTCACACAGACCCGCTGGCCTCACTCACTCAACATGTACACGTACTCACCTCACAACCCACCAACAACTCTTCAACACACTCACCGCTGAACTCTGCCATCCTCCTAACTACCTCCCCTAACTAACTCGTGCTCCCACGTCGTCCCTTACACTATAGCACGTTCCATTTAACACTACGTCGCTAAACTACGTCAACTCTACACATCCACTGTCAGTCACGGTCTCCAAATCAATCATTTTATTTCCCAACCTAAATCTGACTACAATCCCTCTAACTAATCCATTCCACGGACTCCATGAGGACTTACCCCTGCCCCATGAAGTCGGTCTAGCTAAGCTAACCCTTCCCCCTAACTAGTTTTCTTCCTGTGCCCAGGTCAAGGGGGTCTTCCACCCCTTGTCCAGGAATCCTGTGCACCCGAAAGTGAGGCTTGTCTTTTTTTTTTTTTTTTATATGCGCAGCACCTGCGCGGCAACTCAGAGCTCGCGCACTTTACACCTGCCCGTGACGTCATGCAGCTGCACGTGTTCCTCGTCCCTCCTTGGACGGTACCATCCGGCAGAGATACCCCTCCTGCCGGATTCCAACCCCACGTGCAGCCATGGCGTCACCGTGCGCAGAAAAAAAACAAGCCCCACTTCTCGAGGGGTTCCCCACGCGAACACATGTGCTTTGCCCGTTGGAGCTTAACACACACGATCGCGCGGAGAACCCGTCCGGTCCAAATCCATTTTCCTGCCTAAACTTTGTCCGTCCGCGGGATCGGCAAATCCACCGCGTGCGTTTCCGGACCGGGACTTCACTCTCGCAAGCGAGCACGTGGTGGTCTCGTGCGTTGCACAGCACGGACCGCGTGCTCACTGCTGGGTGAACCCGGCACGGTCCCCGAAATAGCTACAGCCGCTACCCGGCTTTCTCTCCTCCCATGTCGCCGTCGTCGCCATTCAACCCACGCACACCTGCGTGTTACGACGCACACAGTCCACTCCATCACATTCACACCGGGAGACGCGGCTGCGTGCTCCCGCATGCCAACCGACATCTCCCTCACATACCGCTCTCTCACACACACGGTCTCCCTGGCACACAGCGACCTTGCACACGGCCGTTCACTCACGCGTGCGGGGGCACTCACCCGCGGTGCCTCACTCGCACTCCGTGCCTCATCCACACACGCGGGGGCACTCAACCGCTGTGCCTCATCCACACACCGTGCCTCACTTATACACGCGGGGGCACTTAACCGCGGTGCCTCATCCACACACGCGGGGGCACTCACCCGCGGTTCCTCACTCATACTGGCCGTTTCACTCACACACACGGCCTCTTCCACACACGGTTCCTCATCCACACACGGTGCCTCATCCAAACACGGCGTGCTGGGAAGCACGCACTCCAGCACCATCGCCACCACACCACTCACACACGGGGTCGCTTCCACACACGGGGACGCACTCACGCCTTGCACCACACACACAGGGACAACTACACTGGGGATTCGTGTCCCCATAAGGGTCTCCGGGGCCTCTATACCCCCCAAGCTCTCCGTGCACCCGTCCACAGCACTCGTCCCCTCAACCTCGCAAAGCACGACCGAACTCACCTGGTCGTGACTCGCCTCAAGGGGGCATACTCCCTCCCCTTGTTCCTGGAGGAGGCCATCCAGGTGCTCGCACTGGGTCTCCACCCAGTCCGCCAGCTCACCCACATTATCCTCCACTACCTCCGTGTGTGTGTGTGCGTCACTTACCCCGTCTTCCTCGTGTAGTCTCTCCTCTATGGTTCCCTTCCCGGCTACCGTCACTGCCAACTCTTCACCCTTTACCTCCCTTGTCTCAACTATTATTTCCTTTGTCACGGCCTTCATGCCCGCCTGCAGGCATCGGCCCATGTTCTGCGTCTCACCCCGGAACTTTTTCATTTCTTCCTTCATTTGCTGTGTATTCGCATCCATCGTCGTTTTCACTTCATTTGTATTTGTATCCATCTTTTTGTTCATTTGTTGTGTATTCGCATCCATCGTCGTTTTCACTTCATTCATTTGCTTGTTCATGTCTTTCATTTCGTTTTTCATATTCGCATCCATTTTTTCGATCATTTCCGCCAGCATGGCGCATAGCTGGGCCATGTCGGATGCACTCAGCTGAGCCGTTTCGGCAAGGGTTGGGGAAGGGTTTTGGTGGAGAGGGGGGGGGGAGGTGTCTTACACCGCGGCCGCTGCCGCACCCACCTCGGGCCCTGGGTTCAGTTGGGGGAGTCCGCGTTCCTGCACAATCAACATTTCCTGCTCGGGGATTCCATCCTGGACCATGGACTCTACATTATTACACATATACATTTCTAATACCCCCGGCTCCCGCTCGCCTTGAGACGCCATCTTGCTTCTCGTGAAGGGTTAATTTGCTCGCTCGTAATTTGGAGGGAATCGGGGGTCGCTTCTCTCACCCCTGGACCAATTCCCGTGAATTTAGCCGGAGACAGGAGAGCCTGTTTTCCTGTTCTCCGATACCAGTGCCGCGAGGAGGGCGATGAATTTGTATCGCACGACCTGACACCAGTGTTGCGGTATTCGCGCCCGCCGGCGTGCTGACGGCCACGTAACTCGAATCGCGGCACGTCGCCCACCGGACGGACAATCCAGTCGTGATCCTCTCGGACTAACGCCGGGAACCAGTCACGGGTGGACCTTTCGGTCTCACCGCGATCGAGCCAATCAGCCCCCGCGTGGGATAGGGTTGCTCGCCAAATTCGACCTACCTAAGTACCCACGCGGAGGGTAGACCGGGCGATCGCACCTCGCCGCAGGTCGACTTCGGACACGGGCCACTTAAGCGACCCGTTCCGTACTATCAGAATAACCGAGCGGTGTTATCGTCGACCTCGACGGTTCGATTAATTATCGGGCGTATTCAGCCCACTACCAACCCTTTACGTGAAGCAAGATGGGGATTCAATGGGAGAAAAAGACGAAGCGAAGCGGGAGAACAGTTCAATAATAAAGCACATTTATTCGCGACGAACGGAAAGCACACAAATACAATTCCACCAAATGCACACAGAAAAAACACAATTCCATTTACACAAAAAGCAAATATAAAAGCGAAAACAATGCAGAGCTAATACCGACTACCGAGCACACGGCAACACTTATACAATTCTACCTCACAGACGGCGCCGACAACACATACCCAAAACCAAGGAAAAGAATACCCCCAAGAATGAGGCGGGCCTGAGGCCGAGACCGGGTCGCGCCTACCCGTCTGGTGATGAGACGCGGTGCGGCGATGGCGCCTCACTCCGCGGGCCTCGTGGACAGTGCCTGGCAGGGGGTGGGAAAGGGGCCCCCTTGGTCGCACTATCTCAGCGCGGGGGGAAACAGGAGGGGGTTGCTGATGCTCGGGGTATAGAGGATCTTTATTATCCCTGGTGTGCGTCTCCACCTCGGCCAGGTCGCGCTGCCGGCCTTCCTCGGGCGTGCAGCTCCCGGCACCGTCGCGAGCACCCCCTCGTCTGCCTTCGCCGCTGCCGCCTCTCCGCCTCTGGACTCTCCACCCTGGACTCTTCTTTGGGCTCTCCTCGTTCGACTCTCTTCAGCTTCTCCAGCTACTGCAGGCTTCGGGCTCCAGACTTCCACACGGCTCTGACTGACGAACACGGTCCTTTTATCCCCCCGTAGCTTCGCCTTTGACCCCCTCCCTTTGACCTTTCACCTCGCTCCCCATTGGCCCGAGAAAAAGTGGGCGTGAAGGCTTTTTGATCCACAAATTTGCATATATCGATCGTTCTGGAGGCGGGGCCAAATCGCCCCTCGCTCACCGATTGGACGGCAAAAAGTGGGCGTGTGTCGTTTTTGATCCGTTTTTGAAGCACAAAATCCGTGATTTTGTACACGCTGTTCAACGTGCGCCCTGCACGAGTCCAACACCGGTACCCACAGCGGGGCAAGAACGGTGGCGATGCTACGGTTGCGAGGTGTGACGTGAAGGTCGTGGCGGTTGTGGTGAAGCAGCGTTGTGGTTGGTGGTTGATGTTGTGGTTGTGGTGGTAATCATGGCGGTTGGTCCAAAATAAAGATAGTAAAAGAAAAACGGCTATCCTGAAGAGTCGCAGCACGTATAAATGACATGTATTCCCACTAGACAACGGGTTTGGGCCTAACTACACATGCACTTACCGAGATACCTCACCTAAGGGACCTGAATGGTGGTTTGCAAATTTGGTAACCACAACAATATATATATATATATATATATATATATATATATATACATTTTATATATATATATATATATATACATATACATACATATATTAATTCAGTGTCCCAACGGGGCTTGAACTCAGGACCTCTTGGGTCCCAAGCCACTGCCCTTACCACTGCGCCAACACCAGGCTCATAGTGATGACTTACTATATTCTAATAATTTCTCGATTTCTTATCCGCATTTATAGATAAACCCAATGCCCCAATCCAGTCGTTGTTTATGAGAGAGAAGGAATGGCCTGTGTAGTTGTTTGAAAGTTTTATTTTTTTTGCATTTTTGGCCACGCACATATGGGCACGCGAGAGCGAAGGAATGGCCTGTGTGTTTGTTGCTTCTGGCACGCGGTTTGAAATTTTTTTTTTAATTATTTTTTGTATGTACGGCCACGCACGTACAGCCATGCACGTACAGCCATGCACGTACGGACACGCACGTACGGCCACGCACGTACGGCCACGCGAGACCAAAGGAACGGCCTGTGCGGTTTTAAAGTATATATATATGTGTGTGTATACATATATATATATATATATATATATATATATATATATATATATATATATATATATATATATATATATATATATATTTGTTTATTATTTTTTGCATGTACAGCCACGCACGTATGGGCACGTGAAAGCGAAGGAACGGCTTGTGTGGTTGTTGTTTCTGGCACGCGTTTTGAGTTTTTCTGCGGGGGGGGGAGGGGGAGGGGGAGGATTTGCACGTACGGCCACGCATCTACGGGCATGCACTAGTATATTAAATCGCTCTAAAGTGCCAAAGCTTTTGAAGTTTTGTGAAAGGTAATATTAAATGATGCCCGACCCCAAGGCCGGATTTAGGCATCGGCAAGCTGGGCAGTTGCCCAGGGGCCTCCACAACCAGGGGGCCTCCACATGTTTCATGCAAAAAAAAATTGTAAGGAAAAATGTATTTGTGAGTGCCTGAATGGTCGTTGGTAGTTTGTGGAACAGATGTAAGATATTCATCTTGTCTCATTCTCTATTTTATAAAGAAGTTCAGATTCTTTGTTCTTGAAAAATATACTTTATGGATGACTGTAAATATGTCTTATCACCTTTTTAGTATTCTAAGGAAGGGTGGGCCTCCACCACTGAAGGCTGCCCAGGGGCCACCACATGTCTAAATCCGGCCCTGCCCAACCCCATTCCTTAGTGAGTTTCGAGAAGTGTTTAAACACCCCCACCAAAATATATGGAAAAACAACCAAATTTGATTTCTTCCAAATGTCAACAGGTTTTGAACAGCACCAGGTAACGCCGGGTATCCCTGCTAGTCGTGTACATAGGAACCAGACACAAACCACCATGTGAGATATCAAGCGGAGTAATCCTGCCTTTTTACATCACGTGTGGAGCAAAAGGCAGGGTTAAGGAATTGGTTCACTTTGTCTATCTGTCTACAAACGTCAATTTATGATCGAGAAACAACTTAATATCAATCAAATGTTATATTTTTACCATGTATCAATCAGAAAACAAACCTTGAGATTAGCAGTACTTTGGCTCTGAATTCGTCCTGACCACACATGCACAGAGAAGAGTGAGATCATTGTTTTTTTACTCTGTCTGTCTGCCTGGCAATCAAACAAAATTGAAAATCATTCCAAACAGGAAACTTGCTGTTTTTAAGTATGTCATAAAGGACACAAACAACAGGCACAAATAACTAATGTGATGTATTAAATAAAGTGGCTGTGTAAGACACTGCATCGACAGTGGTAAACTACCAAAATTTATTTTTACCTGCAACATGTGCAGGCCCCCCTAACAAACGGACGCCAACGTTGTCAGACGGAATGAAAACCCGTCATTCTTGTTACAAAAACAGCTAAAATTGATGAAAAAGCGGCCGAAATTGAAACCAACACAGTAATTACGGTCGCAATAGCAGATATAATGGAAACCAACACGTTTATTCTACACACAAGAACGGTCGTGACGGACACAAGAACGGACGATCCCAAAATAGATTGGTGGGGAACGGAAGCAAGATTGGTTATTTCCATCGCGAAACATCCGAGAGCGAAACAAAAGCGGTTCATTCCGGTTACTGTAGTGCGAACAAGATGGCGGATGCAGTAGAACGACCTGTTACGGTCTGTAAATTTTTAGTGCTTGTGCCTCGAACATAAATGTAATATAGATAATATATAGTGGGTAGTACCTGATGTAGTTTTAACAATTTATTAAACCGAATTTTGTTATGATGATAATGTTTGGTTTGCCTGTATTTCGAGCCCCCGAGTGAAGGATCGCTAGTTGTGTATGCCCAGTTCAACATAGGGGATCGTGTATGGGATCTTTTTACAGTTTTTACTTCATATTAGCTTTGTTATTTTATTGGAATTTGCAATTTATTATTACTATCAAATTTTACCTCTTGCAAATATAAACGATCAATCGTCACTGATCGCTGCAGCACGGGGCACGAATTACACGAAATGTCAGCCACACATTAAGTCAAGAGGGCGCATTTATCGCTGCTTGTATAATATCCCGTACCACAAACGGGTTTTCATTAACAGACATGATATATTCAAGGCAGACTACGTTAAAGTTAACTTATCATAACTTCAAGAACTTTTCAAGCCGCCATGTTTTCCACGTTATGGTAACCGGAATGAATCGTTTTCACTTCGGTCTCCGCCGTTTCGCGACGGAAATAACCGATGTTGCTTCCATACCCCACCGTTCTATTTCGGGATTGACCGTTCTTGTGTCCGTCACGACCGTTCTTGTGTGTAGAATAAACGTGTTGGTTTCGGTTATATTTGCGATTGTGACCGTAATTACTTTGTTGGTTTCAATTTAGGCCGCTTTTTCATCAATTTTAGCTGTTTTTGTAATAAGAATGACGGGTTTTCATTCCGTCTGACAACGTTGGCGTCCGTTTGTTAGGGGGGCCTGATGTGGCAGGTCTACAAGAGCTCCGCATGGTTGTCATTGCTGTTGTTGTGGTGGATCTTGTTGGGGGTCGATTTTTGAAATTTGCACCCATTGGTCGGACATTCCTGACTCCACCCACATTTGTCGCTTGACTCCATCCACCATGGCATCCAGACTAAATAATGTAGCTGATGTGGTGAATTGAAGGTCGTGACATGCGATCACATGTTGCACGGCTCGAGCATGGAATAGATAAAGCTAAGGTTCCGCTCGGTCGGGGGGATTGTTCCAGGGGCATTGTCGTTTACGGCGGCGGTTCACTTGGTGCTCGTTGAATGGTGAGAATTGAGAGTATATCGGACTCCGGGCTTATACTGAATTATTTTGCGGTGATTGGTTGCGCGTGTATACCTTACTGCTTATGTACTCCTTGCTGCACCTGTATCCCCTGATGTGCCCGTAGAAGCGGCTTCAATCAAATGGAATAAAGCCTACACTCTGAAGGTTCTTCTCTCGTTTTCATTTCAATTTATTCCATTTGGTTTTCTCGGCTCTCTCAACCAACGATGGACAAGATCTACAAACCAGAGAGGTTCGACGCAGACCCAAACGCGACTGACTCAGAAATGAAATGGTCGCATTGGTTCCGTTCCTTCTCACACTATCTGACCATCATCGAAGAGGGAGCCGACAAATTGGCCGCCCTTGTGAATCATGTCTCGCCCAGCGTATACAGGCTCTTCTCGGAGTGTGACACCTACGAAGCAGCGATCGACGTGCTGCAGGCGCTCTACGTGAAGCGCAAGAACGAGGTATACATACGACATCTTCTCAACACACGCAAGCAAGCAGCCGGGGAGACAATCGATCAGTTCCTGCAAGCTCTGAAACAGCTGGGAAAAGACGGCAGCTTCCGGGCCGTAAACGCCGAGGAACACCGAAATGAAGCGACCCGGGAGGCATTTATCCAAGGACTCAGATCAGCCCACATACGGCAACGCTTACTAGAGAAAGCGCAACCCACTCTTGAAAAGGTAGTGGACCAGGCTCGAGCGATGGATACGGCTCAGCAGCAATCTGAGTCATTTGGGACACCGATGCTGCTAATGAACGCCGCTACGCTGGAAACTCAAGGAACCCCACAGACACAGACACAGCCTGACACAGGGGATGGAGAAAAACCCGAGGAGTCGGATACCCAGACCTCGTCAAACTCCTCAGCAACTACTCCAGTTGGTAAATGCTTCTTTTGTGGGTACAAAAGACACCTCCGCCACAAATGCCCCGCCAGAGATGCCACATGCATGAATTGTGACAAGAAAGGGCATTATGCCAGGGTATGTAAATCTACTCTAAGGAGAAATAAACCCACTTCTGCGGCTCTCTACTCACAAAAGAAACTAACTGCAGCCTCACCGGGGAATCTATCCAAGGCTATCATCAACGTACGAATTAACGGGAATATGGCTGAGGCTCTGATTGATACCGGTAGCTCTGAAAGTTTCGTCAACAGCTCGCTAGTGAAGGGCAGGAAATGGAAGATCCACCCGACAGACAATACGGTATGCATGGCCGCCACATCACTACAGTCCCGCGTACGAGGGTACTGCAATGTTGAATTGGACGTAAAAGGGTACACGCATCGGGATGTAAGGGTACTGGTGCTTTGTGATTTATGCGCAGACGTAATTCTGGGTCATAATGTCCTCAAGCAGCACACGAGTGTCGAAATACCCTTTGGAGGAAGCAAACCTCGTCTAATTTTAAATGCTTTGACCACCGCAGAGGTAACATCCCCCCAGCTGTTTGCTAACTTGTCGCCGGTCTGTAAACCGATGGCGATCAAATCGCGGCGATATACCACTGCTGATATGAACTTCATCACTTCAGAGACCAAGCGATTACTGGAAGAAGGAATTATAGAACCGAGCGATTCGCCATGGCGCGCACAGGTGTTGGTCACCGCCAATCAGAATCATAAGAAACGAATGGTTGTCGATTATTCCCAAACGGTCAATCGTTTCACCCAACTCGATGCCTACCCTTTGCCGCGCATAGACGAGATGGTCGAACGCGTGGCCAATTATAAGATATTCAGCACCATCGATTTGCGAAGCGCCTATCATCAAATTCCCATCCGAGAGGAAGACAAACCTTACACCGCATTCCAGGCAGGTAGACGCCTCTACCAATTCAGGAGGATTCCGTTCGGTGTCACAAATGGAGTAGCTTGCTTCCAACGAGTTATGGACGACATCATCTCAGATGAAAACCTCAAAGACACTTTTGTTTACGTGGACAATGTCACAGTGTGCGGTAGGGATCAGGGGGAACATGATATGAATCTGGACAGATTCTTGAGCATTGCTAGTAAATATAATCTGACCCTCAACTACGAGAAATGCGTATTCTCAGCAAGGTCAATTGACCTTCTCGGCTACACAATAGCCGACGGCACGATTAAGCCAGATCCTGAACGATTGTGCCCACTTCGTGAGCTACCCCCACCTCAGGACCTGCAGACAATGCGCCGGGTGATCGGCATGTTCGCTTACTATGCAAGATGGATTTCCCAATACTCCGAGAAAATACATCCCCTAGTGCATTGCAAAAACTTCCCACCAGATGCCGCTGTTGTAAAAGCTTTCCACAGCCTCAAAGATGATATCAGTAATTCCGTGGTATTATCGATCGATAGCTCGGTGCCCTTCGTGGTGGAAACAGATGCTTCTGATCACGCGATAGCTGCTACGCTTAATCAGTCTGGGCGACCCGTCGCGTTCTTCTCGAGAACTCTCTCTGGAAGCGAGCAGAGACACTCGGCAATAGAGAAGGAAGCGTACGCCATTGTCGAAGCCCTACGTAAATGGAGACACTATTTACTGGGAAACCATTTCACGCTCGTCACGGACCAATGATCCGTGGCATTCATGTTTGATGGGAAAAATAACGGGAAAATTAAGAATGAAAAAATTATGAGATGGTGGATAGACCTAGCCTGCTATAGTTACGACATAGTTTACCGGCCCGGGAGGGAAAACCCTGCTGCAGACACCTTCTCTCGGGTCTACTGTTCGGCGACAATCAGTCGGGCTTTGCAAGACTTCCATGTGTCTCTGTGCCACCCGGGGGTAACCAGAATGGCACATTTCGTGCGCAGACAAAACCTTCCCTATTCTATTGAAGATATTAAACAAATGAATGCTTCATGCCCTGTTTGTGCTGAACTAAAACCCAGATTCTATGGCGCGGCTTCTGGCAGATTGATCAAGGCCACTTCTCCCTTCGAGAGACTAAACATTGACTTCAAAGGGCCCCTGCCGACCGAGACAGACAACAGATACATATTCACTGTTGTTGATGAATATTCAAGGTTCCCTTTTGCATTTCCGTGCTCGGATATGACCTCGGGCACTGTCGTGAGATGTCTCTCTGACCTCTTCGCTATGTTTGGGAAACCTTCGTACATACATTCAGACAGAGGGCCGTGTTTCATGTCGGCCGGGCTAAAACAATTCCTATTAGAGCACGGCATAGCAACTAGTCGAACGACGGGTTACAACCCACAGGGTGATGGGCAGGTGGAACGATATAATGGAGTTATTTGGAAAGCCGTAACTCTGGCGTTGAAATCGAGAGGACTGGGCCCTGAGCGGTGGGAGGTTACCCTTCTCGACGCTCTGAATTCCATACGCTCTTTGCTCTGCACGTCCACCAATGCAACTCCTCACGAACGAATGTTTACTCACCAGTGGCGTTATGTTGACGGCCAATCGGTGCCCAACTGGCTAACCCATCCCGGAACAGTGTTCATGAAACGCCCGGTACGACAAAGCAAGTATGAACCCATGGTGGAGGGGGTCGAACTCATCGATGCTAATCCAGAGTATGCTCATGTCAGGCTCCCGGATGGCAGGGAGACCACTGTGTCGGTTCGCCATTTGGCTCCCTCAGGTACTCCTCCCGCAGGTACACCACCATCTGGCACTCCTCCCTCTGACATCCCCTCCCCAGGTGTTCCCCCCCCCCCCCCAGGAACTCCACCCGAGAATGGTGGGGACGGAGCTGCCGCGTTCCACCCGAGAGCGATCGGGGAGTCATCCCCGGCACGAGTCGAGGTTCACCAAGAGGATCGGAAGCCTCCCTCAAGTGAAACCGCCATTTACTCCCAGAGAGGTCGACGGATAATACCCCCTTGCCGACTCAATCTGTAAAGGGGATTATCGGCATCCTCGATGCTCATGCTCTTATATGCTCATTACATAATATATCGATGCTCATTACCATGCTCCTACAACTCAAAATAATCCTCACTGCTTGGCATGTATGCTTCTGTAGATTAGATAGTTCGCATTGCTTGAAATGTATACTCCTGTAGCGCTGAAGTAATCATGGTGCGTTAGTTGGGCCTCTAGTTACATTTTAAAGACGGGGAAAATGTGGTGAATTGAAGGTCGTGACGTGCGATCACATGTTGCACGGCTCGAGCACGGAATAGATAAAGCTAAGGTTCCGCTCAGTCGGGGGGATTGTCCCAGGGGCATTGTCGTTTACGGCGGCGGTTCACTTGGTGCTCG
Source organism: Eptatretus burgeri (assembly GCF_056783735.1). NCBI lineage: Eukaryota > Metazoa > Chordata > Myxini > Myxiniformes > Myxinidae > Eptatretus > Eptatretus burgeri. The sequence goes on along the minus strand of NC_140973.1, from coordinate 49,646,783 downwards.
TTGAATGGTGAGAATTGAGAGTATATCGGACTCCGTGCTTATACTGATTTATTTTGCGGTGATTAGTTGCGCGTGTATACCTTACTGCTTATGTACTCCTTGCTGCACCTGTATCCCCTGGTGTGCCCGTAGAAGCGGCTTCAATCAAATGGAATAAAGCCTACACTCTGAAGGTTCTTCTCTCGTTTTCGTTTCAGCTGACATCTTAGTTTTCTGGTGGGCCTAAAACATCATGCCTGTCAGCCTCTGCTGATTATACACTGCTGGGTTTGTTGCGTCAGATTTCCATTGGCTTTGTTTGGGTCGAATGTTGTTCATGATGAGGAACCTCAAAAAATCCAATCATATGTCAAATAAAAATGATTAGGAATGTTTAATCAAGCCTGCCAGCACATACAGAACCAACCAATCCTCCTGAGAAAAAGTTGTGTCATTTTTGAACGGCCCCATATTGTGGTTGAACAATCTGTGACCGTGTGACGAATCAGCTGTTCTAATAAACCCTGCAGGAGGCTGACATGAATGAGGTGTCGAGTTAATATTTTAATAGCGCATTATATGTGCGTTAACAAATCAGCCCGTTACCGTATTTTGTCGCAGGTGGTGACCACAGTACGTTCATTCTTGTTTGCCATCCTCTAAAATCTCACTCGTTTCATCATGGTCCCTGGTCAATTGCTCCGATGAAGAGTTAATACCTGGAAAGTCAGCCTCTCCTTACTTCCCAGAACAGTGGTTAGGCCTAAGTCACATTTGCTCTACGGCGAGGATACGGCGGCCGTACGCCCTCTGAATTGACAGAAACGTGTGGCAGCCGCAGAGTTTCTGCGGTGACCTCAGGGTGGCCCTATGCCATTTGGCTATCTTTTACAGGCCGTAGGGGTCGCCGTGGAAATATAACGCGGAGTTATAACTTTTTTCATTTCTACGTTGGCCGTAGCAATTCGACATGCCGTAGTTGTGTTCCACGTCGACTGTACGTAGGGCATACGGTGGGCTTGCGTTATTCGTGCGGCTGCCGTAGTCTCTTATCAATGAACAATGAATTTTGCCCTAAAACCGAATACATTTTAAAAAACCGAACACAACGAAGCGTTCATGTTTGTTCACGTGTCTCCCCCACCTGTTCGAGCCGCATCTTCGCGCTTTGTTCATTCAGTTCGTCGGTGGAAGTCCTTGTGAAAGCATCTCTCGTGTTTCGATCGCTACTTTACCTCGTGTTTTCACCTTGATTTGTGCTGTTTTTTTTTTTACTCATCTTATGTTTTAATTAATAACAAAACAGCAATCCGATCACGTGGTGTGACGGACTGTCGGGCAAGGATTTAATTTCACAGAAAAACCGGTTGTAATTTGGAATATCCATGATTACCTCAGCCCGATGCGTTTTATGAAAGTGATTGTGGTTCTGGCGGCATCATGTTTGATGAGCTGCCCTGGGGGCAGCGCTCACAGAGTGCATGAGCGATCAGAACCCAGGCCGGAGCTCGAGCCTGTGTGAACGTTTGGATTGGTGATTGTACCAGTTTACATACAATACACCGCCACCGAAGGTCATTTACTCATCTTATTTTACCTTAAACATGGGGAATTTCAGTTGAAAGTGGGTTTTCTTGGGGTCCAGGAACAGACTAATTCACTCCATTATTTCTTATTGGGAAAATAGTTTGGGAATCGAACTTTTTGCAATCCGAACAGCCTCCTGGAACGAATTCAATTCGGATTCTGGGGGCACCACGTACTGGTATATTCCGAACTGTTATATTTTTATTTCAGTAAAAAAAGAAATGGTATATATACCCACTCGTTACTGTCCGCCTGGCCGCACGTTCGCCTTAGGGCCCCCCTGCGGACGCCTTGCGGGCACCTTGAGGCTACCTTGCGTCTGCCTTGAAAATTATATGGCTGCCGCAGGGACGCCCTAAGGTCACCGTGCGACATCAAATCAAGGACCGTACGGCACCCCCACGTTTTCAGTCTCCACAATTTCTAAATACGCCGTGCGGCTCCCCGAAAAATAAAGCATATGTGACTGCTACATTGTGTGACCGTGGAAATACTGCGGCCGCCGTATAATTGCTAGTGGCCGTAGATTTTGGAGACCCCACGGCCGCCGTGGAAAATGTGACTTAGGCCTAAGTATGATATCTGGTTGCAATACTTTGTTTTCGATGTTCACACTCAATGGGATCATTAGCTCTTATGTGAGCGGTACTGACATGTTTTCAGTCCATGCTTTTTGTTCATGTTCCCACAAATTTTCTCGAACTGGGATATCAAAATTTTTGTAGATGTTCCTGTGGTTAACATTACAAACTCTGTTGCGTCGTTTGTGTACAGCTATTCTTACATGAGATTTAATTTTTTTTTTTTGTGTTCAGTCATGAAGCATAACATATCACTCTCTTTGTTAATGCCAATTCCACCCCTCAACTATCTCTCTATCTCTCTCTCTCTCTCTCTCTCTCTCTCTCTCTCTCTCTCTCTCTCTCTCTCTCTCTCTCTCTCTCTCTCTCTCTCTCTCTCTCTCTCTCTCTCTCTCTCTCTCTCTCTCTCTCTCTCTCTCTCTCTCTCTCTCTCTCTCTCTCTCTCTCTCTCTCTCTCTCTCTCTCTCTCTCTCTCAGTGTATAGCAACGTTTCGTGAGGCATTGCTCTCCCAAACTCCATTCCCCCTTCCTAGCTCCCCCCTTCTTCATCCACTCCTAGCTTCCCCTTCTTCACTAACTCCTCGCTCCTCTCCCCCCACCCCTCCCTTTCCTCCTTCCTCTCTGCCTCCTCTCCCCTTCTCTTTCTCTACCCTCCTCCCATTCACACCACCATCAGCAAAGAGATGGGGTGTATTTACTCATGTGTGTGTGTATATATATATATAGATATGGGGTGTGTGTATATGTGTGTGTTTTTTTTTCTACCCCTGTTAACCTATTCTCCCCCACTCCCCCCACCCCCAAGGCCACCTCTTTCCATGTTTCCAGTTTTTCTTTTCTGAGAGTTTGTCGTTATATCCATCCTCTTTGTCCTCCTTTATTCTTCATTCTTCCCCACATCCTTTGTTTGTCCAATTATCCCTCTATTTTTCCTCACTCCTGCTTTTGGTGTATTTTCCACCTCTCTCTCTGCTATTTCTTGTGTTCTGTTACGTCCTGATCCGTTTTATGTCCCATCTCCTTCATGAGCCTCGACATTGTGCAGGGTGTCTCAGAAGTGTGCACTCATAGAGACGAACTCGTATAACCACCCGCAGAAGTGAAGAATATTTTCACTCTGTGTTTCATTTTTAGAGGAGCAAGGACGACCATTACGAGTTTGATCAGCAACATTTCCGGTGTAATTCGATCATTGAAACATTTCCCAACGAATAGTTGAGTTGGCTTTGGCTTCTCGGAGTGTTTTTCATGAAATAACTCGTATGTCTTGCTCTGACTTCTTTCACAAACATGAACCAAGTAATGACACCAGTTCCACCTTCTCTTGATCGGTAGGTGAAGTTAGCCATCAGGGTATATTAATTCCTGAAATAAGTTAAACCAACATTAGGAATGTGTTTAACTTTAAGAATATAAAGCCTCTATTTATCTGAGTCCAGACTTTTGAAACAGCCTGTATACAAAACATTTGCAGTATGGTGTTCGGTTTATTATCAAAGATACATGGTTTTGGAACAAAGAAAGGTTTTTATTTTTTATTTTTTCAAGTAGTGAAACTTCACATATATAGGGCTGATTACTGATGTGAACTTTTGGAATTTCCAGCACGTGACCACTGCACAGCGACCCATAATTTGGGTGATGGTTGGAGCCTCCTGGTACTGTGCTGACTCGTATGCAGCTGATCCCACCCTCATTCCCCGTTTCTGTTGCTCCATCTGTAAACAGAACACAATTTACTCTCCGCTGCTCTACACGAGCACTTCTACATAAAAAGCTAATGGGTGGCTTTAACTACCGCTAATGTACCATGTCGTGGGATGGTGGGATGGTTCGCACGTAAATCAATACCTTCCTATGCCAGGCAACCTGACAGTGGCATCTCGGATGAAGCTAACGGTCTCGACTCCTCGGGGTGTGTTCTTATGGACATTAACAATGGGAAATGGCTCATTATCGACAAGCAGTCTCACTTGTGCGTCAGGACGTTTACACGGCAATCTGCGTTAAAGTGCGAGCGGAGACCTTTGATCGATTCCTCGTCTTTACGTGAAGCTGAATTCCTACTTAGCCTCATCAATTTCGCATGAACGTGCAACATTAATGGCCTTGCTTCGAAGGCTCCGTATGGATTTCCACCTGACCGAAGAACCAAGAGATCCCCCCCAAGGGCTCGTAGAGCCGGGGCCGATTTGGGTGGTGCATCCGAGGAGCCACCTATAGATGACAGTCATGTTCAAAGCCCTGGGTAAATGCAAATTTTAATCGTCCATAAGAGTCGAATATAATTCTGACGGACATTGTTGCAACTCGTAGGCCCGACATCTGTCTCATGGTCTTCCATTCGATGACGACTCACGGACCCACACCTGCCAGGCGTCACCATGATCGGAACGTCTGCCGCTGGAAATGGCTTTGGGACATCAATTAGACGCAGGCTTACATTTTATGTTCACATTACCTTCGCCTTCTTTAAGTGGCCTTTAAAGGCCGAGCAAGTGCAAATGTCATTATGATGCTCGGCGGGAAGCACCACCACCTTAAGGACACCCACGCCGAGGGCCGGAGGGAATAGCACATCTTTGTTCTCGCTTCATTTATAGGAAACTCTTTGTTCTCCGCAGCGGAATCCGCGCTTTATTCCGGGGAACGCGACTTTCAAACGGGAATTCTCACCGCAAGAGGCGAAACATTCTCTCAGCTTGTCGTGGAATCAATTCGTCGGCGCAGGTAGCGCACGGCAAGGTGCTTCACACAGCTCGAGACAAACCTCCTGTGCATGGTTCGCATTATTAAATTGGCTTTGCGTTTGTTCCCGCTGCGCAATGTGCATGTCTAACCAGTCTTGCGGCTCCGAGATGATGTGACTTGGCCTTGCAGTTTATGTAACTCCTCTTTGGCCTTTTTATCCCCGGACCGAGGGTCTTGCGCGTCGTGTGCCTGGACGCACCGTGGTGGAAACATTTCATGGCTTTTGCGTCTTTTAAGACCCGTTTTCGCACCTGGATGTGCACGGGTCATATTCGGAAGTTTATCAACATGTCCAAATACATCCAGTTATAGCGGCCGTCCATAAATTACAATAAACATTTTTGGTAATTTTAATCCAGCTCCAGTACCTCACCAACCTCACCCGTAATGTTCCCTCACTCTGAGCCAAAGACCGTCCCTCCCCAATTATTACTGACACTGTAAGACAACAACCTTCCTCCGCAATACTCCATAACCATGGGACGATCGGGCCAAACCCGGGTTACATGACATATGGATGGTCCCAAAGCCAAACAATCTGGAGTAGACGTGCAGTACCGCCTTCCTCGGCACTACCCACTGTAGAACGTGGTTAAACATGGCAACGGATGGGTGTGATGACAGGATAACATGGTGGTGGGCTTGCAGTGTTGCAGAATTGCATCATGACGTTTGTGTCGGCCTCATACAGCAGATCGTTAATGTAACAAACCACCATTAAAGATCTCTAAAATCTGTCTCAACACATCTATCGATACCTGTCGTTCGACACCTGCTGTCGTCTTTGCAATCGACTTGTATACCAGGATTATTCCTCCCCACGAGTCGTTTTATGTATTTTTATGTCACTACTCAATCACTGCTGAACACATGCTGCAAAATCATTACAAGATTTCACTGTTCATGCATGTCAAGGATTTCTTAACGTTACAACATGACGGACTACCAAACTGTTTGTGCCCAACAACGGCCAGCAAAATATGGTGCCGGATGTTTCCAGCTTTATTGCAGATCACATGGTCCGGTCACTGCCCAATTTACCTTCCCTGCCACTCTTGGACAGTTTTCACAATCGCCCTACCCATATCCACACTCTACCTTACTCACTCCAAACAGGAAATGGATCAGATAGAGTCTTTTGGGTGCTGATGCTGTAGTTTTACAGCTTCACAGGTGCATTAGGAGATCATCTCAAACAGTTTTGGAACGGACGTTTGTATTGGCGAAGTCACAAAGAGGATTATCATATGAAAATGTGTTCAAAAGCTGAGACTCAATGGCAGACAATTTTAATGCACTACCAAACACCTTGCACTACCAAGGCCGAATCTAATTTGCGACGTGTGTGGCGGCAGAACCGAAGGCGTACACCATACACGTCCTTATAATTAAAACTAGAGCGAAGTCGATGGCGCGCCATCGACAATCCCCACGCTTCCCACCTTAGGCACAGTTGAGTTCCATCAGGAATGACCCAATATCAAAATCGTGATGCATTTCCTGCATCTCCAAATGTTGATTGCACATACAAAGTTTCATTTAAAAAATGTTTTGAAACATACCTGTAATTACATTTTTTTATTTTTGACCTTTTGACCCCACCCAAGGATCCAGGGGACAAAGCAAAAAATGATTTTGCTCCCATACATTCTTGCCATGTGGTGATCATAACTACTACGTTTGGTGAATTTCTTCACAACCGTTTAGGAGGAGATAGCGTGAGGGACAGACTGACAGACAAACAGAGCTGATTCCAACATCCCCCCCCATTAAAACGTTTGTGTGTGTGTGTGTGTGTGTGTGTAGGGGGGGGATAATGATTTACTACCTTTGTCATCGAAGGTGAACGGAGGTTGTTTTCAACCATCTGGCTGTTTGTCTGCAAGCAGGATATCTAAAAAAAGTTGTCTGGATTCGGACGAAATTTTGGAGACAGGTTGAGTGTGTGACAACGCCAAATTAGTTAGATTTTGGTTAAGATCTTGATCTGGATACAATAACTTTTTAAAAGTGATTTGTCAACATTGAGTGATGGAGCCAAAACTTTTATGACTTTATAGGATGATATTTCAAAAAGTTGTCGACAGATTATGATAAAACTTGGTGGATGATTTGGGTAGATGACAAGAACAAGCTGATTCGATTTTGGTTCAGGTGCAGTTCCAGATCTGGCCAATCAATGGGATAAAAAAAATGTAAACTGTTCAGCCTGACGGAGGTATGCGCTCCACTGAGTGCTCTTCCATTTTAACTGGGTGTGTGACTTTTTGAAATATCATGCTATTTATCCTTTTTGGCCCCATCTCTCAACGGTGAAGACATAAAAAATTTTTGTTATTGTATCCGGATCCGAGTCTTCACCAAAATCGAATCAATTCGTCCTTGTCACACACCCAATCTGTGTGCCGAGTTTCGTCCGAATCTGTCCACAACTTTTTGAGATATCCTGCTCATAAACAGACAAAGAAACAGACAAACAAACAGGGGTGAATATATAACGTCCATCAACCTCCGGAAGTGGAGGTAATGAAATAGCGAGATGTGACACACAAATGGTTGGATGGATTTTGCAAGCAGAAGACAGAGTGAAACAACAACTAGAAAGAGCATCCAGAGATTGCAGACCCTCGCCACAACTTGCTTTATGTAGTGTTTGTGCTTTGGTGTCTTTGTGTGGCGTGCAGATGATGCTTTGATGACGTTGGTTTGTGTTCATACTGCGGACAAACAGACCTTTTTGGTTATATTTCATAGATTCACGTTCCAATCGTATGTATTTTATTGACTTGCTCATATTCTCAATCGTGATAAAATGTGAGGTATGTAGAGCGTTGACTGAGCTGGCAAATGGAAAAGCACCAGGTGCCAATGAAATTCCAATATAACTCTTGAAGGAAGTTTGGGTGGAGGCAATCAAAATTTTAACAGCTATCTGTACACAGATCTGGAGCAGGATTGTGTGGCCTAAAATGTGGAAGCAGTCAGTCTATATCCCATTGCCAAAGAAAGGGAATCCAAGAGAATGTTCAAATAACTGAACCATCACATTGATTTCATATGCTAGCAAGATATTGCTAAAGATCATTCAACACAGTATAGAAGACTTTTTATTAAGCGAGAAATGCCTGTTGAGCATGCAGGTTTCAGAAGAGGAAGTGGTACTAGAGATGAAATCGCAAATCTGAGGTGGATAATGGAAAAAGCAAGAGAATATCAAAGGAAGGTGTATCTGTTTTATAGATTATAGCAAAGCTTGCGATTGTGTTGATCATGAATTGATGTGGATTATGTTGAGGGAAATGGGAATGTCAGAGCACCTGACATGTCTGATATAATAATCCTGTACTCTAAACAAGAAACTGCAGTAAGAACAGAGTATGAAGAGAGAGAATGGTTTGGAATTTGAAAAGAGGTCAGATAGGAATGTGTCCTCTCAACTTACTTGTTTAATTTGTATCGTGAGTACATCATGAGGAAATCAAACATGTATGACATTGACGCTAGAGTCAGGATTGAAGGAAGACGTAGTATCAACAATCTAAGAAGGTATTATCTGCACAGCCTGGCGGAGGAATGTGCACCACTGAGTGGTGAAGATCCGTCAGTGCTAAAAGGTCTAACATCTATGCTAACAAGCTCGAATGAGCTAAGATCCTCGTCCTCTTAATGATGACGTCATAAAAACGAATATGACGTCATTGTGATGTATCAGGTTTGCGATAAATAATTATCTGTGCTAATGCCCAGCTTGATTCCCGCAAAGAAAATTCAAACAGCTTGCCTAGTTTCGGAGATCATGGTATAGGCGATCTCCATTAGCTGCAATATACTGACGTCAACTTTTTTTCTAGGAAGAATTTCCAAAATCGGAGATGGTTACTAGCTGCGCGTGGGCTTTCTGCATATACATGGCAAGTTTCACGAAGATCCGATGAAAACTCTGGGTTGTGAAACAAAAAATGGAAAAAAATAGGAATGATGTCATAAAAATTGATATGACGTCATAGTGATGTATCATATGTGCGGTAATTCATCTCTGCTAATGCCATGTTCGATTCCCGCAAACAGAATTCAAAAAGCTTGCCTAGTTTCGGAGATAATTTTTTAGGCGATTTCCATTAGCGGAGATATTTTGACGTCATAACTTTTTTCTAGGAGGAATTTTCAAAATCGGAGATGGTTACTGTTTGCGCAGGGTATTTTTATATATACGAATATACCAAGTTTCAGGAAGGTTTGATGAAAACTGTAGCTATGAAACAAAATAGTTTCAGAGATAATGGTTGAGGCGATTTCCATTAGTGGCGATATTATGACGTTAACTTTTTTTCTAGGAGGAATTTTCAAAATCAGAGATGGTTACTGTTTGCGCGTGGGCTTTCTGCATATACATGGCAAGTTTCATGAAGATCCGATGAAATCTCTGGGTTGTGAAACAAAAAATGGCAAAAAATAGGAATGATGTCATAAAAATTGATATGACGTCATAGTGATGTATCATATGTGCAGCAATTAATCTCTGATAATGCCCTGTTCGATTCTCGCAAACAGAATTCAAAAAGCTTGCCTAGTTTCGGAGATAATTTTTTAGGCGATTTCCATTAGCGGAGATATTTTGACGACATAACTTTTTTTTCTAGGAGGATTTTTCAAAATCGGAGATGGTTACTGTTTGCGCAGGGTATTTTTACATATACGAATATACCAAGTTTCAGGAAGCTTTGATGAAAACTGTAGCTATGAAACCAAATAGTTTCAGAGATAATGGTTTAGGCGATTTCCATTAGTGGCAATATTATGACGTTAACTTTTTTTCTAGGAGGAATTTTCAAAATCAGAGATGGTTACTGTTTGCGCGTGGGCTTTCTGCATATACATGGCAAGTTTCATGAAGATCCGATGAAAACTCTGGGTTGTGAAACAAAAAATGGCAAAAAATAGGAATGACGTCATAAAAATTGATATGATGTCATAGTGATGTATCATATGTGCAGCAATTAATCTCTGATAATGCCCTGTTCGATTCTCGCAAACAGAATTCAAAAAGCTTGCCTAGTTTGAGATAATTTTTTAGGCGATTTCCATTAGCGGAGATATTTTGACGTCATAACTTTTTTTCTCGGAGGAATTTTCAAAATCGTAGATGGTTACTGTCCGCGCAGGGTATTTTTACATATATACGCTAAGCTTCAGGAAGTTTCGATGAAAACTGTAGGCTGTGAAACAAATGAAACAAAAAACAAAAAATGTCAAAAAATAGGAATGACGTCATAAAAATTGATATGACGTCATAGTGATGTATCATATGTGCGGTAATTCATCTCTGCTAATGCCCTGTTCGATTCTCGCAAACAGAATTCAAAAAGCTTGCCTAGTTTCGGAGATAATTTTTTCGGCGATTTACATTAGCGGAGATATTTTGACGTCATAATTTTTTTCTCGGAGGAATTTTCAAAATCGGAGATGGTTACTGTCTGCGCAGGGAATTTTTACATATATATGCCAAGTTTCAGGAAGTTTCGATGAAAACTGAAGGCTGTGAAACAAAAAAGTCCACAAGAACAACAACGTGAGTGAGACCGAGATCCTCCACGAGGATATAAAAAGGACGAACCTCCATGCTAAAAGGACGAACATCTGTGCTATAAGAACTGTCCAAATGACTAACATCCATGCTAAAAGGACTAACATTTGTGCTAAAAAGCACTAACATCAATGCTAAAAAGCACAATCCTCCATGTGAAAAAGGACGAACATCCATGCTAAAAAGGAGGAACATTTGTGATAAAAAGCACTAACATCCATGCTAAAAGGACTTGTAACATCTGTGATAAAAGCACTGTCCAAATGACTAACATCTGTGATAAAAGGACCAACATCTGTGATAAAATTACGAACATTGACTGAGCAGTCTTATGTCACTTGCCATCACCTTGATTTTGAAAACGTGCATTAAAGCTGGAAACACCTGACTTACATTGCCTTCAGAAAGTATTCACATCCCTTGACTTTTGCCACATTTTGTTGTGTACAGCCTGAATTTAAAATGGATTAAATTAAAAAAAATTGTCACCAATCTACACAAAATACCCCATAATGACAAAATGAAAACCTGTTTTTCGAAATTTCCACAAATTAATTAAAAATGAAAAGCTGAAATGTTTTGTGTCAATAAGTATTCAACCCCTTTGCTATGACACTCCAAATTGATCTAGGTGCATCCAATTTCCTTTGATCGTCCTTGAGATGTTTATACAACTTGATTGGAGTCCATCTGTGGCCAATTCAAATGAATGGACATGATTTAGAAAGAAACACACCTTTCTATGTAAAGTACCACAGTTGCCAGTGCATGTCAGAGCAGAAACTCAACCATGAAGTCCAAGGAACTGTCCATAGAACTCTGAGATAGAATTGTGAGGAGGCATACCTCGTAGATCTGAGGAAAGGTAAAAAACAATATGTAGAGTGTTGAAAGTTACCAAGAGCACAGTGAGCTTCATCATTAGGAAATGGAAAGAATATGGAATTACACAGACTCTTCCTGGAGCTGTCCGTCTGACCAAACTGAGCAACCGGGCAAGAAGGACCTTGGTCAGAGAGGTTACTAATAACCCGATAACCACTCTGACAGAACTACAGAGTTCCTTGGCTGAGATGGGAGAACCTGCTGGAAAGACAGCAATCTCTCCTGCACTTCACTCATCTAGGCTTAATGGGAGAGTGGACAGATGGAAGCCATGACTGAAAAAGGCATATGACATTACACCTGGAGTTTGCAAAAGGCACGTGAAAGACTCAGAGGATGAGGCAAACGTTCCTCTGGTTTGATGAGATGAAAAATGAAGTCTTTGGCCTGAATCCAAAGTACTATATCTGGCAGAAACTGAGCACAGCTCATCACCCATCTAACGCCATCCCTTCAGTGATGCATGCTGGTGGCAGCATCATGCAGTTGGGATGCTTTTCAGTTACAGGGACTGGAAGACTTGTAAGGCGAGAGAGAACAATGAATGGAGCCAAATATGGGCAAATCCTTTAGGAGAACCTGCTTCAAAGTTCAAAAGACCTTAGACTATGGTGAAGATCTAGGTTCTATCAAAACAATGACCCCATGCATACAACCAAAGCAACAATGGAATGGCTTCGGAACAAGAACGTGAAAGTCCTTGAGTGGCCCAGTCAAAGCCCAGACTTGAATCCCATTGAGTATATGTGGAAAGACTTGAAGATTACTGTTCACCGACATTATCCATCCAACTTGACAGAGCTTGAGCAAATCTGTAGGGAAGAATGGGAGAAAATCCCCAAATCCAGATGTACAAAGCTCATACAGATGTACCCAAGAAGACTCGAAGCTGTAATCGCTGCCAAAGGAACTTTTACAAAGTATTCACTCAGGGGGTCGAATACTTATTGAATGAGGCAAGACATTTCAGCTCTTCATTTTTAATTAATTTGTGAAAATCTCTAAAAACATGTTTTCACTTTGTCATTAAAGGGTATTTTGTGTAGATCGGTGAAAAAAATTTAAATTTAATCCATTTTAAATTCAGCCTGTAACACAACAAAATGTGACAAAAGTCAAGGGGTGTGAATACTTTCTCAATGCACTGTCGGTCTTTGATAATTATCTACGCTATAAACACAAATTCCATGAACAATTATGAATCTATCATTGTATCATTTTGCATTAAAATCCAAAAAAAATGAAACGATCTAACCTCTTGAGCTCATAACAGCACACACGAACACACACACACACACACACACACACGAACACACACACACACACACACACACACACACACACACACACACACACACACACACACACACACACACACACACACACACGTAAATAGTTGGTCAAACGAGGTACACCATTGAGTGTGTGCTTCATAACCTGTTGCAGCCCATCTGGCATTCACTTTGTTCAGAACTCTATCAGCTTAGATGATGCTGTTACTTCCAATGCATTGTTGGTGGGCAAGGTTGCTCGTTCTTGCATTTTTAGTGCTTCTTACAGACATTCTTTGACCTGACGTAATGCAGATTTGTCTGATGAAGAATGATTCAATGACAAACAAACTGTACAGCATCCCAAAAGTACTTATTTGGGAGTTGCACGCTCCATTCACCATGCAGTACCATGCATCAACTTCAAGAATGCTTTCCATTGTGTTTCCTCACAAGGTGCATTCTTTGAGGTGGGCAAACAAACATTAAGTAATTCCTTAGGCTAACAAATTTTAGTTCAACTAATGTAATCATATAACTCCTCATAATTGTGTATCTTTCCAAAAATGTTCACAAGCTCCTTTGATCTTTTGTTGTAACTTTTATTGATTAGCACTCATTGACACAACCATGACAAAATCATTTTCATATTCCTATGTTTTTGCTCCTGGAAACAGGACATCCTGCACCTGCTGGCAATTCCTGTGACCTGTTTGACTTTCTCTCGTGTTCATAAACCTCTTCCTTTGTTATCTATCCCTGCTGTATCCTCACATAATATTTATACTTTGAAATGAAAACCTGCTGAGGAAGCATTGCCAAGATCAACGTGTGATGGAGATAGGATATTGTGAATGCTTGCTATATTATAAGGAACATCTATATCCCATTCCCTCACCACCCTTTTCAACCCTCCCTCTCACCCTTCCATCTCTCTCTCTCTCTCTCTCTCTCTCTCTCTCTCTCTCTCTCTCTCTCTCTCTCTCTCTCTCTCTCTCTCTCTCTCTCTCTCTCTCTCTCTCTCTCTCTCTCTCTCTCTCTCTCTCTCTCTCTCTCCCTCTCTCTCTCTCTCCCTCTCTCTCTCTCTTTCTCTCTCTCTCACACACACTCTCTCCTACCTCCATCTCTCCTCCCCTCTCCTTCACTTCCTCCTTCCCTAATTCCCCCATTTCCACCCTCTCATGACAAGGATTATCTGAGGTGGTTTGCCATTGCCATTACAGTTGTCAGAGGAGGAATATGGAATTTATTTAGGATCTTGGTGATATCTCACCTACTCTTCATTGAATGGCTTAGTGGGATATTTAGCATTAACATGTCCATTGTCCACTCAAGGGACAGTACACTCATTTATGTAACCATGGTTGTGAAGCACCAATCCAGCGGTTTATAGTTGCATCAGGAATCAAACCCAGACCATCAAGGTCAGAGACAAGTGCGCTACCTCTGCGACATCCTGTCAGATCATAAGGGACATATTGATTAATTCACTGAGTTAATCTGTGCATCTACTTATATTTGCTGGTGGGCATCATATCTGGGAATGTATAAAAGTTTAGGTTATTTCACCTTTTTGGTACTATTCCCCATTAAACATTTGTGGAAAGTTAGAAGTGTGCAATATACAGTAGGAAAATAATAATACAAATTTGTGTGAAAATCAATTTCATGTCATAGTTACCTTTAAGAATATCAAATAATTTGGGAAATTGAAAAGGTATATTTTTGCGATTATACAGGGTACACCAATAGTCATGACTGCATGACTTTTAGTTGCAGGTCTTCAATCATTGTAAAATGTGCTGAAAAATCTCCTCCAACATCTCCAGATTTATCAGCTCCAGACTCTTTTCTCTGGGGCTACCTGAAGGACAGGGTATACCGTACAAAACTTAGGACCTTACAGGAACTAAAGGACAATTCCGTCACAAGTTTTGGCAGACCCTATATATTGTTGTGGTTACCAAATTCGCAAACCACCATTCAGGTCCCTTAGGTGAGGTATCTCGGTAAGTACATGTGTAGTTAGGTCCAAACCCGTTGTCTAGTGGGAATACATGTCATTTATGCGTGCTGCGACTCTTCAGGATAGCCGTTTTTCTTTTGCTATCTTTATTTTGGACCAACCGCCATGATTACCACCACAACCACAACATCAACCACCAACCACAACGCCGCTTCACCACAACCGCCACGACCTTCCCGTCACACCTCGCAACCGTCGCATCGCCACCGTTCTTGCGCCGCCTGTGGGTACCGGTGTTGGACTCGTGCAGGGCGCGCGCCGAACAGCATGTACAAAATCACGGATTTTGTGCTTCAAAAACGGATCAAAAACGACACACGCCCACTTTTTGCCGTCCAATCGGTGAGCGAGGGGCGAATTGGCCCCGCCCCCAGGGCGATCGATATATGCAAATTTATGGATCAAAAAGCCTTCACGCCCACTTTTTCTCGGGCCAATGGGGAGCGAGGTGAAAGGTCGAAGGGAGGGGGTCAAAGAAGAAAGGGCGAAGCTACGGGGCTGATAAAAGGACCGTGTTCGTCAGTCCAGAGAGTCCAGAGGCGGAGAGTAGGAGAGTAGGAGAGTCGGAAACAGAGAGTCAAGACTTCGCGGGCGGTGGAAGGAGCTGGTCGTCGTGTGCGTTGGAGTCGGAACGGAGGGGACGGAGCGGTGGAAAGGCAGCGACACCAGACGAGGGGGTGCTCGCGTCGGGAGCTGCACCCCAGGGAGGCCGACAGCGCGACCTGGCCGAGGTGGAGACGCTCGTCGCGGGATAATAAAAATCCTCTATACCCCGAGCATCAGCAACCCCCTCCTGTTTCCCCCCGTGCTGAGATAGTGCGACCAAGGGGGCCCCTTTCCCACCCCCTACCAGACACTGTCCGCGAGGCCCGCGGAGTTGAGGCGCCATCGCCGCTCCGCGTCTCATCACCAGACGGGTAGGCGCGACCCGGTCTCGGCCTCAGGCCCGCCTCATCCTTGAGGGTATTCTTTTCCTTGGTTTTGGGTATGTGTTGTCGGCGCCGTCTGTGAAGTAGAATTGTATAAGTGTTGCCGTGTGCTCGGTAGTCGGTATTAGCTCTGCATTGTGTTTTCGCTTTTACATTTGCTTTTTGTGTAAATTACATTGTGTCTTTTCTGTGTGCATTTGGTGGAATTGTATATGTGTGCTCCCGTGTGCCGCGAATAAATGTGCTTTGTGTTGAACTGTTTCCCGCTTTGCTTCGTCTTTTCCTCTATTGAATCCTCATCTTGCTTCACGTAAAGGGTTGGTAGTGGGCTGAATACGCCCGATAATTAATCGAACCGTCGAGGTCGACGATAACACCGCTCGGTTATTCTGATAGTACGGAACGGGTCGCTTAAGTGGCCCGTGTCCGAAGTCGACCTGCGGCGAGGTGCGATCGCCCGGTCTACCCTCCGCGTGGGTACTTAGGTCGGTCGAATTTGGCGAGCAACCCTATCCCACGTGGGGGCTGATTGGCTCGATCGCGGTGAGACCGAAAGGTCCACCCATGACTGGTTCCCGGCGTTAGTCCGAGAGGGTCACGACTGGATTGTCCGTCCGGTGGGCGACGTGCCGCGATTCGAGTTACGTGGCCGTCAGCACGCCGGCGGGCGCGAATACCGCAACAATATTATACAGGATGTTTCAAAAAGACCCGTACAACTTCGGTTGTTAATATATTTAGTACCACAAATGATGAAATGATACTCTTTGGTTTATATAATACAGAAACTCGTAAGGTTTTGTGCACACCATCAATACACTTCAATATGACCTCTGTTTGTCACACGCAAGACATCAAGGTGCTACACGAGTTCTTGCCATGTTCGGCTCAGCATGTTGGTGTCCACCAGTGTGCATGCAGTTGTGATCCGAGAATGAAGATCCTGCAGGTTTACCATCTTGGTGTTGTAGAGATCATCTTTGACAAACCCCCACATAAAAAAATCAAGGGGGGTTATGTCTGGTGATCATGGGGCCAGTCGGTTGGTCCGTCTTAGCCAATCCAGCGACCTGGAAAATTCTCATTCAGGACGGCTCAAATGACCAAAGCCCAATGAGGAGGAGCTCTGCCCTGTTAAAAAATGATATCGGGTTGCAGGTCTTCAATCTGGGGGAAGGCGAATCCTTCCAACATGTTCATATACATTGTTGAGATCACTGTATCCTCGGCAAAGAAAAACAGACCCACCAAGCGGTCATGGAGAAGGCTACACTACACATTGACCTTTGGACCGTCGTGTATGTGTTGACTGACAATGTGTGGGTTTTCAGAGCCCCAGGTCCTCCACATTGTGCTGGTTGACCTTCCCCGATACATGAAAGCAAGCTTTGTCTGTGAACATGATCTTTTTCAGGTCATCTTCGTCACCCTCTTTGTGACTGAGCATTTCCAAGGCTAACGTATTGCATTTCGGTCCGTCATTGGGTTTGAGTTCCTGCAGAATCTGGACCTTATTGGCATAAATTTTCCGTCTTTTATACAAAATCCTGTGTGCAGTCATGGTTGGTAGTCCCAGTTCTCTGGATGTACGTCAAATTGATTTTCTGGGACTTTGTTGAAATGATTCACCCACTCGTTCAACGTCTGCTACACTTGTGATTGGTCAACCGGTACATTGTCTGTATCTGACAAGTTCCAATCTCCTTAAATCCATTGTACCACTTTCTGATACTTGTCCGCGATGGCCGATTCCTTCCATATCTTGTACGGAAATTACGCTGAACTTGCGTTTTGGATCTCGTTTCAATGAACCATTCAACGCACTGTGCTTTCTCCTGTGGAGTCACCATTTTCTTTCACATTAAACCACCAGACCTGAAAATAAAGAAAACTTGATGAGTTTCTGTATTATCTATCTATAATTCCAGCAATGTGTGTGTGTGTGTGTGTGTGTGTGTGTGTGTGTGTGTGTGTGTGTGTGTGTGTGTGTGTTTGACTGCTGTTTCTTGACAACCACTGGTCCGATCTAATTGAAACTGGCCAGGTATATTGCTGGGGACCTGACTATGTGCCTTTTCAAGGTTTGATATTAATCAGACAAGAGAGCTTCAAAAGTTATGGCCCTTTATTTACCAAACCAATAACAGGACACGTTGCTGCGTAGGCGTGGCCGATGGGGAAAGGGCGCCATTTAGTTACCAATGACAGGACACGTTGTTGCGTGGGCGTGGCCGATGGGGGAAGAGATCCTCAGCCGCGTTCCCCATTATGGGTTACAACGTATGGACTTTCGGATAGTGATGACTTACTGTATTCTAATAATTTCTCGATTTCTTATGCGCATTTATAGATAAACACAATGCCCCAATCCAGTCGTCTTTTACGAGAGCGAAGGAATGGCCTGTGTGGTTGTTTGAAAGTTTTTTTTTGTTGTTGTTTGTTTTTGGGGTTTGCACGTACGGCCATGCATGTATGGCCACGCAAGTACGGGCATGCACGTACGGCTATGCACGTACGGGCATGTGAGAGCGAAGGAACGGCCTGTGTGGTTGTTGTTTCTGGCACGCGGTTTGAAAGTTTTTTTTTTTTTTTTGCACGTACGGCCACGCACGTACGGGTACGTACTAGTATAAACCAAAGGGTATAATTGTATCATTTGTGGTACTAAAATATATATATATATATACAACAAATGTGTTCAGGTCTTTTTGGAACAACCGTATTATTATGTGCTAGTAATATCGACTTACCACAAATAAAATATGCATGAAACGGGTTGTCGATTTTTGTGCAGTAATTAATAATAAATTACTTAAGTAATCAACACCCATTATATTAATGTGAATTACAAGAAAGCACAAGAAAAGTTACAAATTTGTGACTGTGAAATTTGTATTCATCAGCTTCCTTCCTTGCTTGAATGTCTATGGGTGGGTTCAGAATGGTGCCAAGGAAGCAACTTTCAACAGAACATTGTGTGAAGATCCAAACTCCATGAGAAGAAGGGCACACTATGAACAAAATAGCAGAAAAGCTGAAAATCTCCTACAATGGTGTGAGTTACACTTTGCAATGCCTGAAAGAAACTTGCTTGGTGAAAGAAAAGAAAAAGAAAGAAAGAAACCTGAAATAAACAAGACAAGAAATGGCCAGGAAGACCCAGAACCTCCTCAAGGCAGGACAAACAATTGTAGTTGCTCAGCTTAAATGATGGATGAAAATCAAGTCAACAGCTGACAAATCAAATGAGAAAAGCCAAAACATTAACATCTCATCCAGCACTGTGCGCAGAAGGCTGATTGCAGCAGGTCTCCATGACAGAGTTGCAGCATATTAACCACTGCTGAGATCACAGAATAAGGTGAAAAGACTGTCATTTGCAAGGCAACACCATTATTGGGTGACTGAACAATGGAATCAGGTATTCTGGGCTGATGAATCGAAGTTTGAATTTCTTGGATGTAAGAAATGCCAGTTCATACGATGAAGAACTTGAGAATGTTACAATATGCAATGTTTGTAGCCTACTATTAAAAACGTGGGAGGCTCTGTGATTGTCTGGGATTGTAACTCAGCTTTTGGTGTCAGAAACCCTGTTCAAATCAAAGGGATTCCAACAAAAGAGAAGTACAAGCAGAGACTGCAGCACCCTGTTTTACCTAATGGAAACCATTTAATTGGAAGAGGATTCATTTTCCAACAAGATGATTCAAAAAACACACTTTCAATATAGTAAAACAGTGTTTGGAGAAGAAGGTTGCAGTTGATGTGCTCCAAGTGTTAGAATGACTGCCTCAGAGTTTGGACATGAGTCCAGTAAAAGCCATATGGGATAACTTGGAAACACAGAAGAGGAACCCAACTAACCTTACAGAACGGTGGGATGTACTGCAGGATATTTGGCACAATATTCCTGTAAGAATGCTTCAGTCATACACAGGAAGCATGGGTAAATGAGTGATGGCACTCAATAAGGCAAAGAGTGGACACACAAAGTATTGACTGATACTACAAAATGACACTGTTGTTGTTATTACACCCACCAATGTGAAGTGAAAAGCGGGGTTAAGCAATTGGTTCACTTTGTCTGTGTCTGTCTCCAAATATCAGTTTATGATCGAGGAACAACTTAATTTAAATTGAATGGTATATTTTGAATATGAATCAGAAAATGAACCTGTAGTTTCACAGTACTTTGGCTCTGAATTTGACCCGATCGCACATGCATAGAAAGGAGTGAGCTGATATTTTTACTCTGTCTGTCAATCAAACAAAATTGAAAATCATTCCAAACAGGAAAATTACTGTTTTGAAGGATGTCATAAAGGACAAAAACAACAGGCACAAATAACTAGTGTGACGTGTTAAATAAGGTGGTGTAAAACATGCTGCAGCAATGGCGGTAAACTTTCGAAAAAGTTTTTTTTTTTTCTACAACCTTTAAAATCATAACGGTATTTTATTTCAATTCAATTCTATACCTGAACACTGGTGAACACAAATCGCCTTTTTGGCACTTTCAAAACTCTTCCATTTAGCAGTACTCAGACCAAATATTAGGGCATTTTACATCATCATGACCAACCAATACTTTACACTTGCAGACCTGCCCATGTCCTTGCTTCTCAATCCTGTCTGGGGTAAGGTGTTCAATGACAGTCTCGTTTACTTAAGCAGTTTGTTTCACATGCATTTATAAAGGCTGCTAATTTACAATAATAAACAGACTGTTATCACTGACAATTTGAGAAATTTACCCGAATGTCTGAATATAATTGAAGACCACAAGGGGAAAACCAGAGATGTCACTTTTTATAAATTTCAGGGTTATTGCACCTGCCAATAGTTGGCAACATAAGATTTCCTCTCACAATATTACTTTAACAAATAACCAGGGGTGTCACATAATTTATATGGTATAAAGTTTAGCCGTGCAATGAAAAAACAAGTGTTGTCAAAGCTGAACAAGTAGAAACCCAGAGTTGTCAGTACTTTACTCCTGGTTATTTCCCTTTCATTCATGTTAACTGTTCCATCATAATATTCAGAGTTGAGAAACTAAAAAATGAAAGGTTAGAAAACTTTCACAGCATAAACTCTGAGCACTACAATAGCCTATTTGGTTATATCATGGGCTCCGTATTTGGTGCATATCGTGGTTCAAGCCTGGTCAAACCTTTGTGACTTTTATGGGACCCATGCCGTGGCTTAATGGTTAGCGTGTCTGAGTACCCATCCTCATTCGATGTACCCACCGCCCAATCAACCTGCTTAGGTATATGAGGGAGTCACATGAGGTGACTTCGGGTATCGCGGGGGTGGTTTATCCTTGGTTTCCTCCCGGTTTTCCATCATATTAAGTATTACGGAGTAAGAAATGGAGAATCCGTCGTCATATAAGTGAAATACCCTTGAGTATGGCGTTAAACACCAATCAAACAAAAAAAACAATGACCGTTTAATGTTGAAAAAAATAATCTGTGATCACCAAAGTCATGTAATGTATGCTAATAACCCACAAGCATGAATTTGCTACACATCCTGGGTTAAAATTGCATGGCAATTATTAAACAAGGGAATAACCAGTGATGTCAGTTTGCAACACTGATTCGTTCTTTGCTCTTAAATTAAATAACACATAAGCTTGGCAAATGCTACATGCTTAATTTGATCAGCCAATGATCACTCTTCCTTTTACTGGAAAAGAAATCTATATGACAGTTATTAAACAGTCCACCAAAGTCTTGAAACTTTGTTTTTCAGTTTCTTCAAAATTGACTTATCCTGACATCTCTGGTTTTCCCCTTGTGGTCTTCAATTGGAATAACACAAACTTTTGCAAAGTACTGTGTATGTATTTGTTGCACTGTTAAGTACAGTATTTAATCTGATTGTTAAATTTCCCCTTATCACCATGAAGCAGATGAAATAGCCAGCTTAATATTTCTTCCATGTAATGGAGTCCCATGGCATAATGTAAGGCTGGTGTTGGCTTCGTGGTTAGGGTGGCAGCTTGGGATCCTAGGGTCCTGAGTTCAAGCCCCGTTGGCTGCTGAATTAAAATACACCAGGAGGTTGACTCAGCCTGTCATCCTTCCGAGGTCGGCAAATGAGCACCAGTGACCAGTGTACTGGTAAGGGGGACACTGCATCAGTGGCATAGCCATGTTCCAACCAATGATGCAACCAGCAGCCACAGGCTGCACTCGATAGAGAGAGATGGCATTATGTACATAGTATGCTCCTAATGTAAACGAGAGATCGCAGATTTGATTCCCAGATGGGGTGAAAGCTTAAGCAAGTTTCCTTACTCTTAATCCCTCTGTTTACCAAACAGTAAGTAAAGGCTTTGTAAAATGGCCCTCAGTTTCTAATCAACCACCTCAACTGGAGTTGGATCAAACCTCACTGCATCAGACTAGTTTTCCATTGTAAAGAAAACCACAGTATTCAGAAGAAACTCCACGAAACAATAAGAATCGCAGCAGCATCATTTGTGACAAAAATTGTCCGAGGCAGTTACCGCCTGGTCTACATATGTGACAAGACTGGAATACCTGGGGAAAAAATAAATAAACAACTAACACTTTGCAAATAATGATTGAAAATGAGAATAATGGTTGTGGGAATTCATATATGTAACACATACACATTATTCAAAGGTCAATTTGTCATGTGCTTCAGCCATGACATCTATTCCGAAAAGGAAATGTGTCTGTCCGTCCATGTATCCATCACACTTCATTCTCAAGGATTCCTGCCATCAAAGAATACTGTAGTAAGAATGGTACTATGGAAAGCTAATTGATGTACTTGATTTAAAAGCTAAGAATCGATAAATCTGGAGCAAAAATTTGTGTCTGTTTAATCATAATTATACCTGTTTTAAAAGCCTGTCTTTCCACGATTGAGGAAGAACAAGTAGGAATGGGAGCTTAATGCAGCGCCTGAAATGGTAACATTTCTTATTCTATAACAACAGGGTCCCCTAAGGACACAGAGGAAGCACACAAAATTATATATAGTAATAATTCTCGAAGCAATAGAAAAATGTATAAAACTACATGGAAGGAGTACACAAACAACAATAACCACAACCACAGCCACTACGACAGCAGCAAGAACAGCATGTTATAAACTATCATTTATCGCATGTTACATCCTCATTGAGATTCACAGGTAGACATTCAATACATATGTGAAGTACAACATGCTGTGTTTTGATTAAACCAGTCAGCAAAAAGATGGATAGGTACACCTAGTAACACAAAAAAGAACATTGGACTGCCTGCCCTGATGCTCACCTGGATGAGGAGCAAGTCGCACAAACCCCCCGCAGACCTTCGACCCTGAATTTATTGATGCTGTGAACAAACTTAGGTACATCATGGGTGATGAAGGTTGTAGCCAAGTTTTATTAAAATTGTGTGTATAGTTTCCAACAAGAGAGCAAATACTTATTTTGTGGAGTCAACCCACCCACCCCCACCCCACCCCACCCCACCCCACCCCCCCCCCAAGAGACCCCCTTGATGAGCGCAGATTTTTATGCAGACAATAAACTTTGGTGCATTACGGGTGATGAAGGTTGTGGTCAAGTTTCATCCAAGTCGTGCGTGTAGTTTTCGAGAAGAGCAAATACCTATTTTGGGAAGTCAAAACCCTTCTGTAGACTCCTTTAATGAGCGCAGATTTTGAAGCGGTTGATACACTTTGGTACATCACGGGTGATGAAGGTTGTGGTCAAGTTTCATCAAAATTATGTGTGTAGTTTCGGAGAAGAGAGCAAATACCTAATTTGGCAGTCACCCACCCCCATAGACCGCCTCAATGAGAGCAGATTTTGATGCAGTTCATCAACTTTGCTGCATCACACGTGATGAAGGTTGTGTGAAGTTTCATCGAAATCATGTGTGTAGTTTCCGAGAAGAAAGCAAATACCTATTTTTGGGGTTCAATAACCCCCCCTCCCTCCCCCGACCCACTTAATGAGCGCAGATTTTGATGCAGTCAAAAACTTTGGTGCAACACGTGCAGTGAAAGTTGTGGTCAATTTTCATCGAAATTGTGTGCGTAGTTTCAGAGAAAAGAGCAAATACCAATTTTGAGGAGTCAACGCCCCCCCCCTTTCCCCACCAGACCCCTTTAAAGAGCGCAGATTTTGTTGTACTCGATACACTTTGCTCCATCACGGGTGATGAATGTTGTGGTCAAGTTTCATCAAAATCGTATGTTGTTTCGGAGGAGACAAGATATACCTATTTTGGGGGATCAACCCTCCTCCCTTCCATAGATCCCATAATGAGTGCAGATTTTAATGCGGTCGATAAACTATATTACATTATGGGTGATGAAGGCTGTGGTCAAGCTTCATCAATATTGTGTGTGTGTAGTTTTGGAGAAGAGAGCAAATACCTATTTTTTTTTTGGGGGGGGGGGGTTGAACCCCCTCCCCCATAGACTCCCTTATTGAGCGCAGATTTTGATGCAATGAATATACCTTCGTTCGGCATCAGATATGAAGCTTGTGGCCAAGTTTCATCAAAACCGTGTGTTTGGTTCAAGAGATAATGACTAAAGTGTTTACGGACTCACTCACTGTGACTGACTAACCTAAGGACGCTGCTCGATCGGAACTATGTTCCAGGTGAGATAAAAATGAGAGCATCGGCAGTGTTTGGGCCATATCAAGGAACAATGTTACTCCATCACAGAAATGTATACAGTTGAAGTGCAAAATTAAAAGGTGAGACAAGGACAATTTAAACTACATTGGCACTTGGTAGAACATAATTTTGCCTCGTGCCCTCATTATGAACAAAAATACCACCGTTATCTGAACACACTACTCTTACGGCCCACTGCTAATATGGCCCATATACTCATATCATCCATGCACCGATTATGTCACATACATTGCCATTGTCCGTAGCTTTATTGATTGATTAATAAGATATATAACAACCACTTTTGTGAACATTAAGGCTAAATTGCATAAATGAAGGTGAATATGAAAAAAAATTTCAAACTATATTCCCCATTGCTGGTCAATCACATGTATGAAGTTTTGCATTGATCTGTTAGGTGGTTCTGGAGAAGAGGATTTTTTTAAACATTTATATATTCAAGATCAACCCCTTCAGTGTGAGACTAACAATGCTTGAAATGCCATAAAGTACTTTTTAACAACACATTGGGATGTTTGGTATTTCCATGTCAGTCCATGAAGATCAGACACATTGATCCAACACCCCAAAACAATGTTGATTTGTCCATTGTCTGTTAATTTCTGCAAAAGTATATTTCTGTCTATAAAACGTCTATTTCTCTTGAATGGGATAAATGGACAACCTCCTCTCTTGGCCTTTGGGGGAAAAAGTTAAAACTTCTGGAACTTTATATATCACTAGATGACCCGTGAAACTGTTGGGTTCCCATTGTGACAGCGGTTGATAAAAAAAATCATTTCAAAAAAACAAACAAACAAACAAAAAAACGATAGCTCCAGTGAACTATACTGCTGAGGTTGTTTGCATTGATCAAATAATCCCGAAGAGTACTTGACTGAATCGGGAATTTATTTATTAATTTTTTTGTTGTTGCTGGATTTGAACGAAATTTGATATTGCACGTCAATGTGAAAAAAAGGAGAAAAGAAAGTCGAATAAATTATTGTGCGTAATCTTCTAAACGCAATTTTATTTATTAATGAACAAGGAAATATTAGATCAAAATGGCGATGTTTATTTTATGCTTGAAAATAAATCGTTCTTTGTCTATACTAAATGTTTGAGATTTTTTAATAAATCATTTCAAGAAAAGAAAAAAGATAGCTCCAGCAAACTATATCACTGAGGTTGTTTGCATTGATCAAATTCTCCCGAAGAGTAATTGATTGAATCAGGAATTGATTTTTTATTAATTTTTTCATTGTCCGATTTGAACGAAACTTGACACTGCACACCACAGGAGAATGGTGAGTAATGTGCCCCTACAATTTTTCTGCGATCGCGTACTGTTTTGGCTGTATTTCAGGAACACATATATATATATATATATATATATATATATATATATATATATATATATATATATATATATATATATATATATATATATATATACTAGCTGAAGTACCCGGGAATACCCGGGAAATTTGCCCTATTTTGTGCCCACTAAGCGATACTCACCATTCGCAGCCACGCTCCCAGCCCGTCAACAGGACTCCTGCACCCCTCCAAATGGGTTTCGAGCCCACATTCGCACCAACAGCAAAGCGACCTCCATTTTTGTCAATTTGACTAACCCACTAACTCACATTACTCTGACCCCAGGGTCACTTGGGTGGGAATCACTCCTCCCCCCAATCACTCATCGCACCATGCATACCACATTCGCTCCATACACACAGGCCCGCTGGCCCTCACTCACTCCATACACACAGGCCCGCTGGTCCTCACTCACTCACATCATTTATCTTCCCTTTATCAATTGTCTTCCTAACCCCCTTTATGGCTTGCCTGGCTCTTTCATGAGCAGATCGATCAGCAGTTAGCTGTTGCCGTGCGCGTGCAGTTCGCGAATTCAAATAACAGGAGAATGTGTATGTTTAAAAAGTCTACGAATACGAACATTTTGTATTTCAAAAAACCCTAGCGTTTTTAACCATGAAGCCTTTTGTTATAATTAATACGCCGGCGCACTATTTGAAAGCCATTTTTTTCCTGATGGAAATTTTATTTATTTTATTTATAAATATATGCATTATTTTTTTTTTAATATATACTTTTTTTCATTTTTATGGAAAGCCACTTTGCGCATCCTGGAGCTGAATGTTAGTTCTATATATGTGTAAAGTTTCATCAAGATTGGTTCACTGGTCTAGGAGCTTATTTGTCACAAAAAAAGCAGACAGACAGACACGGACAGAAGGACTGCCATTTATATAGTGGATATGTACAAGATGAGAGTTTTAGAAAATTACTAGATGACCCGTGAACCCGTTGGGTTCCCCTTTGTGACAGCGGTTGATGAAAAAAATAATTTCAAGAAAAAAAAGATAGCTCCAGCGAACTATACCGCTGAGGTTGTTTGCATTGATCAAATTCTCCTGAAGATAACTTGACTGAATCGGGAATTGATTTTTTAATATCTTTTTCGTTGCCAGATTTGAACGAAACTTGATACTGCACACCGCAGGTGAATGGTGAGTAAGGTGGCCCTAAAATTTTTGCGCTATTTTGTACCGTTTTGGCTGTATTTTGGGAACATACATACATGCATACATACATACATACATACAAGATGAGAGTTTTAGTTATATATATATATATATATATATATATATATATATATATATATATATATATATATATATACATGGATGATGTCATTCCAATACTCTCTCCGTTAAATATGCATTTGTTAGTAAATGGAAACTAAACTTTACTTTCACTAAGTGTGTGTCTCCCTCTGATCGACTACTACTACTACTACTACTACTACTACTACTACTACTACTACTACTACTACTACTACTACTACTACTACTACTACTACTATTACACACTGCCTTAAAAGCCCCAATGAATCCTGCCTTCTTGTGTATGTTGGCCAAGGGGAAAGTTTAGCCAGTCTTTATTGTTTTGCTAACCTCTTGTCCATTATCAAATTTGTTTTTATTTTATATACTGATGTGGAAAATGTGCCACTAAGCAGGCGATGTTGCATTTCCCATTCATTTCTGCCCATGGTGTTTGCTCAGTCGCACCACTGACAAAGGGCCAACGCACTTCCTAGGTTTGACAATGCCTCGGGGGGGAAGTCTGGCATTCCCTCAGGCACAACCGTAAACGTTCATATTACGAAAGAGGCCATCAGGTTGGTGGAGGAACATAAGTAGATGTATCCGGGTATCCCTATACGTTGCAAAGGGTAAATTAACTTACACATCGTGAACCAGGTCCCATTCTTTTCACGTACATGCACGAGTACTGCATTACGTTCCTCTGCCCATGAAAAAAGATTACATATCTATCTGGGAATTAATAGTGTCAATATTTATTTTGTGTATTGAGAGTTTGGAAGTTGGTGCTGTCTGTGGCCCTCGTTATTCAAATGTCAGTTCATTTTACGGGACCATTAACATCAACTATAGCAGACTTAGACCAGATAGATAATCAGGTGGCACGAATTTGAAACGTAGGCAAGGTTATCAGCACAAATTTGCTTGCTGGCATACTCTTTGAATGATGCAGTGGGATATTTACATGCTTAAGCAGCTACCAGCAAATGAGATAGTTGGCATATCAATTATTCCAATGTATGGCCTAATGTTAGTATGTGATTTGTTATTTAATGTATTGTCAATAGCCAGGGGTATATCAGTCATGGATGGTTTGAGTATTCAATCGTTGGAAGAAAAAAACTGATTTAAAACAATCTGCCTTGTCTTGAGCAGAATCTGCAGTAAATCTGTTTATGGTTATGGAGGGAATAGAGGGTGAAAATACACCAGAGAATGACTTGATAAGGAACCACATGGATTACGAGAAATTAGACTGGTTGGAGAGTTCTACCTTAAGATTATCCAGATTAAGTTTACTGACTCACCTGACAATGTACAAACATTTGTTGCATGCCTTCTGAAATGATCAAAGATTGTCACGGATCTGGTTCACCATCCTTTTAGAGGAGGAAATCTGCTTGACAGCAACTGCCTTGCGACAAGACTCTATTAATCAAGGCTGGGACAATGGAGAGTGCCATGGCCATATTATGCGTGCCTTCTGATTTCATGATATTTACACTGCCGAGAGATATGCAAGTTTTTATTTTATAAAATTTGCTTCAGGTATTTGCTGTCATGTGTTTAGGGATGGTGACCACTCACAAGCGCAATGAGATTACCACGCCCAATTAAAAGCGTAACTACACCACGGATCATGGGGTTAGTTTGTACGTGGCCTGGAATCCTAATGGTTGGAGTAAACACACCATTCTACCAAATACTCGTGAAATTGGACTTATGTCTGAATACCCTAATATTGGTAGTAGAAAATGAACACTTTACTGCTTATTTACACACAATACCCAAATTACCTTTAACTTGTCCTTAACCGATCAATTACACAAAAGTAACAGTTCACCAAAAAGCCACAACGCAATCTCTGAATTCTGAAACTACGTTAGCAGTCAGGGTATGTGGGCATATTGAAAAGCTATAACAAGCATGTGTTGATCGACTTGTTTGTGCAGTGAGAGGTGGAGGCAGTTGCAACTTATTTTCAGTGAAGCAGTCGATGATAGAGATGATGGTGCAATGAGCAGTAGAGATAACAGCATCAAATTTTCAACAAAGGCAATTGTGAAGTAGAGAACAAAGCATCAACATAAATTGACATAATTACAAGGTCTATGCAGCACATTGAAACGAAGAAATGAGTGCTTTGTTTAGCATAGCTGTGCAAAGTGTCCCGGTTTAAATCCCAACATTTGCCTCACCATTGAGAATTCCTCTTGCTTTTCGATTGGTGATGAATCGCCAGCTCTCAATGAATGATGGCTCAACGGATATGCAAGCCATGTGCCGAAACCATGCCACAACCGATGATTCTCCAAATAGCTGAGTTGGTCTCCACTGAAGCTGGGGCTCTGATGAATTCCAAGCCCCCCTCTATATCACAATGTGCAGTGGGCCAAGCAATGGGAAGTAATCAAGTTGAAAATGCCAGCAATATGTGACTTTCAAAGTGATGTAATCCACCTCAAAATGCTTGGTGTGCATGCGCATAACCTCTTAGCAGCAATGTTGATTGGGGCATGTTTCCGTATTTTGTGTGTGCGTGAGATAAGGTTTGTCACCTAAAATGGCTCACAAAGCTTCTAAAAGAAGCTGAAAATACTTGGAAAAGTACCTTAGTGAATCAATTTGTCCCTCATGGGTCGACACCGATGGAATACCTTACCTGCCTCAAGCAGATGTCTTACCCCAATCTACTACAACCGTCATGATGTAAAACGCCACTTTGATAAGGAAAAAGTCAAACAGAAGTTTTCTCATGATCGGCTTTCTCAGGCAACACTTCTGCCATTGTGATCATGAGATCACGTTTTGATAGCACCTTTCCCTGGGTTTAAACAGTGGTCACCAACAGTAGTCCTGAAACATAACGAATTACCACATTCATGTCGTTCAGTCTGGTGACCGCCGATACTGATGTAAAAGACAACATCTACGCATGGCTACCAAGGCTACCAATCATGCAAGCTGCTCACCGACAGAAGAACTGTGTTGAGATTATTCAAGTGATGCAGAAACCGATATGCATTACAAGACCGTTGCTAATGATAATTAATCAGCAGTCACATGGGAGTCCTGAGAACAGTGTAGCTCTGACAAGTAAGGGCAAATCCATCCAGTCTCCTTCCTAACAGCAGTTACACTACCTATCGAGGGCGAACGGTGTGGCTCCCACCTCCACTGGACTTGTGCACTTGTGAGCACCTTGGAAAGTGGTCCTGCACTGAATGTATGGACCAACGCTTTGTTCATTTTCAACTTTATTTGATTTATTGAACATCAATTCCTTGATTGGTAATGTTTTCATGCTTTAATGTGAGTTGTCTGCTCATGATTGGCCAATAGTCTTGGTGACTTTATAAGTCAAATGAAAGGACGAAACTTCACATGTAGCCTTTGCAAATGCACTCGTCACCAACCCATTTTATGGCTTCGAGATCATGTTGTCTTATGCAAGACTGATGCAAGAGTTGCATTGTTTTTATAGGATGTGACTTTTCAGTCACACTTTTTAGGATGGCCATTATCCTTGAAGCCTTGTGTTGGCTTAATGGTTAAGATGGAAAGCTTAAGATTTTAGGGTCCCGAGATCGAGCCTCTGTCATTCCGTTAAAGAACACCAGGTAGGTTTGACTCAGCCTGCCATCCTTCTGAGGTCGGCAAAATGAGGACCAGCTTATTGAAGAAAATAAGCCATTAGAATTTCCTGCATCAGAGTGGTGACCCATCCAGCATTGCGCCCCCTACCCGATGGAAAACTGCCTTGGCATCCCAATGTGCCTGAAGGCCTGAAAGGAGCAGCTCATCTTCTTCATTATCCTTGCAGATATGTATTCTAATTAAACATCACAGTTCTATCTCAAAGACAATCTTGGTTTCGGTGCTGTGAAAATTGGGAACGTAATGTATGTTAAATTCGTTAATGCTATACGTGACGCTGTTTATATATGATGTCAGTGATTTGCATAAATCAAACCATATCCTGTTCCACCATCTTCCATGTCACATTACAGGGACATTCCAATGATGTGAGAGTCACGAGATAGATGAGGGGGAAAATGACATCATGGTCAAAAGTTTTGGGGATCAGACACAAAGCCATGAAAATGTGACAAGGTTTCACTCGTGGTTTGGCTGGTATTTCAAGGGTCTCTTTTGAGTGGGCTGCTTTGCAGTAAAAACCCACACAGTGATGCGAAGAATGTGCTTTGAATGTGCTGAGGATGAGGAGTTGCAAACATTGGAGTGCAGGAAATAGCTGAGTACGTTTGGAAGAGAGCCAATGACATCCACCTGAGGCCAGTACGATAAGTGGATGTTTTCAGAGCTGTGGCCTGAATGAGGCTGTCCTCTATGACATGCTCTTGAAAGACACTGAGTCAGCACCCCTTGAGCTGGGGTCAAGCCACGAGGAATATGCATTTTACTATCTTTCCCCAGAGAAACCGTGAGCTCCGTCCCACTCCTCTACTCAAACACAGCCTACTCACGCTCCACCTCCAAGTATTAACTCTCCCAAGGTGTTTTTTTATTGACATGTGGGTTAGTTGTCATTGGCATCTCAAACAAATTATTTCTCTGAACCTCACACATGACCTAGGATGAAAAGTTGCTGCAAGACTCAGAAAATTGGCTGGAAAAGGTGGCCAACATAGTGATGGGATGGAGAGGAGACAGGTGAGAGAGAGAGAGAGACAGAGACAGAGACAGAGACAGAGACAGAGACAGAGACACAGACACAGACACAGACACAGATACAGATACAGACACAGACACAGACACAGACACAGACACAGACACAGACACAGACACAGACACAGACACAGACACAGACATATATATATATATATATATATATATATATATATATATATATATATATATATATATATAATTTTGGGCTTTATAAATACTGTAAAAAAGTACTTGTCGTTGAGAAGATCCTGATTCAAAACCGAAGGGACCAATAACCAGTGCTGCTGCAGAGTTGAAATCATCGGTCAAATCCTTGTTTACTGGACAGCTATAGACACTTGCAGTGACTTTCTCATGGGCATCACCATCTTGATGTCACATGACCCACCGTCACACAGGTACGTTTGATTGGCTGGATGAGGAATCGTTATTTTTTTGAGCAGATTTTCCATTTTCCACCTGTTTCTTTTTGCATTTAAAATGCTGAAATTGGTTTGAGGAAATTGGTTTTGAGGGTTTGAACAGACACTGATCTAATGTATAACGTTTCAAATCACAGTTAGTGAGTAAATGCACTCCTTTTGAGCGGTTATCTACCAATTTTTGGCCTTCACACCAGTACCTGTAAGCTTGAGCACAGCCCATGAATCACGATTCTTCATTCAAAACACAGGACCTCATTCACCGAGGTAAATGATTCTTCGGAATGCGTATTATTTTTTGGAAATATGCATGTTTATCCCTCACTTTTAGAAGAAAAGTCATGCGATTATGTGATAACGCCCACCTGTTTGTGCATTGGCATGCGTGTTTGGATTGAACTACACCGACACGCGTAGAGATATTGATGTAACACTTAAAATTTATGTCTCTACTAGACTTCTCTGTGTCATGTTCCATTCACAATGACTTCATTGTTCAGCAAGAGGAAACAATGAAAAAATCTGTCACTCACCATAGGATGTAACTTCATCTCGAAGTGTTTCCAACTGATTGCAGTCAACTACATTCTTTGAAGTTGCAATTTTTGCTTGATCACTAATGGGGCCATTTTTGTGTGGTCTGCCTTTCGAAACACATGAGAATCAAACACAGAAACATTGTATTTCATTCTGATGCGAATGTCACAGACTTGCTTTCTCAACTCGTACATCTTTCTGTAGCTTTTGTTTCAACGTCCTACAAAATCGACCATCAGCCATAAATTGTTGGTAAAGCATCCTCATAACATTCCCACATCGCTCACAAAGACTGAGGACGTGAACAAACAAACATTCAAGTATGGTGGAACTCATGCTGCTCAACTGATGATGTCTAACTTCTGGCGCAGAATTGTCTGCACTAGTTGGTGGTGCTTTCAGTTGTGAAGACATCTATGTTTAAAATGAGTTGAAGGAAGCCACTCTGTGGTCCGTTTTAACCTCCGGTCATGCAATTAGACTGATGAAAAATGATCCAAATAATATGGAGATATATATATATATATATATATATATATATATATATATATATATATATATATATATATATATATATATTCTTCAAAAATAGAGGTAGTTTGTTGATTTTTTTTTCCTCTGCACTTGAGGCATTTGGAAGAGCAAACCAATGGAGAGTGAAGGGGTTTCAACTGAGAGGAGGGGGGGGGGGACAGAGGTGAACAGCCTGACATTTAATTCAAAACAAACAGGAACCAAGATAAGTTTTGATTTGATTTGATGTAACATGCTTTTTACAGAGCTTTAGTGCTGTGAAATCAGTTTCTTGGCAAGGGTTATACTGGGTGCTTTACCATCACCTTTGCAGTGTTGTTTGGCCACGCTCTATCCTTTTAAATGTTGAGCATCAAGCAAGGAAACAGCATGTACCATTCTTGATGTCTTTAGTATGACTCACTCAGAGTTTGAACCACTGACCTCCCAGACTAAGAGTGGACACTCTAATCATTACACCACCGAGTCTGGGTCCAAGATAAGTAGGTGCATTTCCAAGGATGGAAAATTGATAATGGGTAAGAAAAGATGAGGCAGAAATGAATTGCAACAATGAAGCATTGGAGACAGTATTGGATAAAAACAACATAATTCCACAAGTGGGAAAGAGAGGGATAAAGGAGTGCAGGTATGCATGAAGCCAGACTTTAGTACGATGAACAATAAGTGGATAACTGCAAACAGGGAGAAAGACTCCAGAATAAAAGAATGAGAAGCCGCCAACGTATCTGTAGTTCAGACAAACGGTGGGCTGCTAGGATCCGTCATCATAATAATAGGCTGCTGTAAATTTAACACACTGCATTACAAAGTGGTGTTAATTTACTCTGAGTTGATGGAAGTGTGTGTGTGTGTGTGTGTGTGTGTGTGTGTGTGTGTGTGTGTGTGTGTGTGTGTTTGTGTGTGTGTATGTATATATATATATATATATATGTATATATGTATATATATATATATATATGTATATATATATATGTATATATATATATATATATATATATATATATATATATATATATATATATATATATATATATATATATAATTATGGGGGTGTAATTTATGCACTTGACATCATTGTCGTGTCATAGAGTCAGCGCGCTTCTTTTGATGATTATACTGTATATGATACCCCCACCCCATGCTCCTGTCGGCAAAGTTGCTGTGTACTTTGCGCTGTTTCGAACCCTTCCCATAGTTCCTCAACAACTATAAAGACGTTCTCACATAGTACACACACGACAATCCCAATACTATACACTCCCTCAGCTACCACACCGGTTTCATCACTTATTGGTAAATCATCAGCGATAGTGTCCACAGCAATGCATATGAACAAGGCTCTCAAGCATCTACCAGGTACAAATGTCAAAAGCAGTAAATATATATATATATATATATATATATATATATATATATATATATATATATATATATATATATATATATATATATATATATATATATATATAAAGACCCACCCACATCTCTCACCTGCGAACGGAGGGAATAGCCAATCAGCTCTCACCTAATCGACTATGCCCAGGTGGCTAGGATTATATAAATGATTGACCTCTCCCATGCTCCTCCAGCCAAAGTAGCTGTAGAAAACAACCCAAGAAGACTTGCGCGAGGTAAGTGCTGTTTCAAACCCTTCCCAGAGTTCCTCAACAACAATGAAGACGTGTATTGCTGTGGACGCGATCGCTGATGATTCGCCAATGAGTGATGAAACTGGTGCGGTAGCTGAGGGTAGTGTATAGTATTGGGATTGTCGTTTGTCTAATATGTGTGAACGTGTGTGTACTATGTGTGAACGTGTGTGTACTATGTGTGAACGTGTGTGTACTATGTGTGAACGTGTGTGTACTATGTGTGAACGTGTGTGTACTATGTGTGAACGTGTGTGTACTATGTGTGAACGTGTGTGTACTATGTGTGAACGTGTGTGTACTATGTGTGAACGTGTGTGTACTATGTGTGTGTACTATGTGTGAACGTGTGTGTACTATGTGTGTGTACTATGTGTGAACGTGTGTGTACAACGTGTGAACGTGTGTGTACAACGTGTGAACGTGTGTGTACAACGTGTGTGTACAATGTGTGAACGTGTGTGTACAATGTGTGAACGTGTGTGTACAATGTGTGAACGTGTGTGTACAATGTGTGTGTACTGTGTGTACTATGTGTGAACGTGTATGTACTATGTGTGACGCTAGGTAAGTGGGCCACACATCTTTGAGATTGAAGGATCGTATTGAACAACACGTCCATTTGGGGATCAGACGGGGTCAGTTATCCGAACAGAGCCAACCAACTCGGGCTTGTAAGAATGTACACAGTTCGACAACTATTCCTTGTGCCTCTGCAATTGGTTACCATTTACCAAATCATACTCAGTGTGCAGAGCAATATTGCATTGGCTGGTTTAAAATCCGAGTAGAGGATGCAGTTTAGCTCACCATCGTGCAATGGAGGCCACATTCATCAGGTCAACCAATCCTTTTCTTTGCAGACAGAAATAATTTTTCTGAACTTCATATCTATTCTGACTATGATGGCTTGAATGTGTGACAACTGTACCACAGTCAACGTTGAGTCATCATGAAAAACACTCTCCCCCTCCCCCAACTAGCCCTCAGCAAATTTGCATGATGTTTCTGTGGGTACTTTGTTGATTCATCTCCGCCTCATCATTATTCATGATGATTCACTTTTGCCTACCCATGATTCAAGATGCTCTCTAGTTCCACCAATCAGGTAATCCCGTACTTTCTTTTTTTCAACCAATCAACGTTGAGGGCATTATATTGTAACTTTATAAAGGGGAGTTTGGTGCTTCTTTTTCATCTGCTTGCGGTTTTATCCTGAGGAGTGCAGGTTAAGAAACTTTGATTGTGTCTTTTATTGAAATGCCTAAGTATGTATGTATGTATGATATGACAAGGACAAATAAATTGATACAGCTCAGCCTTTTATTCACCAGGCTGTTTGCATTTGATCAGTACTGTACTTCATGAATGTTCACATCCACATTCCTGCAGTTTAAATATCACATCCGTCGAGGGGAGATATATAGTGTTGTGGTTACCAAATTCGCAAACCACCATTCAGGTCCCTTAGGTGAGGTATCTCGGCAAGTATATGTGTAGTTAGGCCCAAACCCGTTGTCTAGTGGGAATACATGTCATTTATGCGTGCTGCGACTCATCAGGATAGCCGTTTTTCTTTTGCTATCTTTATTTTGGACCAACCGCCATGATTACCACCACAATCACAACATCAACCACCAACCACAACGCCGCTTCACCACAACCGCCACGACCTTCACATCACACCTCGCAACCGTAGCATCGCCACCGTTCTTGCCCCGCTGTGGGTACCGGTGTTGGACTCGTGCAGGGCGCGCGTCGAACAGCGTGTACAAAATCACGGATTTTGTGCTTCAAAAACGGATCAAAAACGACACACGCCCACTTTTTGCCGTCCAATCGGTGAGCGGGGGGCGATTTGGCCCCGCCTCCAGGACGATCGATATATGCAAATTTGTGGATCAAAAAGCCTTCACGCCCACTTTTTCTCGGGCCAATGGGGAGCGAGGTGAAAGGTCAAAGGGAGGGGGTCAAAGGCGAAGCTACGGGGGGATAAAAGGACCGTGTTCGTCAGTCAGAAGAGTCCAAAGAGAGTCCAGAGGCGGAGAGAGTCGAGAGTCGGAGAGTCAAACGGGGAGAGGAAGAGAGGAGGGGAGAGTCGGAGAGTCCAGAGGGGAGAGTCGGAGAGTCCAGAGGCGGAGAGTCGGAAGCAGAGGGTCAAGACTTCGCGGGCGGTGGAGCTGCTCGTCGTGTGCGTTGGAGTCGGAACGGAGGGGACGAGCTGTGGAAAGGCGGCGACACCAGACGAGGGGGTGCTCGCGTCGTGCAGGAAGCTGCACCCGAGGGAGGCCGACAGCGCGACCTGGCCGAGGTGGAGACGCTCGTCGCACATAATAAAGATCCTCTATACCCCGAGCATCAGCAACCCCCTCCTGTTTCCCCCCGCGCTGAGATAGTGCGACCAAGGGGGCCCCTTTCCCACCCCCTGCCAGACACTGTCCGCGAGGCCCGCGGGGTTGGGGCGCCATCGCCGCTCCGCGTCTCATCACCAGACGGGTAGGCGCGACCCGGTCTCGGCCTCAGGCCCGCCTCATCCTTGAGGGTATTTCTTTTCCTTGGTTTTGGGTATGTGTTGTCGGCGCCGTCTGTGAAGTAGAATTGTATAAGTGTTGCCGTGTGCTCGGTAGTCGGTATTAGCTCTGCATTGTGTTCTCGCTTTTATATTTGCTTTTTGTGTAAATGGAATTGTGTTTTTTCTGTGTGCTTTTGGTGGAATTGAATATGTGTGCTTTCCGTTCGTCGCGAATAAATGTGCTTTATTGTTGAACTGTTTCCCGCTTCGCTTCGTCATTTCTCCCATTGAACCCTCATCTTGCTTCACGTAAAGGGTTGGTAGTGGGCTGAGTACGCCCGATAATTAATCGAACCGTCGAGGTCGACGATAACACCGCTCGGTTATTCTGATAGTACGGAACGGGTCGCTTAAGTGGCCCGTGTCCGAAGTCGACCTGCGGCGAGGTGCGATCGCCCGGTCTACCCTCCGCGTGGGTACTTAGGTAGGTCGAATTTGGCGAGCAACCCTATCCCACGCGGGGGCTGATTGGCTCGATCGCGGTGAGACCGAAAGGTCCACCCGTGACTGGTTCCCGGCGTTAGTCCGAGAGGGTCACGACTGGATTGTCCGTCCGGTGGGCGACGTGCCGCGATTCGAGTTACGTGGCCGCCAGCACGCCGGCGGGCGCGAATCCGCAACACTATATATATATATATATATATATATATATATATATATATATATATATATATATATATATATATATATATATATATATATATATATATATATATATATATATATATATATATATATAGCCAGATCTGCAATACTGAGAACATGACGTGGATGTTCGAAATAAACTGCAAAACTTACAAAATAGCCGCTTCAAGCCCCTCGGGCACACGATGAAACGAGGCAGGAAGAAAAACATGACAAATTTAAAAAAAGGAATTAATTAAAGTGTTAAAATTTAAAGACATTTTGAAATTTTTATAGATTTTGGTGAGATTGATAAGACTTGTATGCTGTAAAGCCATAAACTGTAAACTATTTCAGTCCACTGAAGGAAGAAGACGTACATCGGCGGCTAATGAAAAACAAGGATTAACAAGGAAATCCAGCACAGGTGGAGGCCATTCAGCCCATCATGCCTGCGCGAACATCACACCAACCCATCTACACAATATCCAAGGAAGAAAATGCAAAAAATGTTTAATTAATGAAATAAAATAAAAATTTCCTTTTCTTCCCCTCGGGG
This sequence comes from Eptatretus burgeri, assembly GCF_056783735.1. Classification (NCBI taxonomy): domain Eukaryota; kingdom Metazoa; phylum Chordata; class Myxini; order Myxiniformes; family Myxinidae; genus Eptatretus; species Eptatretus burgeri. Next base: position 49,608,293 of record NC_140973.1, on the reverse strand, counting down.
AGGGGGCATGGGCTTGGTTAAAAGCACACATCAACCACACAAGCCCCCTTAACAAGACCCCCACCAACAGCACTCCATACACAATCACCCATCAATGCTCAAAATTACCGAAAAGTCCGATCAACATCCATATATATGTATGTGTATGTATATGTATATATGTATATATATATATATATATATATATATATATATATATATATATATATATATATATATATATGTATGTGTATGTATATGTATATATGTATATATATATATATATATATATATATATATATCCATAACTTCCAGGTACCTATCTTATTCTAATTTAAATTTATCTACTTTTTCTGCTGCCACTACCTTTCCAGGGAGACCATTCCATGCATTAACTCCTCTCTGAGTGAAAGTCCCCTGCCTTACTACCATCTTAACTATCCTCTTCTTTACTCTCAGGCTATGGTCCCTGGTCCTATCTATCACTGTCTACTCTGTTGTATAATTCATCTGTACTTATTTTATCTATATCTTTCATTGTCTTAAACATCTCCATCATATCTTCTCGTGTATAAAGCCCTGTCTCCTTCAGCCGCTCCTCATAGCTGAGTCTATCAATCTCGTAGCCCTGTGCTGAACCCTCTCTATGGAATATACGTCCTTCCTAAATTGTGATGACCAAAACTGCACACAATATTGTAGATGTGGCCCTCACTAAATTCCTGTACAATGTTAACACCACTTCTTTTGATTTATAATTGATCCCCCTCCTTATACAGCCTTAAACCCGATTTGCTCTACCTATAGCTGCCTGGCATTGTGCTGCCTGCTTCCCTCCCATCGGAGGGTTGTTTGCAAAATGAGAGTTGGTGAGAATGAGCACATCAACCAGGAGAGAGAGAAACGAAACAAGTCTTGAATCAACATGTAAACCACATGTAACGTGTAAATACACCACATGGTGAACTTGTTTATTGTACAGAAGCTTCTTCCCAGACAGCAACCCCACAAAGATAGCAATCAGTGTAACTTGGTGTCAAGCATGCAACGTCCATGAAGACCCGACCACTTGCTGGCTTCCAGCAGTTCAGTCAGGAATTCGTAATTTATTCACAGTGTCAGAGATAACTCTTCTACTATTCGTGAAGGACATTGTGGGATTGTTAACATCCACAAACTAATGCTGAAATATGGGACAACCAGTTTAAAGTCTGTCTGATGGACAGTGCGCACAAAGTCTCACCCTTACCTGTGAAACTCCTGGATGACAGTTGAAAGCTGGGTCGAGATTTGAACCAAGGCTAGACAGCTCAGAGGCAACTATGCGGACTGAGCTAAATATTGTAGCATTGATGGCGAGCTCGTCATGGCGGAAGGTTAAAGTCTCGCGACGTCCCGAGCGGCTCAACTCCTACGGAGATGTTCCAAATTAATGGCCGATGCATGTGTGCGGGTCGTGAGGAGAGACGAGAAACCTTACATCTTTTAAACACAATGGGTTTATTTCCCACACCACAATAATAAAAAGAACCAGGGATGATGGAACCAGAGGAGATGATGGTGGGTTGTGGTAGGGAAGAAAAAGGGGACACAAAATCGATAATAAACAATTATGTACAAATAGGTTAAAGAAACTAAGGCGCCTCACTCCGGACTCAGTCACAGATGGGAAGGGAACAAAAACCGGGGGACTCAGCTCTGCGGCAGCGGGGATGAACAGGTGATGAGTGATGAGGAGGACGATGATGAGTCAGGCAGATTATGGGCAGATGAACAGGCGGTGATGGCACGGGGCAGGGCAGGAACAATGAAATGGCTAGAGGCAGGACACACAGGCAAAAGACGAAAAGCAGGCAGAGGCTGGCAGAAGCAGGCAGGCAGGACGACCTCCTCACCTCAGATGATTCTCCTCACAAACCCCTCAGTTCTCTGTTCTCCTCCGACCAACTGCCCTGTTCTCAGACCAGACCTCGACGTTTTTCCTCATCCGTCTCCAATGCTCGCACTCTGAACTGTCGATCTGCCTCTTCCCTCTCCTTCCTCTTCGGCCACGCTCCGCCCCTTTTTGAGGCTATATCACTCGCCGCCACCCCCCTCTCTCGGGGCGTCGCTCCACCCTCCCAGGTGATCCATTGCTCCTCCTCTCAGGAGGCGTTCATAGCTCTGCCCCCCCCCCACCTCTTTCATGCCAAGTCTCTCGGCGTCCCCCGGTGGCGGTTTACATAAAGGTTTTACACACAGTTTTGTTAACCATAATCCCTAACTAATTATTACCATGCACCACCCTCTGTCTGGCACAAATGCAAACAAGACGATCCTTAAGCTGACGTTTCCCAACTTGTACAACGAGATGGCGATCCACTCGCACACGGACCATGTTACACAATACATTCCTCTATTCTGTGGTATTATATAACCCACCCCCCCTATAAACATAACAATATCCTTTGAAAATCGAAAAGGAACATGGATGTGAGAACATGCCTACTGGCCTATTCTGCCAGTGCAAATCCAAAAAGAAAGCATGAATATTACACATCGGACTCCATTCAGACGTCATGTTTCAATATTGCGTAGTTTTCATTCATATCTAAAAAAAACATCAGCAACAAGAGCGAGAATTGCTTTGCAATAACGTCCCCTACTCGGTACAATGGATGTTCGGAAGATAAAATTTTGTTTGCGTTTAATGCACACTCGAGCAAATACCAGAACCAAAATGAAGAAGAAGAAACTCTGTAACCCACCATGTTTCGTTAGTTTCTTGGTTTTGCTGATTTCATATTAAAAATAACCCGATGGACATAACATGAATCAAAAACATGCATACAGCTTATGTGCATATGTCATACATCGTGGTGATCTACCTGGTATCATTCCAATCGTACTGGGCCGTGGACTGACACCCAGGTCTAAGGCCTGAGGCCTAACGAGATGTGCTGCTTCATGTAATGGTGGTACATGATTTTATTGGGGTGGAGTCAGGCGAGCTGTCCAGCTAATGGGTGTAAAGCAGTGGGATGGAGTCAGAGCAGCTGATCACTGACCCAAGTATAATATGTTATATTTTCTGTCTATGCAATTTTCTGAAATTGCATAACTGTGAAAAATTGACAAAACAACCTGAAACTCGAACTTGTTCTGTAACTTATCATAATAAAACCATGTACCAAGTTTCAGTTGGATATGTTGAAGGGTATGGGGGAAAAAGTCGGAAAAACCACAAGGATATGGGGAAAAAGTTAAACCACAAGGGTATGTTAAAGGATATTGGAAAAAAAGATGGACGGACAGGCAAGAACAAACGTACAGTCCCCTCAGGTTCATTAGTAAGTGCTGGGGAAGTGATTTCGGCAAAAATGTTTTTGAAAAAAAGTTTGATTTTTTTTTTTTTATTAATTAATTTTAATCGCTCTATAGTGTCTTATAGCCTGGTGTTGGCTTAATGGTTCAGGTGGTGGGCTTTGGATCCTAGGGTCCTGAGTTCGAATCCCACCCAGCTGTTGAATTAATACCAGGTGGGGTTAACTGGGCCTGTCATCCTTCCAAGGTCAGCAAAATGAGTGCCAGCATGCTGGTATACTGTCGGAGTGGCAACCCGTCCAGGATTGTGCCCAATAGCCCAGGAGACTGCTTAGGCAACACCAACGTTCTGCACAGAGTATGGTCCCAATTAATGGATGGATAATGCCTTAGCCTTTGTAGCCATATGAAAGGTAATATTAAATGATCCCTGTTGGCATTATTTAGTGGGTTAGGGAAGTATTTTAGCCCCCCACAAAAAATAAACAAGGCAACACCGGGTACCCCTCCTAGTATAGTCAAAAACGAGCACAAAAAACAACGGCTCCAGACGAGAAGAACGAATTTTTGTCCAAAAGTGGATTCGTTCCTCTTTTGCAAAAGTTTCTCTTGTCCATTAGCAATTGTAACTTATCCGATAGGATTTACAGATGTTAAAACAACGACAGATCAATGTGTAACTTCCTCTTTCATCTCATGACCTTTGGATGTGATTAGCTGCCTTGATGAGATGTATTCTTCTAAGGAGTAGCAATGTGGATAAATTGTTCTAAATAAGAAGGGATATTCAAATGAATGATTCTTTCACGAACTCAGTTTCAAGGTTTTAGTCCTTCGTTAAGTTGTGAAAAGTATCCCAACTGTTGTGGCCTTGGTGAAAGTCTTGACTTTGGTCTGAATCCACCAAGTGATGAGTAATGCTTGTGTAAACTAGTTCAACCCACATGCATTTCACCCCTACAGCAATGTGTGCGCCTGTGTTGCTGGTTTTGATATCCTGGGATGGAAACATTTCCGTAAATGGAGACACATCCTTCCTTGTCAATACTCACCTGCGACCCTACCTCCTGACTCATGACCCAAACTCCACTCACACTCCACGACCCAATCCCCGACCACCCCTCCTGTGCACGCAGTGATGCAACACCTGCCCATTTTCATCTGGTCCAATATCAGAGGTTTAAGCTCCAATCTCAGGGATGTAACCCTACAGATTGTTGCCTAATCTCTAGATTTTATCGGTCTAACAGAAACTTTTTTTCAGATGTCCAAGACTCACTGATTGTCTCCCTCCCTGGTGATTTTTTGACCATATAAAAAAATCCCAATGCTCATGCTGATGGTGGTGTTGCAGGATACATCAGAAACTCCATTTACCATAGTCCCTGCCCTGCTCTGTCCCCCAATATCCAAATTGAATATCTCTGGATCAGTGTCCCTCTCTCCAGAAATGTCAAAATTGTTTTTGTGCATGGTATTACACCCTCTCAACTGTGGTGAATATGTATGAAGCACTCTCAGCAAACTTTGAATACTTTCTATATTTCCATCTCAAATCTGTCTTCCTCATCTGTGGTTTCTTCAACCATTGCCATTAAAACTGGCTTGGTGTCAGTTGTTGTTTCGTATGCAGCCTATGGCTGCAGGTTGCATCGTTTCTGGAAGTGCAGCTGTGCCACTGATGCAGTGCCCCTGTTATCAGTTAGCTGGTGCTCATTTTGTCAACCTCAGAAAGATAACAGGCTGAGTCAAACCATATCATGTGAATTTCAACAGCAAAACATGGGCTCAAACCCAACACCAAAAGATCTTAAGCCAGCCACCTAACCGTTAAGTCAACACCAGGCTTTTGGTGTTTGTCCTCACACTACTGTCCATGGTAGTGTTGCCAAGGTATTTTGTGATGCATCTGGCCTTATCAAATATGATTTATTCCGCCCCATATTTCCCAAACTGGCTGCCACTCTCTGCTTGATTTGATGATATACAAATTTCTCTCCAACCTTTCATGTCTTCCCTCAGCTCCCCTTGGCTCCTCAGATCATACACTCTTGAAAGTGTCCATCTCCCTGGTAGTCTTGAGGGATCCATTAGGATGCTGCACTGTGTAGTAATTTAATCAGGATTGGTCTTACCTGCCGTCCACCATTTCCTTCACTGATTAATCCAATCTTTCTTCATCTGCAGACGCAGACAGTGCTCAGGACTTGGTTCTCAACAAACGATTCTCTTTATCCTTCATCTGTTCATGCCTCCAGATATCCTTCCAAACATTTTGATCCTGGTATATCCATTCGTGCAGTGAGACAATTGCAATAAATTGGCTTGTCTTTTCCTCCTTAGAAGCCAGCCACATTGATGGGAACCTGCATTCTCTCTAAAGATCATAAAAATTGTGTTTCCTTCCTCAGTAATGCTACAGAATTCAGCGGCAGGACCAAATGATGTTCAAATTTGCAAGTCTTTCATAATCCACAAATACTTGATGGCAGTTCATCAAGTGTGTCTCTGGAAAATGCTGCTCATCGATTCCTTTGCTCTTGAAAGATGGGGTCACATTAAGCACTGCTCATGATATGAGTTAACGCCTTAATTTTGCTTCTGTATACATGGCAAGCTCCTGAATCCCCTTTTCATTGTAACCATTCTACACCTCAAAACATCTGACAGCAAATGAACTTCCCTCCTGCCAATGTGAAGAAAATGCTTCTCTTAACTTGATTATGTATACAAATTTCCACTGCAACTGTAGCACAAAACATCAGTCCTAATATGAGGACTCAAATGAAAGTTCCACTCAAATACTCAAAAAATGTTTCGCTGCTCTTTCCATGTCATTCTCTGAGGGGGAATTGTCTGCAGCAAGGGAAATATGAACATTACCCCAAATCTTCGCATATCCCCTCTCCCTGTCAAGGCTGGAGTGCCCCAAGGCAGTATTCTGAGCCCAGTCCTTTCCCTGATTTTCATCAATAATCTCTCTATCTCTCTGGAAAATCCTCTTTATCTATTTGCTGATGACTCCACCCTCTGCCATGACATCTCTCATCCTTCAGACAGGCAGGCTGCACCCTCTTCTCTCTTTTCAGACCTTGAATGAAAATCACAAGTTGGTCAAACACTTGGAATATGTCTTTCAATCCTGACAAATGTCGCACTCTCACTATGTCTCTCTGAAAGGACCAAATGGAACCCCCCCCCCCATCTACTTTCTCAACAATCCCATTGAAGTCCTTTCATTCAATCTTTTGGGCCTCACTATCTGCCACAATCTTTCCTGGGAAAGCCACTTCTCCAAGCTGGTCTCCAAAGCTAGCCACCGAATGAGCATCCTCCATCCTCCATCGTACAAAGTCCTTCCTTGGCACACCTGTACTCCTAACCATATTACAAGATCTTCATCTGCAGCTTGATGAAGTACTGTTCTACCCTCTGGGCTGGCTTCTCTTCCTCACATCTTGCTCAGCTTGACACCGTGGAAACCAAGGCCTTCAGGATCATGGGGATCTCCCACACTGAAGCGGAGTCTATGGGCTCATCACTTCTCCATTGCAGACAGATCGGTGGTCGCTCTCGTCTTCTACCACCTCCTTTCTGCCCTTGCACCCTCTGCGCTTTGTCCCCCCCCCCAATGTTTCTGCAGGATTCGCACAGTCTACCAACAACTCCCCTTTGGTGAAACTACCGAAATCCAGGATCACTGCTCGCCTCCACTTATTTGTTCCTCTTTTACCCCACCTGTGGAATCAACTTCCACATCCTCTTCAATCTCATTCTTCCCTCCAAGTCTTCAAGACAGCTGTTCACCACCATCTTGTATCATCCGTCCGCAATCCAAAACTGTGATCTTTTCTACCCTCGTTAAACCCACCCAAATCCCCCCTCCTTCCAATTTTAGTTTTCCCTCCTCAGAGTTTCCTTCTGTATCCATTTTTGTCCTCCCCGTGCATGTGTGTTTACATCCTGTTTTGCATTCTGTTATTTCCTGATCCATTCACTGTGCTAGCTCTTCCACGATCCTCAACTACAAATACAACAACAACAACAACAAAAAAACCCCACAAGAATGGTGCTAAAACTGATCATCTGAATTAAAGACCAGTCAGCCTTCTCCACATTATTCTCCACAGAGAAGATCATATCTCCAAGCTGACCTCAAAAGCCAGCCCCAAAATTGTCTGGATGGACAAGTTCTTCCATTGCTGTTCTCAGCTTATAACAGTGTACAAAGTCCTTATTTGGCAATCAAATTTTCTCTGACTCCACTCTGTGCAGGATCGTTTAGCACCCCTCTGATGGTCCTCATAGAAGGAAGAAGTGAAAAATGTGTAATGGCTCCCCACTCTGGACTGCTTCCCATCTGGCCCCATTTTGAGGCCCTGCAATCTAAAGTCCTCTGAGTCTTCAGACTCTCAAGTCAGGAAGCGAAGTCTGAGGGTTTGCTTCTTGCTCACCATCAGCAGGTTGGTGGAGTTGCAGGTTTTTATTTTCCAACTCAATTTGGTTTTTGCTCTTCCTGCCCTTTCACCCCTCCAGATGACATATGTTCTGCTAGAAGCCCTTTCCTTGTTACGTTCTGCAAGTATAAACTCAAAGCTAACCTCCATTTTTCCACACCTCTCTTTTCTCGAGTGTCATATTGTCTTTCTGGGTCAATTCTGGGTCACAATTATTGAGAGCTCTTCCCTATTGGATATTGTTTGCTGCCACCGCCACCTCATGGTCTCTCTCATTTCCACGACTGAGCTTTATGACACCAACTGGGACGCTGTCCTCGGCAATCACTGACAATTTCACTTCTTCTGCTATAGTGGAACCATTTGAACTCATCCCATTGTTTTTCCTTTGTTCCAGTTTGCTTGTTGATCCATTTCCCAATGCCATTCTGCTCTTCCATGAGCCTCGCCACCTGTATTAAAAATAAGAAGAAAGGAGCATTAAAGTACATCTGTTTTATAGGTTCATCATTCTATTTGTTTGTTTATGACACAATAGTTTAGTCAACACTTAAAAATTACTCGGCAAACTTTGGCCACTGTTTCAAGTCAACCATTAGTGAAATGCAATCCATTTTTTTTTACTGTAAGCCTTTCTTCATTTTCAATCAAATGCACAAAGCAGTGTTGACATGCAGAAATTGATTAAATCAAAACAAATAGGTAAGAAAATGAGGAAAGTTTAACAAACTAACGTAAAAATTGTAACAACTATCAAATCTACTTTTCTAGTCCAGTCATTAGGTTGGCCAACTGCACAATCCTGCAGACTGCAGATCATTGATGAGAGCCAGGATGTTGACACAGTTTCTTGGAATAAAAGGCAACAGGCAGGAATATAGTGAAGTATAAAGTGTCATCTAAAGTGCACAGAACCCACAGCATATCTCAAGACATTCCGAGCTGCTACAGCACTCGGTGGCAAGTTCACAGTCCCCACACAGTCCTTCACCGTCTTCCCCACAGCAGACATCAACAGCGCAGTCTTGCAAGCAGTCTGTGCAGCAGTCATCAAGACCGCAGGTCATGCAGCTGCATATTACGCTGCACATGGTGAGAAACTCGCAGAAAAGGCAAGCGAGCACACAGTTGATGCAGCAGCCTGTGGAAAACGGGTTCACATGGTGTGATGTTTGGGCATCAACATCATTGGGTAATTAAGGACATTGTGAGTTCGCTGATGCTGCTTATAATCTTGAAGACCTCAAGAAGAGTTACATGTTAAGATTAAAAAGAAGTCATATTAAAGGTGACTATAAAATCGTTTCTTAAAACAAGTGATTATTTCCTGTGCATAAACAAATAAAATTGCTATATGAAAGAATGGCATTTCTAAGGCAACATAATATTGTTCACTACTTTGTATGGATGTAACCGACAGTAGTTTTTGATTTCCAGTATCTCGAAGACAAAAGGCAGGACTTGTTCCTCAGCAGATATAAAGACGTGGTGGTGTTATGGTATTTTTTGACACTAGCACATGACCTGTTTTTTATGTCCAAAAAAAAAAAAACCCAACAAAAAACAATTAACCAGTATGATCGAAACTGCTTTTGCAAGCCATGGCGATAGTTTGTTTTTTCACCTTTTTGTGCGATCTGCTTTCTTTATAAAAGATTAATGTAAATATAATAACATATACCTATTTAAAAAAAAAAACATTATTATAGGTATATATTAATAAATTACTCACCCGCTGTGAATGTGTAATTTCATTTTACATGATATTTCCCCTTTTACTACGATTTCCTTTCATTATACGACCCGTCACTTCGACATATATAGATACATATAATAAATTAAACGTTTCGTTTTTTTTTTTAAAGTCTCTTCAACCATTTCGTTGGAGTGCTTGCTTGAGTGTTTAAGCCACTTGGGGAGCACTCTACAAGCTTCGATCTCTCCAAGCTTCCATGGTCGTACTGTGGCTTGGTTCTCCGTGGGGACATCTCCAGAGTTTGGAAGACAAAATTAATTAGATTATTACAATGAGTAAGCTAGGGGTCATATCAAAAATCCGACAGTGTTGTGCACTTCCCCATACACATAGCTACTATGTCCCAAAGTTTCAAGTTCCTATCTCAAATGGTGTAGGAGGAGCTATTTTGACCAGTGTGACCACTCCTCATTTTCATAAATGCCAAGGTGAGCCAATGAAAAAAGCCAAGAATTCACAACGTTTCGGAAAAGCGATGATAATAGAAAACCAAGACGCCAAGGTGAACAAAGAATAGCCAAGATCTTGTGAAAAAAGCCAAGGAGTGGTCACACTGATTTTGACCCCCTACCCCCCAAGCACCCTCTGATCATCATGTGTTTTAAAAAATATGTTGTTAAATGTGAAACTCATGAATATGTTTGATTTAAAAAGCTATAAGACAATTTTTTTAATCGACCCCCATGACCCCAACCCCTCTGGCCCGGCCCCTTGAGGTCATATCAAAAATCTGAAAGTGTTGTGCACTTTCCCATATATATATATATATATATATATATATATATATATATATATATATATATATATATATATATATATATATATATATATATATATATATATATATATATATATATATATATATATATATATATATATATATATATATATATATATATATATATGTGTGTGTGTTTCAAGTTCCTATTTCAAACGGTGTAGGAGGAGTTACAGGGTAAGACGTATGGACGTACGGACGGACGGCGGAGACAATCACAATACTCCCGCTTTTCTTCGAAAGAATGGGAATAAAAATGTTTGTAGTGGTTACTAAGCAATGAATCTCCGCTGATCATGGCAGGATAGCTGAGAGGTATAGCCAAACTCTCCCCTCACCTCTCTCCACTTCCCACTCTCTCCCACTATTTCCCATCTGTCTCCCTCATCCCCTACCCTCCCCCTCATCTCCCAACCTCCTCCTCTGTCTAAGGACTGACAGTTTATTTTATAATATAAAATGGCTTCCCGAGAGTGTAGCATATATGAATCTGATTTGGAGTGAGGCGACAGGAGAGGTGCAAAGGTCGCAGCATGTGCGAGCATGCATGTATAAAGGCAGGCCTTTGCCAGGTTGATAGCGTGGGTTTTAAATGCTCCTGCCTGGTTTTATCTAGAACCTGGCGGTTAAAAAAGAAAATGTTGTTGTTTTGGCACATTATATCTTCCTTCCCTTCCCCTCCCCTCTCATTGCCTTCCCTTCCCCTCACACTGCATTCCTTCCCCTTCACACTGCCTTGCCTTCCCCCCCCTCCCCTCATGCTACCTCCTCCAAAACCCCTCCCCTCTCCCATGGACACCACTGGATGGTCTCTGCATGCTGTATTAACATACTTTTCACCTATCCCATTTCATTCATCCTGTACAATTCCCACAAGTGGAGAACCCCTCCCACCATTCCTCCTCAATTCCCCTATCAAACGCAAGTTCAGAACCCCCTCTCCCCTCATGCTTACCTCCTCCCAAACCCTCCCTACCTCCCTAATTACCCCCTTCTTCTCTCCCCCATCCTCATTGCTCCCACCCCTCCTCCCAGAGTGTATAGCAATGTTTGGTTTGGCATTGCTCTCCCTGCTACCCCTTTCTTGCTCTCCCACTTCCTCACCCTCTCCTAGATCCCCCACCCATCCTCACTCCCCTCCTCGCTCCTCCACCCCTCCTCGCTCCTCCACCCCTCCTCGCTCTCCCTCCCCTCCGTCCTCTCTCCCTCCCCTCCGTCCTCTCTACCTCCCTCCGTCCTCTCTACCTTCCTGCCTCTTTCTACCCCTCTCCTTTAATATTACCATCAGCAAAGCAACAGGTTGTATTTATTAGTATATTGTTACGAATTCGGGGTTTGAGTTTCGCCACAAGGGGAAGCGTTCGTGTTCCACCCGAACACCCGAACGGAAAACTCTGCATGCCAGCGGGTTGCTAATCAACCAAAAGTGCCAATTCTGCCAGTGCTCGCACTACTTCACATGTTACCCTTTCCAGTGGATTGGCAGCATCAAGAGGGGTCTCGTGCCCTTGATACGTACTCAAGTTAATTAACTTACCATATCAGGTAAGTTATATATCATATCATAAATATCCACAATTTAAAATTGACTCCGAGCAGAGCTGCTGAATACGCACTGGCTAACAAGAGCAAATTGTTGCGGTAAAACTTCCCGGCTAACTCTACGTGTGGACCATGCGAGATCAACAGGGAAAAGACGCTACAAACTGCGTACATTTATACAAGCAAGTTTATTACGACAAGTGAAGCAAGAAAAATGCAAATATTTACAAAAGAACAAGAGACACAGGGCAGAACTATTCCGATAAAATGAAATTACACACTCTTAACTTGTACTATACAATCAGGCACCATCAGAAACATACCCTGAGGAAAGTTAGAGAGCAAGAAAGAGAGAGAAAGTTTGAGTTGGTTTATGACCTCTTGGCTACCAGGCGCAGTCGACGGACCAACGCAACCCAGTCAATGTGGAGGGGGGAAGCAGGGAAGAAGACTGAGGATGTCTAATGGTTCATCGTTGGAGGAGGTGCGATGAGCGATGAGGTGTAGATAATAAAATTGAAAGAAGTGCATGTCTGGTGTCGCTCTGAAGAGAACGGTTGTTTGGGATTTGCCCTCGCCAATCGCTCTAACACGTCCACAGCAGATGAGACGGAAAACAAGACAGAACATGTGAGAAAATAGTCTTACACGTAAGAGCTATCTGTGCATGTTATCGACTTGGCCCTAATGAATACGCTCGTCACGGCACCTGGATTGCTCACCCACCCAGTGCTCCGCTTCACCTACTCCATTCCATGAGTTCCGTCTTCCTGCTCAGTTCTGCCTGTCATCCCGCTTCACCAACCAATCCAAAAGTGTTTTCTTCTCTCACTATAGATTGCTCTGCAGGGTGTTTCATAGTTGTTTGGTGAGGGAGGAGGCTAAAGGTGGATCAGTACTGACTGTAGGAGTTTCGAGTGTCCCCATTGGTGCACGGACGCTTTCCCAAGTGTTGGCCCCATCCATGCGAGGACTTGGCACCGGAAATGGCCTCATTTGCTATGCGTTTGCCACACAACTCATCTCCGAGATTAACATGAGACCGATACAGCTTTTAAGATCCTTAGACAATTTAAGACCCTTTGGACGCTTTAGACCCCATTTGCTCTTTCACCTTAGACCCATTTAGACCCTTTAGACCCCTTAGAGCTTAGACACTTTAGACCCCTTTTGGATAAAACCCTGAAAGACACTTGAGACCCATTCAACCTTGACACCCTTTGACGCCTTTTTAGACCTTTTTAAGACCATCAATACAGTTTCGACTCCTTTTTACCCCTTAGAAAATTGATAAAAATCCCCCCGAAAATAGTTTTTAATGACTTTTTTTTCATGCACCATTTGCGTCACATCACAAGTTTCAATGATGAGTCAAAACTGATATCCCAAAGCGAAACTGATGATGGAATGTGAAACTGAAACGAATGATCAAAGAATCATCGATTGGGAAACCAGAATGAAATGCTGTGAGAAATAGCAAATGGAAATTACTGAAAGCAAAACTATGGGGAGTATAGATAGAGGGGGTGGGTTTGGGCTGAAGAAATGACATGGAAAGAGATAGGTGACTGGACGTGGTCGGTTGGCATGGAAAGAACTCTGATGATGTTCGGTCAGGCAGTAGGCTGAAAAAGTGCATAAATCCATTTCTCAGCCAAGTTTCCATAATTTCCTCCTCACTCCCAAGCATTACTTCGGGGATACAATCAGTATCAACTGGAAATCTCAGCTGGTCGAATGGAACGAGGTTTCCAAGATAACCGGTTCCACCCACTGTGATATCTGCTCACTGAATATTTATGCTGAATTCACATTTCTACCAATACACACTCCAAACCAGAGTGGTGTCAAAGTCACCCAATGCTCGCCTGTTTATATCGTTTTTCGTTTTTTACAGACTCGTCTAATAATATATATTTTTAAAGCATTGCAGTGAAGTCTGATCCAAATAATTTTAAAGCAATATATGGATTTATATATTGTAATCAGTAAACAAGAGGTCCACACGAGGAATTCCAAACTCAGAGGGGCGAACTTTCTCGCTGCAAAAAGTCAACAAAGGCTTTCAGAGGTAGGAAATGCCGATGGCCTGAATTGGAAGACGAACTTGAAGACTGGGTTAACACACAGAGAGTGGATGGTCGGGGTGTTTCTACTGTTCAGATTAGACTCAAAGCAAGATTGATCACTTTTTGTGGCTAATTTTCGGACGTTTTTGCGCTTGGTTTTTTTGTGCAACATTTGCGGCTTATAAACCAGTGCGGCTTGTGTGTGTTTAAATTCCAGATTTTTTTTAAATTTAGGGGATGCGGCTTATATTACGATGTACTCAATGGTCCGAATTTTATGGTACTTGCCTTGCCATGAGAAATGCATCTAAAAGAAAAAGTAATATGTAGTGTTGGGAGTTGGAGTGCGGACAGGAACAGATGGAAAACAGCATCCTGGTTGCCATGGCAACCACTTTAGATGACGAACATATGTCACGACACACCGTCTCCACAGTCTGTACCTATGTACCAAATATGAAATGTGAAAGTTGAAAACTTTGGGAGTTAGAGTACGGACGGACGGACGGACAGACAGACGGACAACTGGTATCACATAATACGCCCCGATATATATATATATATATATATATATATATATATATATATATATATATATATATATATATATATATATATATATATATATATATATATATATATATATATCGGGCGTATAAAAAATAGTGTGGTAGATAAAACCATTAGAAAGGAAAAAATAACTTGCACCAAAAACTTTAACATTTTCACGCTCATGCCGGGGGTATCGCTATAGCTCTCTGTTCTTCGAACAGGCGAGCTAAAAATTGCTCATTTAAGATCAGACATCTATTAACCCATGAGATGGGTACCCTGCTAATATACGATAAGAGAGATGTTTGTCTCTGTCTGTGTCGCCATTTTTGTCATCGATGAATGTTGCCTCATCTGACCAAACAATCATGTCCACAAACGGTGCATCCTCATCCAACTTCCCTTGAAACCTTTCACAAAACACAGCTCTGAGATTCGGATCGTCTTCAATCATTTCATGTAACTGTCGTGGCACATAAGATTTCCACTTCGCTATTTTGAGAATCCGGTGTACACTTGCCCTGCTGATTCCAGTCTCACGAGCATATCGCCTTACAGAATTTTGTGGTGATCATGTGAATTGCTGTAACAGCAGAGCAGAATCTGCCCCACCAGTTGATAAGCAGGGTCTCTGAGATCGTTGCTTGCACATGTCTTGCACAGTACCATATGTCTCAAATTTGTCACAAATTCTTGTTATTATTGTTCCTGATGGAGAATCCATTGCAAATTCAAGTCTCCACTATCTTGACACTTCATAAGCATTTTCAAATCTCCAATACCACTTCAAAATTACTTTGCGTTTTTCAAACCTCAAGTAACCCTCTGCCATGTTGTTTGCATTTTTGCATTATGGGTATCATTTTGCTTTTGTCTTTGTGACTAACGCCATCTGTTAGGTGTATGCCACATTAATTAGAGGCACATTAAAATTGGGTTCCACCGTTACGACGTGAATAGATATTCAACATATATAGTGGCCTGCAAAAGTATTCACTGCGCCCCTCCAAATTTTCACATTTTGATGCCACCTGAGCTTATTTCATGATGCTTTCAAATTAAACTTAATATACAGAGTCTTCACAAACTACTTCAAAGTCATAAAACTAAGAAATACAGATTGATGTGGATAAGTAAGACTAACTGAGAAAATCAGATGATTCTCAGTTGCATAAGTATTCAAACCCCTTGCCTAGTTAAACCGAAATCACTTCAGGAGCAAATTATTTGTTTGTGAGGTTACAAAATGATCAATAGGCTTCACCCATATATAATCTATGTTTTAACTAAAAATTAAACTCCTCCACATGTCTGAGTTTTAAGGTACAACTCACTTGGTCAACAAACAAGGTAAACATGAAGACCAAGTGGAGCTTTCCAATGAAGGCAGACGTAAAGTAGCGGAGAAGCACTGTTCAGGAGAGGGTTATAAGAAGATTTCAAAGCCACTCCTTATCCCTTTGAGTATGGTGAAATCCATCATTAAGAAGTGGAAGACATATCATACCACTCAGACTCTAACCAGATAAGGTCGCCCATCCAAACCCAGCAGCCGAGTAAGATGTCACTGTAAATCCAAAAATGACTGAAAGATTTGCAAGGCTCAATGTCTGAGATGGGGGTCAATGTTCATCAATCAACAATATCCCGTTCCCTTCACAAAGCTGGCCTTTATGGACAGGTGGCAAGAAAGAAGCCATTACTGGAAAAGACACATCTAAAAGATGATATGAAGTTTGTGAAAAAGCATCTTGATGATACTGAAAGCATGTGGAGAAAAGTTTTGTTGTCAAACAAGACAAAAATAGGACCACTGCACCATAGCTTATCTGGGCCCTGGCATAATTTTGCAACCCAAATTTGTTAGAATTCTGACTAGTGGCTCTTGTGAGGAAGATTTTGTTGGAATTTGTGGGACCGCCATTTTGACACACTTCTGGTTGTGTGATCGACATGGCCTCCACAATTTAACATCCCTACCCTGGCCTAATGTTGTAACTCAAATTTGGTGGCATTATGACTGGTGGGTCTGGAGAAGAAGATTTTTGAAGAAATTTACTAAATTGGCCGTTTTGATCTACTTAGTCATGTGACCAGAACAAGCTTTGTAATTTCTCTTGCCAGTGAGGAGAGGAACATTGCTGCAAAATTTCAGCTGGATTGACCCAGCGGTTTGGCCAGAGAAGTCGAAAAAGGAGGTGGACAGATGGACGGACGGTGCGTGATGACAATACCTTATCTGGAATTTACATTCCAGATAAGCTAAAATTGAACTTTTTGGTGTAAATTCAATGTTGCAAGCATAACACTGCACATCACCTCATCAACACCATCCCTACTGTCAAGCATGATGGTGGCAGCTTTATATTATGGGGCAGATATTCATCAGCAGTGACTGGCAAGCTTGTCAGGATATGAGACGATAGACGGTGCAAACTACAGGAGAATCCTTGATGAAAACCTGCTTGAATCAGCCATGAATGTGAAATTGGGTTGTAGATTCACATTTCAGCAGGACAATGATCCGAAGGACAAAGCTAAAGCCACAATGAAGTGGCTGAATAGAAAAGAAAACAAGAGTGAGAAGTGCTTTGCAATACATGTCCCCTACCAATGTGATATTTTCTCAGTCCAAAAAGGGCATAACTGTGAAAAATCGACGAAACACCCTGAAACTAACTTGTTCTGGACCTTATCATTATTAAGTCAGGTACCAAGTTTCAGTCGAATATGTCAAAGTGTATGGGAAAAAGGCTGAAAAACCACAGGTGGGAAGGATTGATGGACAGACAGAGAGCAAACCTATAGTCTCCTCCGGTGAAGCCAGTAGGGGACTAATAAATGTTATTGAGTGGCCTAAAGTCCTGACTTGAACATTTATGATGAGACTTCAAGATCGCAGTCCATTGAGGATACCCATCAAACTTGGCAGAACTCGAGCAATTTTCACCTGAAGAATGGACAAAGATTTCACTATCTCACTGTGCAAGGTTGGTAGAGATCGACCAAAAGACTCATAGCAGTCATTGCTGCAAAAGATGCTTCCACCAAGTACTGACGTAAGGGGCTGAATACTTGTGCAACCAGTGAATTTTGATTTGTACATGTTTTTTGCAGGTATTCCTGACATGTAACCTCCTTTAACTATAACAGTGATTATTTTGATTTTTTCAGTTATGAATAAAAACGTTCATTTGGAAAAATTGTTTATAACTAATTTGTAATTAATTGACGTGGTATTATTGGTAGGGACTGAAAACTTTTAGAGGCCATTGTATGTGGGCACTCAAACTAAAGACCAATTACTGCACTATAGTGTCAAGAAGGCAGCCAGCATAACAATACATGCAAACACGTACACACACATGCTCGTGCACTATATATATATATATATATATATATATATATATATATATATATATATATATATATATATATATATATATATATATATATATATATATATATATATATATATATATATATATATATATATATATATATATATATATATATATTCCCACATATATAAACACACAAACACAGATATGTTATGTACTGGTAAGTACAAACAAAAAATTTTTCTTTGAAGTTATAACCTAAACTTATAAGCAATTTACTGATTTTCCAACTACCCAGATTATCAGCAGGGCAATGTTTTTCATCAAGGTTTCAATCCTTTCAGTTTCGATCAATCCTCTGTTTGAGACACCTTTAAAATGTGTAAATTTTTGAGGTATCCTTTATTATTTATATTTACACATTATATATATATATATATATATATATATATATATATATATATATATATATATATATATATATATATTAAACACACACACACACACACACACACGCAACTCCTGACTGTTATGGTGAGAATCACCACGGATTATGTTATAAAAAGTAACAGGAATGACTTCACAGAAATTTTATTCCAAAAAATATATTGAAATCACAGCTTGTCCCCTTCAAAATAGTTTCCCTCCAGTCTCACACACTTGTCCATCCTCTTCTTCCATGCTTCGATGCACCCCCGGAAGGCTTTTTCTGGAATCCTCTGGAGCTGCATTGTCACGGCCCTTTTGATGGCCTCCACATCAGGAAATCGGGTCCCCTTGATCACCCCCTTGAGCTTGGGGAATAGGAAAAAAATCACAAGGGGCCAAGTCTGGTGAATACGGGGGTTGCTCCAGAGTTGGCACGTTCCTCTCTGCCAGAAACTGTCGGATGCTCAGGGCACTGTGAGCAGGGGCGTTGTCATGGTGGAGCACCCAGGCGTTGTTCTCCCACAGATCCCTCCTCTTGTCCCGGACTGATTTCATGAGGTGCCGGAGGATCTCCTTGTACACGTATTGATTCACTGTTTGACCCTGTGGTAGAAACTCGAAGTGGTTGATGCCCTTGATGTCAAAAATGCGATGAGCATCACCTTGACCTTCGATATCCTTGCTTTCTTTGGTCTTGGTGATGCCGGACTTTTCCACTGACGATTCTGCCGTTTGGTCTCGGGATCGTATTTGAATATCCACAATTCATTGCCAGTAATGACTCTCCTGAGCAGGTCTGGATCGTCCTCGAGGCGCTCGATAATGTCTTGACAGACATTGACTCTTTGTATTGCTATTTCTGCTCCTCGGACAAAAGCTTGGGGACCATCTTTGCGCACACCTTGTGCATTTTGAGATTTTCAGTGATGATGCTCCAGACAGTGTCCTTGTTGACGGAAGTTCCTCAGCAATCATCCGCACCGTGAGTTGATGATCTGTGTGCACCATCTGCTTCACACGCTTGATGTTGTCCACCGTTCTGCTCGTTGAAGGTCTTCCAGACCGTGGATCGTCTTCAACCTCCACCCGCCCCTCTTTGAACATCTTGTGCCATTCAAATGCATGTGTACATGACCGTTTCTTCCCCATAGACTTGCTGCAGCATTGCGAAGGATTCGGAAGGTGTTTTGCCAAGAAACTTCAAATTTGCTCTCTGCTCACGACTCATAGCGCGACGATTCAAACTCGACAACGGGTAAAACACGACCTGTAAAAAAGAAAAAAAAAAAAATCGCACAATCTGTGCAGTCAACCATCACCAATCATATATATTGCTGGAATGTTGCGAAAGACTGACGTAACCCATTCATTCAAGTTGTGTGAGTGGAGCACATAGCAGGCTCAGTCCCGTTACTTTATAGACGGACCTCTTATATATTACTTGATGAACTACTACTACTACTACTTCTTCTACTTTTACTTTAATGGTCCCAAACAATTTCACCTCTTGGGTGGGGGGGGGGGCGTGGGTCAACCACATGAGTTTTTCCTCTCCATACCCCTCTATCCCAAGCATCTTCTCTGAATCCCCACCTCTCTTATATCTCTCATTTATTGTCAGTTTTAGCATGCCAGTGCGTTTTTTTTGATGCAGCTGTTGTTACTCTGTGCAACAATAATAACTTAAACATCTTGTGTTCAGTATTACTGTCTCGGTTTTGGTTTTGTGTTCAATAATGTAAGCAAATAGAAAAGACATAAAATGTCATCGGCCCCGTTGTTTTTGTAATTTCGCTGTACCAAGTTGAAGGGCTTGCCCTTATTTATTTACAACTAAAATGGCTGCCATTCTACCAGTGGGCCATCTTTGATCAGATTGCAGAATGAAGCGAGGTGTACGTATATGCGATCATGTACTGTGCTTCTGCCAAGTTTGAACAAAATCGGATCATGCATTTATGAGAAATGGGTGGGGACAAATTTAAGTAACAAAATAGCCGCCAGTCGGCCATCTTGGATCTGATCTCGAATCAAAAATGACGTGCATATGTAAGCCATCATACCTTATCTGTTTGCCAAGTTTGAGCCACATCAGTGAATGCATGTCCAAGAAATAGTTGAGGACGTGTTGAATATCAGGTTTTTTTTACAACTAAAATGTCTGCCAGTCGGCCACCTTTCATCGCATGTGAAACAAAACAGTGTGCATGTGTATACCATCATGTGTTGCCTTTTTGCCAAGTCAGAATATATCCAGTCCACACATGTCCAAGTTATGGTTGCAGACACACACGCACGTAGCGAAAATTGAAGCCAAATCCATAAGCTCCCGTTTCAGAAGAAGTCCAACAAGGGCGAATTATAAGGGGATCATTACAATTTGTGTAGTCATGGAAATGCTTAGTTGTTTTTGTGATTGAATGCCATTTGGAGTGTTTACCTCATAAGACACACTGGGAGGAAATGCCACTTGGGGTGGATTTGACCACTTTTTGCCAAACTCTCTTGTGCCCCATGTGGAAAGCCACTCGGGTTTTACAAGAATGGGAATTGACGACCGGAGTCCACTGCCCCGGGAATTTGTTTGTCTGAACCTGTTCGATCACACTCGGGCATATAGAGGAAGTCTCCCATGTCCCTACAGCGCTACCCTTATGTCTAATCAACATCACCTGGGAAAATATACCACTTGCAGCAGATTTGACTACTTTTTGCAATGTAGAAAAGGTACCTGGGAAGCCCACAACCTCAAGAAGCATTTGGCATCGTCTTATCCTCCATTGACAAAACTTGTACATAGATTTCGACTTTAACTTTCTAGCTAATGGACAATATAAACACACAATCGTGATACTAAGTGATGAAAATATATAGATCAACACCACAAACCAGCATCTGGCTTATCATCCTTGTGGTCACATGTATTTGTGTCATTTTATAATATTCACACATAAATAAATCACTTGCGTCAAAAGGTAAAGAAAGAAATATTTCATATACATGTATTTGATGTCTCTAAGTAATTAATTAACCATTAATTGTACACAAATCAATTAAAGACAAGCCCGCTTTATTGCGGATGTGGTGGTGTGCACAAAGTCGCACGACTATGGCAGCAACTGCACAATGTCTATATTGCAACAAATGATGCTTCAATAATGTCTTTGGCAAAAGAATGATTGTGGACAATAGCATCTTTGGAATTCAGAGCTAAAATGGCTGCTTTCCTGAAATGTTGAGAAGTGCGAGAAAAACACGATAATACTTTTGGCGCTTATAAGTGATCATCAAATTTACTGTGCCATCATAGCAGGCTCGTTGAACTGATTTTTGACAATTCCAGCATTACGTGAGTGAAGATACTGAAAGGAACCAAGTAGGCACAATACAAGCTTGCTAGTAGACACATGAAAAAGTCCACAATTATTTTTTTTTAGGTTGAGGACACTTTTTGGGGGTAGAAAGTTTCATTGCAGAGGACAAAATATGTTGTTGAAGTTGAGAGGAAAAAAGAAGGAAGGGGATGCAGTGAAGAATGAACATGTAGATATGTTTCGATCATTGTCACTTATAATGGCACAGGGAAGAGATTTCAAAGCAGAACTCAAGGAAATCAAGGCATTCAATGCAGGAGTGGCAAGAGAGACAGTTGGAACAGCAACAGGAAAAATTTGTCTCAGTAAGGAAATCCTGGAAGCAGCAGCAGCAAGAGTCGAAGCAGAAACAATCATTGTGTGGGGCATAGCACAGACCCAGCAAGGGATCTGGGCATTGGCAGAAGAGACAACCAAGCAAGAAAGTGAGGCAGCAGCCTGAAAGAGGCAGGAATGAAAGAACAGTTAGTCATTAAATTTTTGACATGGTGACAGGAATTTATATAGATGTAACTATCTCTTCTAAGACAATATTTTATCCAATGATTTCGCTCACATAGATATGTTGAACAACAGTGGATGAAAAATTGACAGTTACAATGATGTGTTAAGATACGGGCAGGCAGTTTAAAAAAAACAAAAAAAACACAGCTTAACATGGTGAGAAAACAGACAGATAGAAAAGCCAATGGGAAATTAAAAACATGGTGATAGTTCAAGATGGATTGAGGTGAAGTATGAGATTGGACAGAAACTGGAAGATCATTCAGCAAGTGGGATAAAGAGAAAAACAAGTGAAACTAGAAGGGCACTCGGTAGAGCGCATACCTCCGCTGCATGATACCTCTCTTTCGAGTGCTGGCTGTGGCTGCTGGTTGCATCACTGGTTGGGATGCAGCTATGCTGCTGATGCAGTGTCCCCCTTGCCAGTACACTGGTACTCATTTTGCCGACCTCAGAATGATGACAGGCTGAGTCAACCTCCTGGTGTATTTTAATTCAGTGGCCAACAGGGCTTGAACTCAGGACCCTAGGATCCCAAGCCACCACTCTAACCACTAACCCAACACCAGGCTTACATGATACCTGATCCACGAGAACATATTGGGCCCAATCAATACATTTTTGAAATATCAGGCTATGTATCGTTTTTGGCCCAATCTCTCAATGATGAAGAATCACTTTGAATATTCAATAATTCTCGCATCCGGATCTTCACCAAAATCGAATCCATGCGTCCTTGCCACACCCCCAACCTGTCCACCAGGTTTCGTCCGAATCTGTCAAACTTTTTGAGATGTCGTGCTTTATATCATTTTAGCCCGATCTCTCAATAGTGAAGAATCATTTAAAAAAATTTACAATTCTCGTATCCAGATCCAGATTCGGATCTTCACCAAATGAGCAGAGACAGTGTTAGGTATGAGAGACAAAAACAGTCAAAGTGAAAAACTCTCAACTGCCCTGCCAGAGGAAAGAAAGCATGATGCACACCTTTACCTGTAGAGATGGCAATTATGCCTATGCCTTCATGTGTACCATTACATATAGCAGTGATCTTCACTGTTTTTTAGAAGAGGGCCACTTTTGCCGAAAATACATCAGTGTGAGAACTGCCACACCACCTGCTGGACTCCATAAGGGCTGCTATTAGGCCCCACCTCCACGTACTCTTCCTTGTTGTAGTTAAATACAAATCTCACACTCTCACTATGTCTCTCTGAAAAGACCGTTTGGAACTCCCCCCCCCCCATCTACTTTCTCAACAACTCTCTGGAAGAAGTCCTTTCATTTAAGCTTCTGGGTTTCATTTCCAAGCTGGCCTCCAAATACAGTCGCCGACCGGGCATCCTCCATCATGCAAAGTCCTTCCTCGGCCCACCTGAGCTCCTGACCACATACAAAGCTTTCGTCCGCAGCTTGATGGAGTACTGCTCTCCCCTCTGGGCTGGTGCTCCTGCCTCTCACCATTCTCGGCTTCACGCTGTGGAAACCAAGGCATTTAGGATCATTGGTATCTCCCATGTTAATCCACCCCAAACCCACCTCCTTCAAATTCCCTACCTTCCTTCCCGAAAGTTCCCTGTCATGTAAGCTCCTGAAAGTCCCTTTGGTGTCTATCTTGTATACCCAGCGTTCCCCATCCCTCTTTTAACCCATTTTAAATGGCCAGATCCAGATCGGAAGCACAACCCCATCACACCTTGCTGTCCTGATGCATCACATCAAATTTTGTCCATATCAGTGGGGTTGTTGATGTGAGAAGAAAAAGTTTGTCAAATGTTAGACGGCTGGACACCTGGACACACTGAGCTTATTTTGGAGAAATAACCGAAAAAAGAGCCAGGAAAATTTCTGTATTTGCTCAAACGTGATCTTAAGACGTAATGGGTATGAGCTCTAAGACATAATGGGTATGCAATATGAAAATGTTTGGAAGTGGCAGGAAGAAGGATTTTTGAATCGAACCACAAAAATCACAGTGACAAACCCAGAGAGAGAGAGAGAAGAGACTGATGAAGCAGTGGGATAGAGTGAAATGCAGAAGTAACAGAAGTGGAGGAAGGGGGGGGTGGGGTGGGTGGCTTTGGGGAGAATGGGGAGGGCTGGTGGAAAGGCTAGAATTAAATAAGTATTTGCACTCTCAGCTGGCATGAGGCAGTCTGCAGTCAGAAAGCAAATATCAAAAAATATAATGCTAGATAAAAGAAAAAGAATGCATGAAAGATGTAGAAAGGGAGATAGGTAATATCTCGGGGGTACTGCCATAGGTCACCGTCCTAAAGAGGCCGTGTGTCTGAGTTGTTAGGCTTCAGAAAAAGACAAGGAAGGACAACCAAATGAGATGTTATGCTATATAGGTTGTATATCTGCTCATCATATGTCAGTTTGCATAGACAAGGAAAAAGCATTAAAGGGTCAAAAACAAATATATATATATATATATATATATATAGTTGAAAGTGTGTCTGTTTTTGTGTTTGTGTGTTTCTCTGTGACCTATGCACGTGAAAAGTACTGGACTGATCCTCACCAAACTTCACATGCTGACAGAACATGTACCCGGGAGTGTCCTGATGTAAAAGAATTGTACTTCTGACTTCCGGTTTCCGAATTATGACGTCATCACCTGATATCGTAACGTTAATTTTTCAAGTTCAGCCGATTGACATGGGGCCAACGCCATATACAATATATCTAAAATATGATTTTAAGTTTTTGTTTGTCTGTTTGTCTGCACGTGCTAATCTGAAAGTTGAAAGATAGGAGCTAACCACTGAAAAAAAATGTCGGGATGCGCCCCGGGAAGGTTATAGGCTATGTGGCAAGGCCCCTCAGCTGGGGGGGGGGGGCTGTGTTTCCCCCTCACCAACCCCTTAGCCTATGACTGCCATGGCCCAATAGGGAACTGATACTGTGCTCTCGTCAGACATATGTATAGAAGATTAAATTCATTCAAAAAGAACCGGGCAGCACCGGGTGCATTCACCTCGTTAACTATAAGGGCTCTCTTCGACATCGCAAGATATGCCTCTGACCACATTATTCTATCATTATACATACTTGTGTCAAGTTCCATTTAAATCCCTGAACCTAGATTCAAAATATTAAATAATTCTGGCTGCCAGACCATGCATCCAATCAGGTTGAAATTTAAAACGTATGTTCCCCATGACTACTAGATCATAACTTTGACATTTCACGTCGACTGATGAAGCAGATCAAGAGAAATAATTTTTTTTTAAATTTTCGTTCAATCCAATATGGCTGCCAGACCATGTGACCCATTAATTATTCGTGAACACCCTGGTATTCTGAAGGCCTGGGGAAAATGTGGGTGAAGTTTCCCCTCGATCTGTCAAGCCGTTCCGGAGAAGAGGATTTTTAAAGGTTTATTCTTCAAAAAATCAAAGCTGTCAAACCATGTGACCTTTGACGTCATTAGGTGAATTTTTTGTTCTTCATGGATAGGCGATCATACCTATAAAGTTTCACCTCAATCTGTTTGGCCGTTTCTGGGAAGACGTTTTTTGAAGGTTTTTTTAATGTTAAAAAAAATATGGCTGCTGAACAATATGTTAAAAAAATAATTGATTGCAAGGCCAAAATGGAAAGTTTTAGCTCTCGTACGAGTCTCGACAGTGTACACAAAAAAAAAGCAAACGAGAAAGCATCTGAAAATGCAAAGCCAGTCCACATCCGCTTTGTATTCAGATTACTTCTTCTGGATGCTGAACATGACAAAAACAGCTAAAAACTAGAGGGGGAGCACTCGGTAGAGTGCAAAACCTCCGCCGCCAATACTGCTCGGTCACTCAAGTGTACCTGATATCCCATTCATTCAATTTGACGTCAACAGTGCTCACAGAGTTATAGTTTGCAACTTTCCCTTTTACTTTTAACTTTTACATACTCAATTAATTCGTCATAACTAGATTCCTTGAGACAGAAAATGATTTTACATGGGTATATCCACCTGAAGTTCCAAAATCAGCCGCAATTATAATCTTGGCATGTTTTTTTTTTGTTGGAAATCACTTATAACATGTAGCAATGCAAAAAAAAAAATCGAAATTTTGTTGAAAAAAAATTTGCAACATTTTTTTTTCTCAATTTTTTTATGGGGGGGGAGGGTTGGGGCTGGAAATCACTTAAAACATGTAGAAATGCAAAAAAAAAGAAATCGAAATTTTGTTGAAAAAAAAGTTGCAAAAATTTTTTTCTCTAACAATTTTCTTTGGGGGGGGGGGTTGGAAATCACTTAAAACATGTAGAAATGCAAAAAAGAAAATCAAATATTTTTTCAAATTGGCCGCCATAGCGGCCATATTGGATTTTGGACCAAGTCCAAAATCTAATGGCATGATCCTTAGACCAGACCTAACCCCCCTCCCCCCCCCACCAAGTTTCGTCGAAATCAGTCGGAGTTTTTCCGTAATACTGTTCACAAACAAACAAACAAGCAGTCATAGACTGGTACTTACAAAATCATCAACTTGACCTCTGACCTTGTCTAATAAAAGCTGTCTCTAGAGAAGGTAGCGACGCAAACCAGAAGTTTCTACGATGATTCTGTACCAAACCATCAAAAATCGTAACGTCGACCGAAGCAAAAATCTCCATTTCTCCACGCAATTATTTTATCAGTCACAAAACCGTAATATTCGGCCATCCACCAACAATCTTTACATAATCCGACGGCTTAGCGCGTCAGGCATGCGACGATAACCTTTATTGGGATAAAAAAATGACTTTTAAACACCATCTTTATCGAAAACACTGTCAGCGCGTACACGCAAAACCTTTACATGATCAACGCCGCCTCTGCTCAAGTGCACTGCATCACGTGATGAGCCGTGACGCGCAAGTGAAATATTTTTTTATACAATCTTAAAACGTCTCCAAAACATCCGATTTTTACCAGAATTTCGACAACCAAGCTTTAAGCGTCCTAAGCGATCGCAAAAACCGAAGACAAAATTAAAATCGAAGTTAAAACGAACTCGTAACGTCGAGCGAAGCAAAAATCTCCATTTCTCCACATTAATTTATGGAATTATGTTTGACCTCACTGTGACCTTGACGTTTGACCGATTTTGACCAAAATCTAATCAGCGCTAGCCATCACCCTCCTGAATCACGTGGTGTAATTTGACATTGGTAGCTTCTTCCGTTCTCGAGTTATCATGCCTACAAACAAACACACAAACACACAAACACACAAACAAACAGAAATGGAAGTGATCAATATACTTACGAAATCTTTAGATTTCGTAAGTAACAAACAAACAGAAAGGGGTGAAAACAGTAACCTCCATCCATCTTAGATGGTGGAGGTTAAAAATTCAACAATTTTAGGTGACCTTGACCTTTGAACCATTTGACCCACAAAAAACAATCGGCTTTTATCTTTTGATTGGTCAACCAATTAATTGACCCAATAAGCTAATTCTTAAAATTTCAGGTCAATTGGATGAAAATTGATGATTTTCTGTGACACTGACATTTGAACTTTTGACCAAATTATTAATTTGCCTTCTCCATATTCTCAGAATAAAGCGTTGTTGAAAATTTGATCACAAAAGCTGAAATGGTAAACAAGTTACGGCCTGGACAGACACACACAGATACAGGAATGATTGCAAAACCCTGTCTTCCTCTGCATGGGGGACGGGCTCATAAATACAGCAAAACAGATGACCACGACTTAAAGATAAGTTCCTTAAGAAATATATTTAGAAATTAAGTGCTGAACCGACACAATAACTGGCACAGACATCAGGGGTTCAAGTGGACTCATCTAGTGTCAGAAGGTCTCTTATTAAAAGTGGTCTCCATGGGTGAATTTCTGGCAAAAAGCCCTTTCTGTGTTAAGGTAAAAAAGTCGAGATTGAAATATGTCCGAGAACAACAGCCACACTTTATTAAGAGTACAGGCAGCAGAATCGCCAATACTGTGAATAATGAGAGTATGTGCAGGAAACGTTCTCAACACATAAAATTGGGAAATCATTGAATATGTGCAGGATTAGAACAGGTGGGAGCCTGTGTGTAATTATGAATTGAACTTTACACTGTCCGCCCAGGTCTGAGATGAACCTCAGGGAAAGGGGGAGGGGGGCAATTGATGCTTCAGGGATGTGAATTGGGGATAACGGGTGTAGCATAGAGTAGTTAAAACATTCATACATGTTTAAAGTGTGCAGTTTCTGTGTAAACATGATAGGTTACGTGTCAAAGTTTGTTTCGGAGATGATAACCATGACCCCTCTTCTCCGTATTTGTCTAAAACCCTGCAATCACCCTCCATAATTCCTCAAATAGTTCTCTTGTAATCTGTTGATATGCTTGTTTTTTAAAAAAAATAATGAATTGCGAACATGCCTGGTGTGAGCTTAATGGTTAGGTTGGTGGGCTTGGGATCCTAAGATCCTAAGTTCAAATCCCACCTGGCTGTTGAATTAATACCAGGTGGGGTTGACTCTGCCTGTCATCCTTCTGAGGGTAGTAAAATGAGTGCCAGCATGCTGGTATCCTGTGTTGGAGTGGCAACCCATCCAGGATTATGCCCAATAGTCAAGGAGACTGCTTGGGCTGCACCAACGCTCTGCACAGAGAATGGTCTCAATGGATGGATGGATGGAACTGCTAACAGCCAGCTCTGCAAGCAAAGGAACCCCGCCCCCTCCCCTCCACACTGAGTAGGACAAGGATGTCCCTCAACCATGTGCTGAGGTAGCAACCACCTCAAACTGCTCGGCATGTCGTAGGTACAAGTGGCCCATGTGAGGAACTAATGTGCATGTCATGGGCTCGAGAGGCCCAGTGGAGAACCAATGAGCATGCGGTCGCGAGGTGAATGAATGAACAGCAAGAGAGAATTAAAGCCTCAGAGAACAGCCTC
The DNA here is from genome assembly GCF_056783735.1 of Eptatretus burgeri. NCBI lineage: Eukaryota > Metazoa > Chordata > Myxini > Myxiniformes > Myxinidae > Eptatretus > Eptatretus burgeri. The sequence continues at coordinate 49,579,308 of NC_140973.1, read as the reverse complement.
AGCACTGATGAGTCTGGCAGTTCACTCAGGCAAACTGGCAGGGACGGCAAGCAGCTATCACACTTCAGGACTGGTCTTCTGTATCTACCACCTCTGATATTAATTCAGCCTTGGAATTCTTCCATGGAAACCTCCTTGCTCTTATGCACAGATTCATCCCATCTCATCTTCAGTTATCTTACCCTTCCTCCCACTCTTCCTCCCACTCTTCCTCCCACTCTTAGTACTCTCAATCCTGTCGTAAGGCTGTTGCTGTAGAAGAACTTGCATTTTCTTCCAGGAAGGCAAATCAAACCAAAGGCAACCTCAGATCATTCCATAAAGCCCGCAACAAGTGTGTCCACCCTCAAGAGAGCAAGAAAGCATCTGTCCAATCTCAAGAATGAGCTTTCAAACTTGTTTCCCTCCACTAAAACCAAGTGGCACCTTGTCAAGTCTGTCTCACCCACCTGGTGTATGCTCCCCTTGCATCCCTTCCCTCACTTCAAATGGCATCACAGCCGACTCCACTCGTGAGAATTCCGAATGCCTCAAAATAGTGTCAATAACCTCTGTCTGTCTGTCTGTCTGTCTGTCTGTCTCTCTCTCTCTTTGTACCCACTCTTCCCAGTCAGACCCAACTGCTCCTGTCCACCTACAAGGCTTTCATCCACAGCTTGATGAAGTAAATGATCTCCCCTCAGGGCTGGCTCCTCTGCCTCACATCTTGTTCAGCTTGATGCCATAACTTTGGTAAATAATTCTCCATCGATAGGAGCTCCTATGTTGAAAGTTTCATGTCAATCGCTTAAGTGGTTGCAGAGAAAACGAATTTAGAACCAATCAAGGTGAAAAAGTGAGGGCGGAACAAAAAAAAAGTGAGGGCTTCGGCCGACATTCCCCAACATGGTCAGGAATGGTTGTGGATGCCTATTAGTAGTTCAAAAACAAACAAACAACCAATCAGATATTTTCATTGCACCAACAACAAACAGTCAACATTAGTAAATACGAGTCAAAATAATTGACAATCATAACAGCAACTACAGTCGTAACAGGTATAATAGTGAACAATCATAACGCACACAGAATTCCACTTCTAATCCAAAAACGGTAAACCACCGGTTGGGGCGTGAGTCACAATTTACCATTCCATTCCTTTCAGCTCGAAGGCCTCTTCAGCAGAATCACGTGTCAAAACACGAATGTTAATGCGACGTAATACATACCAAAGATTTCTGAGGAGTTGGGCTCATTTCCAAATGCGCAGAGTTCAGTTTTGTGTATCTGATCAATGATGGTTATAAAGTAGTGTCTGTGGCTGTGCCATTAGAAAAATGTGAAAATGCACAATGCTGTGTTCAGCTGAGATGAACGCTCTGTGAACCTCCAAGTCAATAACCTGTTGATTAAACATGCTTCCATGTCATAGGTTTTCAGGCTAGCAGCTAATAGGCTTTAAATTATTGAGTGTGGGGGGCATGCTGGTGCAATATTTTAAAGCACTTTGATTGGTCGTCACATTACAAAGTGCATTAAATCTCTGAACGAACAATGCATTATGTCGTGTGGTTAAAAATTTAAAATCGTGTCGACTTATATTTGTACATATGGTTAACAGCAGGCAGTAGCTTTATGCAGAACAATATGACGAAT